>NW_012146079.1:3188520-3285896 GCF_000956105.1 Propithecus coquereli | reverse complement strand
AGTTGTCCAGATAATTTCTTTCTATTTTTAGTAGAGACGGAGTCTTGCCCTTGCTCAGGCTGGTCTCGAACTCCTGATCTTGAGCGATCTACCCGCCTCGGCCTCCCAGAGTGCTAGGATTACAGGCATGAGCCACCGCGCCCGGCCACATGAAGGTTTCTTAAAGACCTAGAGATAATCCTAGATGGATTCTTGCTGCAACCGTGATGAGACACAATGAGGTCTCTCTATTGCCACAATAGCAGGTACACCAAAACTTGATAAAGAGATTGGTCGTTTGTTCATATACCCAAACTTAAATCCTAGCCCTACTTAATTTTCTGTCCTTTCTCTGAAATCTTCAATCCTCACCAAGATAAAACTAACTTCCTCCACTATCTCAGTTGGATTTGTCTTTGATGCTTGAGCTATGTGAATATCATCTTATTGGATTTTGAATATTTCCCAAATCTTTTCCTGCCTGACCCTGTGCACACAACCAAAACAACAATAATGGCACCCATGTGCCCCATTAAAGGCAATGAGAGAACTATGCAGAGAGGCTATGGATGACGGGCGCCGCACCCAGCCTGAAGAGTGGGAACTAACAGAAAATGGAAACTGCTTGGTTAAATCCGGGTTTCACAGAGAGCACCCAGACAGCAGTGGGGACAAGACTGAAGGCAACGAGGTGGCTGCAAAAATCCTGGCAAGAGATGATATTAGGCAGTGAAAGTTATACACAAATGAATGGAACAAATGAGTGATAGACTGGAGGCTATAGAAAAGTTTATATTTTTCAAAATCCAATGTCTTCCGTAAGCTTCAAAAACAGTTGTGTTTTGGCCGAATTTTTAAAAAATGTTTTAACAAGTATCTGTAGGTAGATATTCCATGTTGTTGCATGAAGTGAGAACAGAAATTTCTGAATGACAGCTGTGTTAGGGTTGGGTAGGAGGACAAAGCTGTCATTTTGTTATGAATATGCAAGAGCCAGATTTGTGCTCACGCTCCTTCTGCAGGTCGTCTCCTTTAGCTTAAAGATCGCTTCTTCGGGAGGGACTCAAGGAAGGGGCCCTTTTACACGCTCTCGCAGCACTCTGCACTTCTTCCTTGAATCGCGTGTTCACGTTTGCAATTAGGTAATTATTTGTGTAATTACTCGGACAATCTCTCTCTCTCCCCCTCTACAAGAACTGGAACCACGTCCTGTTGTGCTCATTGTTAAGTTCCTAGCACTGAGCACTATGTCCAGCATCTAAAAGGTGCTCAATAACTATTTGTTGAATGAATGAATGGATGAATGCATGAAAGACTATAGGAATGACGGAATGAATTAATTAAAGTAATAGTACAGGTCCCTGCCGGTAGAGACAATCCAATATGTTCATCTCAATGGTGCTCTGGATGTGTTTCAAGCCCGTGTGGAGCGCTGTGTGAGCGGTTAAGAGCGTTGGCGTCAGTGTCGTATCTATCCTGGGAGATCGCAAACAATTCACTTAACCTCTTGAGACTTTAGTTTTCTCATTTGTAAAATAGGGATAATTATAGTATAGTATAGTGTGTGTGTGTGCGCGTACACATGAGTGCATGCATGTGTGTATGTGTGTATGTATTCAGTTATATTTCAAACAGCAGAGGATTATATATGAAATAATTTTAAGCAAAGTAAATGCCTCAAAATCAGCTACTCAGTATTCTCCTATCTTACTTTGCCTTCCATATAGAGGTACAGAGCCTTCCAGGGGCCACACTCTTTCTCTCCTGTCCTTGGACATCAGAACTCCAGGTTCTTTGGTTTTTGGACTCCAGGACTTACACCAGTGACCCCCTGGATTCTCAGGGCTTCAGCCTCAGACTGAGAGTTACACCACCGGCTTCCCTGGTTCTGAGGCCCATAGACGTGGACTAAGCCGTGCCACCAGCATCTCAGGGTCTCCACCTTGCAGAGAGCCTGTCGTGGGACTTCTCAGCCTCCATGATCATGTGAGCCAATTCCTCTGCCAAAAAAAATCCCCTGTTATGTATCTACTTTTTTTGAAATAAAAAAGAATGTTCTAGAATGTAGGCAAGGGTGTTAGTTTAAAAACTGTAAGTAGGAAGAAGGGGATTGGAAGAAGGCAGCCTTTAGACCCGAGATCCTAGGCAACTCTTAGAACTGTGGTCCCCAATCCCCGGGCCACAGACCAATACTGGTCCATGGCCTGTTAGGGACCAGGCCACAGAGCTCCTCCACACACAGACCCCCCCACCCGCCCCTCACACCCAGTCTGTGGAAAATTTGTCTTCCATGAAACTTAGGAACCAGGGGCTGCACAGCAGGAGGTGAGCGGCAGGTGAACAAGCGAAGCTTCATTTGTGTTTATAGCCACTCCCCATTGCTCACATCTCCACCTGAGCTCCCCCTGTCTTCCATGAAACTGTTTCCTGGTGCTAAAAAGGTTGGAGACCACTGTCTTAGAATGTTATCTGCAGCTCCCAAAACAATAAGAAGAAAAATAATTCCTTTGTGAATTATGTTGACCAAATGATTAAAAGTAATACTAAGTTTGAAACATTTTAAATGGTGTTATAATGCACGGCCTATGAGTAATTTAACTCTAATGTTTCATGTAAACATTTGTCACAGTAATATTCAGCATAATAATATTTGGATATTATAACTTAAAAATACAAATTGCAGAAAGATACTTTTTTTTGTAATTACTGGATAATTCTGACTCCAATCCTTACACAAAAGACTTCTCAAATTTATTGCCAGGTTTATGATACTCTGATTTACAGTAAAATTTTAAAAATACAAATTGTAGGTGTGTTTGATATCACTCAGGACTTTTGACTCCTAACCTTAGAGTGAATGTGGCTTCTCAAGTTTATTGCCAGATTTATGGTTTTATGATGCTCTGATTTATAGTAACTGCAAAAGTTACTATAAGGCATTCTGGTTTTGGTCATAATCATCTTTGAATGTTTATTTATGATCATGTTAATATTGTGCTTTAGTATTTTTGTGCTTCTGACAATTTTATGGCCCACAAGGAAAGAATCCACAGGGCATCTGCTCTGCCAATAGTCCCTGGCCTTCTAAAAGTAACTGATCTCACCAGAATTCATTGAAGTGATACTGTTACTTCACATAAGACAATATTGAGGGGCTGTAGGGTTTTTTAAATTATATAGATATAAGCCAATGGCTAATTCCATAAAATATATTCAGATATTACTTCAAATATTAAGAGTAAATCGTAATCTAAAATCAATAGCTCCATCAGGTTTTGAGACCCCTGTATTTTAGAGCCTCCTTTTGGTAACAGGAAGGAAGAGGGTCACCACATGGAGCCAGGGTGCACGAGAGATCCCTGAACTCAGTTATACTCTTCATTTGGTGTTGAGTTCTCTTTCCATTCCAGCTGGAACTTTCCACCTGGAAGCCATTTCTGGGAGATGAGGGAGCCTGATCACTGGAGAGAACCTCCCCAATGTGAAAGTTCTGGAAAGTGCTGCACGTACTCTCCACCTGCAGAAAAATATTTATCTGGGCCAAGACGTGAATTCAAACCAATGACCATTCCCTCTGGCCTTGTGAAAAAGCAAACAAAACCCAGGATTCACGACGTTCCCTCGCTGTCTGTGTTCTTAGTTAAAGGAGGAGAGAGGCTTTTTTGCCATTTCCTCGGAGTGGGCTCTCCAAAGGTACAGCGATCGGTTCACTTTCACATGTGTACGTGTATGTCTTTGTTCAGTCATACTGAAGAGGGGCTGGTTTTGAAACGTCAAAGCACCAGCCTCAAGGCAGTGGGCTGGTTCCCGTATGTACAGCCCAGAATTCCGGGACACAGGGCTACACACGGGATGAGTGTATGTTAAGCTGGAATCCCTACCTGTTGTCTCTAGTCCTCCTGAGGAAATTGGTGGTTCTGTAGATAATTTGGTAAGTAAGCAAAGCACAGAAAATCCACATAGTCTGCTGCATCTTTAAGGAGGTGTGACCCCTGATCTAAAGTGGCTTCTGGAGGAGTTTTCCACCCCCGACCCACCCGTGTGTCCTGCAGGTAAATGCACAGTCCAAGCTCTCTGCACTGTGGCCTCTTGGATGGCCCACAAGAGCAGTGTGAAGTGTGTTCACACTCAGTGAGATGGGGCAGCTGGGTTGGCAGGCTACCCTGTAGGCTAGAAATTCAAGTCCATGCCTTTGAATCCCTGCTGTGCTGTGTGTGACCCCAGGGTGAGCCTCTTCACATCACTCTGCTTCAGTGTCTGCAGTGGGAAAGCTGGAGGACTGGTCTCCCAGCTGGGAACCATTAGCAACATGTTGCCGTTGAACTCACGGGGCCCCTCAGAGCTCTGTCACCTTCTCCTTAGAGGGCGGGGAAGGTTTCCAAGACCTGAATCTGTCAAATGCTTCGATAGATCCTCCACACAAATTCCCCATCCCGTTTCTAGATAAAACCTCATCTTATTGCTCCACTCTTGGGAACCTCTGGCAGGGCGGTGTCCACGCTGCAGCTGCCTTTGGGTGCCAGGGATAGGCTGAAATCACAAGGGAGAGTCTGAAGACGTGAGGAAAATGGCAAGGGCAGAGACAGAAGAGAGGCAGAAAATAAACCTGTGCCCAGGCTGTGCCCAATGTCTTAGGGACAGCGTGGGACTCAGAGTCAGACAGACCTGGATTGAAACCCCCCACGCAGCCATGACTTAACCACCCCACACCTCGTTTTCTCCATCCACAGATTGAAGGTTGCACTTTATCAGAGTGTTGCTGTGCATGCACAGCCCTTACCACGCATTGGCGCTCGACAAGTGATAGCTATTGTGGTTTGTTACCTACCTTCCCAGTGTTTCAGTGTTGCCTACGCACCCACAAGAAAGCATCAGCTCCTGCTATAAGGGGGCTGATTTCCTCCAGAGAAGAGGCACTGAATGTAGCGACAGCAGCCTCTAGAAGCAGCTGGGCATAAATTCGGATGCACTATGGAGAGGACACGTGCCTGGAGGAGCCTGTGGGGAGACAGAGCATCACATGACACTATGGTTGTTTGTCGGTGTCCCTCTCCGAGTTGTCAGCTCCTTAGAGGCTGGGATCCTGCCTCCCAGGGGTCTCAGAGAGGTAACGCAGGTCAAGCACCTGGCACGGTTCATGGCACATAGTTCTCATGAAACGGCACCTGTTCAAATTCAAAGGCTGCTGCTAATGATAATGTTTATATTCTCCATCTTTGGCTTTCAGGAGACACTCAAGAAATGTTTGTCAAACTTGAAAAAGTCTGTGACGATGATTTACAGAGTCTTTTCCCGTACTGCCTAGGTGGTTTGACATTTTCTAGCCTACCAAAGTAAAGAATGATGGAAAAAAATTCTATTTTGTCTGAAACTGCAGGAAATGTTGTGGCTGAATCTAGGGAAATGGTTTTCCTTCATTCAAGATGGAAGGGCAAACACATAGGAAAGTTCTCACAACTTCCCCGAAGTCACCTAGTGTCTGAAACATTCAGAAGCATTCGCTCTCGGCAAAGTGAGAGTTTAAAAGTCATTTTCGTTTTGAATGAATGTTGTTCTTTTTTTACCCATTAATATTACATTGAACTATTTCAACCTGTTACTTTTTTGTAGGTAAAGAGTGGTCAAATATTGACATCATAATAATAGAGACGACTTTCACATTTATTGCACTGAAATAAAAGAAGAAATTGATTGTCTAATATAGATAGGTTTCAGTGTCCATTTTGTCAGATGAGAATCTTGCAAAATGCCAACAATTCTATTCTAAATTCACCAAGTTGTGACCAAGACGAACTACATTTCCTTTTCTTCAACAGCCTGTACACATGTTTAAAAGATTTTAGCCTTAGTTTTATGATTCATTTTTTTCCCAGGCTTACTGTGGGAATTACATTATCATTGAACAACAACAACAAAAATTTAATTTAACAAAGACCCAGACAGAGCTCATGACGTTCTAGGCACTGTTCTAAGCACTTTATACATGTGAACTCATTTTATCCTCTGAACAATTCTAATGAGATAAGTACGATTATTATTCATGCTTTACAAATGGGGGGAGTAAGTCAGAGAGAGGTTCCAGAAGCTTGCCCAAAGTCACACAGCTATTGAATAATAGAGGCCGGCTCCACTTCTTTTCACTGCCATACTGTTACTTCATGCCAAAGATGGACTCTAAAATAATAGCTAAAAATGGTAGAGCTTTTCTCAACAGAATTTCTTGCCTGAATCTTCCCTATCTTCTTGGCTATTCCTATGGTTTTTTTCTTTAATATTCTGTTAATGGTTTGGGATATTATTATACCTGTGCTTTTATTATAAGTAGCTGAAGGCACCACCACCCTCTTTGTTAAGATGCTTATGGTATATAAATAATTAAATAGCAATTCCAACTCCTAATATAGATGAGCCTAAAAGACATTGTACAGTTCAGGCCTTTGTATTTATTCATTCTCTCTCTTCCTTCTTTGAAAGTGTTGATTTCTCAGGATACTTATATAGAACTCATGTTTCACTATGCATTTACTTAGCTGAAAGGACACATTTACAATTATTGGTTTCTGCCTGCATATATAACCCAGGTTTTTCAATAGTACTATTGAGGATTTAAATGAATTCTGTACGAATGCATTTAGGTATGCTTCCATTTGCATTTAATATAGACACAAATCATTGTTTGGAAGATTGCATTTTAACCTGTGGTGAGTTATAGACTCACAATGAATAGAAGTAATAGAATGAAAGAAAAATTTGCAAATTTATGTACAGGTAGCCAACGCTGAAATCATAAATTAAGAGTCAAGAAGTAACAAAAGCAGTCATCAAAACTCTTCGCTTGCCCTCAACCAAAACCCCAACCTGTATCAGAATAAAGAGCATATCTAACTCATCAAGTCCTGAAGCTTTCTAGAGAACCAGTCCCTGCATCTAACAAGACACCAATTTCTGAACAGCTTAATTGAATTAACGAGAAGATTATTCGCTTGGCAGGATGGTGTGTGTGTGGTGGGGGGTGGTAGTTGTTGATCACAGAGCAGCCAGATTCAGGCACAATTGGCTACTACCGTCAGTTTAATTAGTAGTATAGATCCTGTCTCAAATAGTTCTTCATTCCAGTATTTGGTGTTAAAAGAAGTATCAATAATCTTGGTCTATTTGGTTGAGTGTGTAAGTTACTTCTCCGCTTTTTAAAGATACTGTGTCCTTTTCTCTCCCATTCATTCATTCATTCATTCACTCACTCAACAATGAGCACCTGCTATGTAGCTAGAAACTGGAGCTACAAGATGACGCAGAATCTTTTCTTTTCTTTTTTCTTTTTTTTTTCACTTCTACTCACCAAGGCCACATGATGCAGAACCTTTTAAAAGGTCGAAACATTTGAGGCCATTTAGGTGGACTTGAAGGAAACCTTACTTTGCCTCCAAAGAGAGTTCCTTTATGGATAATTTCGGATTTTATTTTGAAAATGTGTGAATAACAACTTATTAAAATGTGAATGTCAGAATTTTTGGATTTGAAAAACAATTGTTTAAACCTCTAGTTTATGGCATTTAAAATTGTGTTTCCTGAAATGCTGTGAGTTATGTTTTTTCCAGATTGTCTTTTCACGCAGTAGGCGATAGATTTGGGACTTCTTGAGGGGATAATCCCACAGAGCAGGCATGGGACACTGAGCTGGTGCTGGCCAGGTTGGCCTGATTCAGAGAGGTTCTAGGCTCTCTAATTCCCAAATCCCTGGCTCTCACCTGACTTGCTACCTCTATGCTTGCACCTCCATGCTGCTCTTCCAACGCTGCTACAATAGCCTCTGATGTACCTGCAAAAATAATTTTATGAATGTCCTATATGTAGATTTTGCCCCATAATTTTAGTATCTTCAAGTAGACATGTTCTGTTCTCATATTCAATGGTCCTTAGCTATAATGAACATCTTTCTTTGTATATAGTAACTGATGACAGTAATTTGCTTCAAAATAGAAGTTATGATTTATGGGACAGTCTATGTGCTTAAAACATTCTAGAAATGTCATAATTAAGCTATTACAAGGATGTCATATGGGAGAATGTTTATTTGTGAAAATGTAGAGCAGGAGTCATATACCATTCTTTTAAATGTTTAACGGATCAGTATTGGCATGTAAAAGTGATTTATGCGATAATGTCAATCCCTTAAACAGAAGGTGTTCTGGTTATCTATTGTTGAGCAACAAACCATCCATGGCATAAAACATTAGTGGCATAAAACACCAAGAGCGATCATTTAATATTATTCTTACTGTCTGTCTCAGGTTTGGGAGGTTGATAGGGTGCAGGTAGACAGTTCTCACACAGGGCCCCTCAGGTGGCTGCAGTCAGACTGCAGTGACTGGGGCTGAAGTCATTGCGGAGCTTCCTCATTCACATGGCGGGCGGTTGATACTCATGGTCAGGGGTGTGTTAAGCACATCTTTTTATTCTGATACTTTGACATATTTTGCTGATTCTAGAGGGGTTGCCCCTCCCAGGCTAGCAAATTCCTGGAGACAGCCAATGACCTTCATAGACAAACCCACCAATCCAGTGGCCAAGACTCCAACCACCTCCTTTATTGGACTCTCCCAGAGATCTCCCGGTCTGGGCCACTATCTACCTCCCCTTATCACTGCAGGACCAGGGACCGGACAACCAGAGACAACCCCCATATCCTGGAGAGCACTGAAATTACTGAAACAAGCCGATCCTAAACCTGCTTACCCTGCCTCCCTTGTTTCTTCCCGCAGAGACCACCGTAAAGGCTCTTGCTCGTATTTTCCCCTCATTCCCTCTGCCTCCTGACCCAACCTGGTGGTTCTTCTACCGTCCCCATGGTGAGATGTGCCTTCTGTTTTAGGGATCTGTCAGCGTAAAAACTTCTTCCTTCATGAAGGTCATTTCTGTGTCTGTGTGTCTTACCACACCTCGTTTAAATAGATACTTGGTACATTTTAAAAACAGCTGGGACAACAGCTATTGGACGGATTGTCTACCTATGGCATCTCCATGTGGCTTGGGCTTCCTCACATTATGGCCGCTGGGTTCCGGGGGTGAGCATCCTAGGAGAGAGCGAGCTAGATAGAAGTGGAGTTGCCCTTCTAATAGAGGCTCACAAATCACTTAACATCCTTTCAGTCACATTCTCTTTGTTAGAAACTACATAGTAAAGCCAACCCATATTCAAGGGGAAAGGAATTAGATTCCACCTCTCAATGAGAACAGTGACAAAGAATTTGCAACCACATTTTAAAACCACCACGGATGGATTTTATTTATAATCTGTCCACAGGTCCTTAAATAACTAAGGAGAACAGTTTTTTCTTCTTCGTTAAGAAGAACAGTTTTGCTCAATGCAGATATTTCTATATGTGGAGGTCAGGTTCAATGTTCTCAGTGCTGTTTTTGTCACTTTTATTTCACTATTTCGTCGTGGCAATATTGATATTTTACGACTCCTGATCTTGTGATCCTGATCTTGTGGTCTTAAATAGCGTTAAATTATTTTAAATAATTTGGAATGATTTTAAGTTCCAATATGAAACTTAATTTTTGTCTTCCTGTCAAGCCACTACCTTAACAAAATTTGGAGAACAGAATTTGCTAAGAGAACTGATTGTGGGCCAAAATTAAAAACAAAAACAAGCATTTAAACATCAATCAATTAAAATACAAAAATTAGGCTGTGCGGAACATGGGAAGTGGTTACTAGAATTTTAGCCGTAGTGTTCCTTGACTGACAGGAATTTATATTTTTCTAATCTAACTGCTGCTTTTATATTTGCTAATTTATTTGAGAAAAAGAATTTGAAGAAGATGGCAGAGAGAGCATTCAATCGCCTAACTGATGCTTACGTGATTAATTCAAAATTGTTAATGATGTCTTTTAAGACAGTAGATAGAGAGAGAGGAAGGTTGTTACATAGTGGTTTGGATTCACTGGCCGAGAAGATGAATCTTCTTCAAGAAAATGTGATAAAGGCATTAGAAGGGTCTGCCTCGGCATGAGGAGAAGGAAAAACCTAGCTGTCTGGAAAACCCTTAAAAATAACCAAAATTAAAAGAGCTTTAGGATTTGGCATGGAGGAGGACAAACTAGGCATAAAAACATATAGATAAATCAGTAGAACCAAGTAAAAAGAGAGATGTAATTTAGTAAGGCCCGAGGGGAGATAGAAAACACTCTTAAAGGAAACATGCATGAGAAAAGGTGGAGAAAACTCTTCTCATTTTCAGATGGGCCTTATGGGCAGAGGACACAGAAAAGGCAAAGGTTTTTTCAGAACTACTTGGTATTCATTTAGACAAAAGGATTATTTTAAGATCTATATCCGAAGGCTTCGCCCCTTAAGGAATTTTTTGGATCGTTGTGGAGGTAACGACTCTCCCTTCTGTGACTCGATGAGGTGAAAAATAATTACAGAGGCATCAACACCGTGTTGATAACACCAAAGAAAACTAAAGTGGAAAGTCTCCTAGGAAGTCAGTCCCTGGATGGCCAGGATCACACGCAAACTCGGCTGGCTCAGTGGATGTCCCCTCCTCCTTCTAAAGGCTGCAAGGAGCACAGCCAGAGTGGGTGACAGGAACAGCCTCACTCATGTCTCTTCTACGGCATGCAATAGGAATGCATTCGTCTTTCCTTCAGTCAGTGAAATAATGTGTTTTTTAAGCTTTTCTTTATTATAAAGTCTCTTTTCATTTCCATTTGTAAACTGAAATGTCTCAATTTCTTCCAATTTTCCCTTACATCATTAAGATCAACCCTCATCATATAGTACTAATTCCTTCACAGTTTATTGCTGAACTCTCCCTGTTTAGGCGTACAAGCATCAGGCTCTTTGTTTAAACCATAGGGCTCCTTGCTGATAATTATCTTTAACCTATGGGACACTCTGACCCTCAAGATCTTTTTCCAATCTATCCCAAAACAACAATAACCACTTCCGCATCTTTTCTTGTCTTTATGCATGGATCTTCTGTCCCCAATTTTAAAATACTATAATTACAGAGTAATTCAAAGTAAATGAGCCCACATTCTACTTTGCATTAGAGGGTTTTTTTGTGTGTACATGTTTTATCTTTTCTATTAATTAAAGCTCTTAATGGGCAGGAACTATTTATTACTTTTATTATATCATTTATAGTGTTCAATCAAGTGCAAACTTCTATCAACAGTACGTAATGTTGAAGCTACATGCATACTGCATATCCATCATACCATAGAGTATCATTACTTATACCATCCTATCTTCCTAACTAGATTGTGTTTCATATGATTTTCATACACCCAATAACTGACACTTAGGATGCGTGCAGAAATTTTTTTGAATGGGATGTTGGTTGAATAAACTTTTTGTTGGATGGATGGATGGATTGATGGAACATAAGCTTGTAATACTAAGAAAAACCTTATTCAGAATAAATTTGAACTTACACAAGTTTACTCTTCTGTTTTCCTTTTAGACAATCTTAAATGTGATTAAATGGTTATCCTAAGCTAACTTCTAAAAGTTATGAAAGGTTTCAGAAACATTTTCATTTACAAATAACTAGGGAGGGTAGGGGAAGAGGATGTGTTGGAGTGAGGGTGAATGCTTGTGCTCCCTTCGCTCTACAGTGTGCATGCCCGCGGTGCCAGAGCTCAGGTAGTCAGATGCCACCAGTCTGTGAGCACTAAAATAGACCCGCAGAAATCCATTGCTTCTGTGCTAGTTGTTTTCCAAATAACTGCAGCAGAATGCTTTGGGAAGAGGTCGTGAGCTGCTTGGAGGAGGACGTCGATCTGAAATGCCTGAGGAGGTGGAGAAGAAGAGCTAGAGAGAGCTTAAAGATCTGAGGGGAGAGGACTGGGGGGACCAGGAACAAGAACCCAGGGCCCTGCTGCCACCTCCACTATGCTGCACCATCTCGCCGAGCCTCAGTTCCCTCATTGGAAAAATCGGGGGGTTGAACTGCTTCATTTTTTGGAGTTCCTTCCAGCTCTAAAATGTCTTGGTTGTATGCGAGCCAAAATAAACAAAAAATGGTATCACTTTATGCATATGTTCTTCTAAATACCCCAGTGGGAAAGCATGAAGCTGTGTTTCCAGCTCGCTGCTTCAGGGATGCCAGTTCACAAGTCGTTCTTTAATCTCAGGGACATTATCTGAATTCCTTATGAAAGTGAGTCTTAGTTGTATATGGGCCAGTGTGTGTGTGTGTGTGTGTGTGTGTGTGTGTGTGTGTGAGAGAGAGAGAGAGAGAGAGAGAGAGAGAGAGAGAGAGAGAGAGAGAGGGAAAGAGAGAGACACGGGTCCTTGATATTTGGACTATGATCCTGACTACAAGTGAGTACCACTCAAACACTTCCATTCATGATCTAGTTCGCTTGGTAATTTTCAAACCTCTACAATATTTTAGATATAAACATTTCAAAAACATCGCCTCTCCCAATTTCTTTTAACAAGGAGGGAAGAATTATCTGCAGTCATCTAACACTCCATTCCACTGTGTTCTTCACCTCTTTTTTCTTAATCCCACAGTGTCAGAGATATGCATGCATTGTGTTGTTGTTGTCATCTTTGTTTTTAAACTGTCTTAAAATACAAGTAAAGGAAAAGTGATCAACAGATTCAAAGAGAGAGGGAGATGCAGTTAACACCGAAGCTGCTTTTTTTTGGGAGCGCTTACAAGTCTAAAATAAGAATCTTAAGTGCCATTTGCCTGGAAAAGAGAGTAGCAGGGAGACAGATGTTTCCCTCATTATTTTTGTTCAGAGACACCATTGCTGCTATGACATGTCACCATCAGAGAGGGCCACCAGCAAAGAGCAGGTCAGCTGTGTATTACCTATCCTATGAGTTCCACCAGGGCCCAAGGAAGGAAACTGTAGCTTGTAGTTTTTTAAAAATTTAGAAGCCATTGCTTTTAGAATAAAGATATCGAGCATTCATCTGTTTCTAATGTCATGAGACAGACCTCAATTTCCTCTATTTCCAACTAGTATCTTATCCTGTTGCTCTTGGTGAGTAGGAATTTTTTAGGATGCTAAACACTAAGCAGGGAAAATGGGCAAGTCAGGATCAGCTGTATATCTTTCTCTTCTTTTGGTCATTTTTTTTTTTTTTTAATATCCCCAAAGTCCAACTATTTCATGCTGGGGCTTTGCTGCATGTTAGCATCTTTGGACATGGGTGATGGTTTTCAGATTTTCTTATTCAGTGAGAACGTGAGCATCTTTTTCCAGGTTTATTCAAACCCACCCTTGAGAGCCAGACCCGAGCTCCTGACGGTCTGGGAAATGCTGCATTCTTGTGTGTGTTGGGCAGGATTTCCTGCAAAGGGTCAAGAAAACATACTTTCCCATTGTCTTGGTATAAACTGTAGAAAGTGCTCGTGTCCAACTGGAGACCCTGTTAGTTGCTGCCATGGCAACTAAGGAAGATGGGCAGGCCACTCTTTGGCTCTGTACACAAAACCCTGATGGCCACTTTCATAACAAAAGCAAATGAGAAGACAAGGTGTCTCTGCATCCGTCCCTGGGCTCACCGTGCCCTGAACCTGCTTTGTAAAGAGGGAAAAGTGCAGCTGGAACCAAATGGAAGGAACAAGATAAGAACCAATACACTGAAGGTGCAGTTTGGTTTATTGGTACTGTTGCTTAACAGCATTTTTATGATCTATCTCCTTATAAATAATAGGAAAGCATATCAATGTGTAGAAAAAGGGGAGGAAAGGGCCAGAAATAACCTTGTGAATCTTGAACTGATGGTCTCAATGTCTTGCCTCTAAGAGATTAAGTTCCAAAGGGGTTAGTGGTGGGGAGCCAGCAGATGGATTAATGATCTAGAATGTGGGATGCTGGGCTCAGGTCTGGTACAGCGTCTAACATTCAGTTGGCAGCAACAAAAATAACAATAGAAGCGGTGAACAGAAAATCTTGGATATAACTCCCAAGCTCAACAGATCTGCAGCTCTGCCCACCACAACCTGAAGCCGCTTCCCGTTACTGCAGGCATCTGTCAGCTGGGTCTCCCTTATTATTCAGCCACCGTCTTCCTACTCCCTCGATGCCCTTTAAGCAGCCTGCACTGCCGTGACTTTGCAGGGTTTGTCTGTGCTGTGAGGAGGTGGACGTCCACAGTGAATGCACCAGGGCTATTTGCTAGGTCACTGCTTCCTGGAAGGGCTCCATTAAGAAGCTACATTTCAAGGCCTTCTTTCCTTATCTCTCAGAACAACCCATTTGCTATGGTCCTGAGTGCTCGGGAGAGGTCAATGCCTACCAGAATGCTGGAGATTGAGAAGGCTTATAAAAAGGCTGAAAATGAAAGTGAGCGATACAGAAAATAGTCTCAGTAGAGTTGCACGTTGGTTTTTGACAGGGGCCTTCCCTGGCTTTGGGGAGAGCTCTTGGTGGTACCATGTCAAACACACACACACACACACACACACAAAGGAAGACAGAATAGGAAATGGCGTGAGGATGTTTCCATACTGTGATGGCAGCTGAGTGTTTCCTAGGTTGGGGAGAAAAGTAAACCACCTGCCACACACTCACTAATGGGACCCTGTGACACTGTTCTCTTGTCAATCAATGAAGCCACCAGAAGGAAGCTACAAGGCTAAGAATAGGGTTGCAGAGAAACCCAAAAGGTCAGCCGTGAGTTAACTCTGGTCTGGTGAGCCCTCTGTTAATACTATTAGGATGGGGGAAAAAGAAAATTTTTTTTTTTTATTCTCATGAACATTTTCAGAAATGCTGGTTAAATTAGGCAGTGATAAATTGACCCAGAATAATTTTACTCACCGAAGCATGTACGCACACACACGCGCACACACACACACACACACACACACACACACACACACACACCTTCACAGAGTGGTGTCTAGGAATTATGACTAGAATAGAAAAATAGATCCCCATTCTCAGTCGCGTTCATGGTAAGGTCTTACGTCTACATCTCCGTGCGCTTGGGTAAGTCAAACAGGTTTAGGAGCACCAAGTTTAATGTATTCTGTCTAAGGCACTGTTCCAGATTCTGCTTTTTTCTACCAGGAAGTTACATAAAGGAACTTGCATTCTTGTCATTGAAAACACATGAAATTTATAAAACGCAGCAATCCAGGCAGTATATCACAAATGCCTAAAGATAAAAATGGCATGATTTCATTTATATAAAGTACAAAACAGTCAGAACCAGTCTGTGCTGTTAGAAGTCAGGATAGTAACTACCCTTATTTGCGGGATGGAGACAAGTGATTCTGAGGGGATTGTGGGGTGCGCGTAGCACTCTGGCATTTTTGATCCGGATGCTGGTTACATGAGTATATTCGGTTGTGATCATGTAAACTGAGGCACACTTTTTTGTATGCATTTAGACTTCAATAACATTTTATTTAAGTGCTCATAGGTGGTATGGCATTTAGCACAGAAATCCAGAGGGCAACACATCAGGGTCTGGCCTACTTTATGGAGAGGGTAAGATTGGAGCTCGGCTTAGATTGATGAGGAAGGTTTGAATCAGCAGAGCCTACTCACATCTGGAACTCCAAACAATTCTCAGCACATAGCAGGCTCTTAATAAATAGTCACTCAATAAGCGAATGAATTAATGAATTAAATATGCATGTTTTTCAAACAAAAGATTTAATCACACTGATGTATAGATCAGACAACCAGATGATGCTTCTAATGCGTCATGTTCTAAACTTACTTCTCAGTAGCTGTGTCATAGTAAGTCAATTTAGTGCTGTGATGCAATTTTTATAAGGTTGAGAAAGTCCCACAATGTGCTAATATACATGCATGTGTGTCTATACACATAAATATACACATCATCTCTCACTGTAGGCCGGTTTTTTTTTTTAAATTTCAGAGTGTTACGGGGTTACAAATGCTTTGGTTACATAAATTGCCTTTGCACCACCCAGTAAGGGTGCCCATCCTGCAGACAGTGCGCACCGCATCCATTAGGTATTGATTTACCCATCCCCAGAACCCTCCCATCTGCCTGACACCCTATGAATGTTAATTCCCATATGTGCACATTGATGTTGATCAATTAGTACCAATTTAATGGTGAGTACAGGTTGTGTTTGTTTTTCCACTCTTGTGATATGTCACTTAGAAGAATGGGCCCCAGCTCCATCCAGGATAATACAATAGGTAGTTCATCGTTTTTATGGCTGAGTAGAACTCCATGGTATACACATATCACATTTTATTAATCCACTCATGTATTGATGGGCACTTGGGTTGTTTCAACATCTTTGCAATTGTGAATTGTGCTGCTATAAACATTCAAGTACAGATATCTTTTTTAGAGAATGTCTTTTTTTCATTTAGGTAGATACCCAGTAGTGGGATTGCTGGATCAAATGGTAGTTCTACTTTTAGTTCTTTGAGGTATCTCTATACTACTTTCCATAGAGGTTGTACTAATTTGCAGTCCCACCAGCAGTGTATGAGTGTTTTTGCTTTGTGGGTTCCATGCAGGATGTGAACTGGGCAGACACCTAACAGGCTCTCCAAACTTCAGCATATACAAGTGCTTCCTACAGTGTGGACTTCTCAAGCTCAAGTACACTGTTTTTTCCATCTTTATTTACTAGGACCTAACACAGATTGGCAAACAATTGATGCTTAGTGAATTTCGGTTGAATGAATGAGTGAATCCAAGACAGTTGTCTGGAGTGAGTTCATCACGGGCAATTTGCTCTACTTACTTCATAGGCTTGATAACTACAGACAAATTCTAATATATATACATATATATTTTTTTTTTTTCGAGGACTTGAAGGTGGAGAATGAAGGAAAGAGAAAAATATTGGCTGATTGTTTGAGTCTGAGCCTCAGAAGGCATCTGGCCTTACTGTAGTCACCAAAAGTGCAGATCTGGTCCTCAGTTTTGTAAGTTAAGAAAGTTGGCTATTTCACATTAGTTCATGCAGAAGTGATAGCCTCTAGAAAATGACTCATGATAATCCAACATACACACACACATGCACACACTTTAAAAATTATTTTTAAGTAAAGAATTATATGGAGACATAGTTGTGTTTAAAATGAGAACATTGCATCATTTTATTAGTACTTTTCATTTTTAGTCAAAAGTTTTCTCAAGAAATTAAATTAGCTTGGGAAGTAGCATGTTTGGTGAATGTAGTCAGAGTAAAGGAAGTTGGCTGATCTTGTTGAATATGTATTTAGATTTTACTAAGCACCTACTATATGTTGGACAATGTGATAGGATCCACATACTTTCAAATATTATTTCATTTAACCTTATTTAATCCTCACAGTAATCTTACAAAATTCATATTAATGTTCTTATGTTACAGATGAGTTAATCAAGGCCCCAAAAGGTTAATTGATATTCCTAGCATCACGACTGGTATAACTAGACAAGCAACAAGTGCTTACAGAATGAATGAGTAAATTAAGGAGCAGAAGCCTATTTCCCAGAAAGTGAGTAGCAGAGTTGGAATTTGAACGCAGGTCCTCTGATTCCAACTTCATCATCCTTGAGATTTTGATGCCCTGACATACTCATGGACGATATAAAAGATTGTCTGACAGTTAGATTGGAATATCTCTGTCAAGGGACTCTCTTCCTTAGCTTGTAATGGAAATGCTCAGACAAGTTATTTTTCTCATACTTGCATTCATTCATTTCTTCAACACATTTTTAATGAGCACACACCATGGGGCTGGTACTGTTGGCTAATTGCTCTGAGATTTAGATAGGTGGTACATAAAGCATAGTGAGTAATTTCTACCTTACGTGGTTAGCATAAGAAATAACTCTGTGGGGACAAAGAGATTAAAGCCCACAAGAAACTCAGTCTAGTGGAGAAAAGATAAGAAACCAAATGAATCCAGCAAGGTTTCCTAGGAAATTCATGGTGATCCTTGGGAGAATATTATTTTTCTTTGAATTGCATTTCCATTACTTTGATAATTTCTTTCATTTAAAAAATAGTGTTTAATATCAACCACATTATTATAGTATCATTTTGCTTCAAACAAGTGCAAGAGGTGCTATTGTACATGGTCAGGTAAGGCCAAAATAATCATTACCATGATATGGCACTCAGATTAATTTCCTGTAGATAATAATGAAAGAAAATATAACCTGGACTTTCTACCTTTTTACATAGGCCCAAGTTCAGTTGAGGAAAATGTCATGGAAAAGAAACAAATGATAAGTCTCTCATGTCCTTGTCTCTACTTTTACTGTTGAACATCATGAGATACAAAAGCCACAGTGTTCCTGTGTGGCCTAGGTCATCCTAGTAGAAGCACAAATCCAACAAAACTGTCCATCCTCTCAATATATCAGGCAATGTAGGTATTTTTGGTTGTAACCTTACCATAATGCAGCTTCACTTCAACACAAAGACTTTGTTCTCATACATCTCTCAAAGATACTTACAGTATTCCTAAGGAAAATAATTCACATGCAATTATGAAACCACATGTCCTGGAAAATAGTCAAAAGACTTGTAGTATGGATCAAAGAAGGAATATTAAAACAGTAACTCTGTCCAATAAAGCCATCCACTCAAGAATCACCAGCATTTCTTTTAATCATTTGATGAAGGTCATGAAAGAATTGATTAATAAACCATTTCCCCTGAAGATACTTATTGACATTTTTCAATGCATCTGGCTCTTGGTTTTTGTCCATTAGGTACACACTCATACTATCAGAGAATTCCTATTTTGTAAGTCTTTTTTGGAAACCTCTAAGGCCATTGACATCCCCCCATATCATAAAAGAGTTTCTTTGCCAAATAAAAGTCTGACTTGGACACAAAATCTTGATACTTGAACTTAAGAAGCACATGCTATGCCTGGCACCAGTGCACTTGGTTTTGCTTCTTTGGTACATAAACAAGCACAACATCCCATCGTGTCTCATAGCTTTTGACGTTGGCACGTGCTCACCTCTAAGACTTGGTCAACAATTTTGAAACTGTGACCACTGCTTCTTACCTTTTCTCAATTTCATCAGGATCAGAGCCTTAAATTATCCATTAACTATATGTGGGACTTTTGTCAAGGACATAAGAGGCTGTGACATTCTTCCTTAATCCATATAAGTTCAGTGACTTTCCAAATGGCAAGTCTTGCAGTATTTGGTTTAACCTCAAGCAGAAGGTGTCTTGTTGTTGTTTGCTTATTTGTATTGAGAAAAAAGAAAAGCGCTCTCTTAGAACATTGAAGAGATTATTCACGGGCTTGACTTACTTGGTGGATAACTTTTCCTGTGATGATGATATTAATCTTTCCATTCAAGAGTCTACCTTCATGATTATGGATGCTGCTACTCTGGGTGAAGAGAATGAGGGCAATTAGGTAAATGTTCCAGTTCAGAAGGAAGTACTTCGGTAGCTTGCAGTCAAAAGGGTAAAACCTTATCAATGTCTTTGAAGGAAAACAATCCATCGTGTGATAGTCACCCTCTAAAATGGTTCTCTGTGATTCTCACTTAGTATTCATGCCCCTATGTCGTCCCCACCTACAGTAAGTAGTGGTGATCTGTGTTACCAATAGGATATTGCAGAAATAATGGTGCATAATTCCTGAGGGTAGGTCATCGAAGACATGCAGCTTCCACATTCATTTATACTGATTCTTATTGCTTCCATTTCTAAGTGTCCTATTTTGTAAAGATATACCCCCATTCAGGCGGTGCATCTTTTCTGAGGCCTATAGCTCCCAGTGCTGTATCTGGAATCTACCACTAGAAGGAAATCAGAGTAATTGGCAAAGGGGTTGGGGAAAAACAAGAGGCAGCTGCAGTGACTCTGTCTACTGACATGGCATCGTGGGAATTTCCTTTGTCTGCTTTGAGGTTGCCCAATTCTGCTTTTCCCCCAATTAGGGAGAAAATCTATTTAAAAAGAATACTGACATTAAGATTTAGGGTCAGGATTTTATAAGTCTACTTTCTGTGTAAAACACAAACAAATTTTATCTAGGTATGAAGTAATAAGTTTTAATCTTTCTTTCAGACTGAAAAGTATTTAGATATATTCAAGCTTTGCATTTTACTTTCCTTTGTTAATTAGTGGGGACATCTGCATTAACACAGGATCATTAATTTATTATCTAGTAGGTCTTTTCCACTTCTAACTTCCCTGATGAAAGAGAATGAAAGAAAAAGGAACTGTTTGATCAAGACTTCTCCCACAGATTTAAAAGATGGCCCTTGAATAACATTAAAGATACTGATTTTGCTGTTGTCTATTTAGTTCATTGTGAGATAAACGTATTAACCAAAAATGGAGGCATTAAAATTCAGATTTTGTATTACTGTCTGGTAAATCATTAACATGAAAGCATATTGTCATTCTCTTTAAATTCTAAATAAAACCAAATGTCAGTAATGCCAACCTAAGGTGCACCATTTCTTGACACTAAAATCACAGTTTCCTCTGAGGGACTGTCAGAAAATATAATCACAATGGTAAATAGTTTTTCTATACTTACTCATTTAGGCCACATCCTCATCCTTCCATGTCAATTTTTTTCTCTGCCTCAGTTTGAGTCTTGGTGAGTTTTTCTGATACAACATGCTCTTGAGGCAATCTGAGTCATTAATTCCAAATATAGTCCTCAGAAACAAAAAGTCAAATGTATCACAAATGGATTAGTTTCCTATTGCTGCTATAACAAATTACCACAACTTAGTGGCTTAAAGCAAAACACATTTATTGCCTTACTGTTCCAGAGGACAGATCTCACTGAGTTAAAATCATGGCGTCCACAAGGCTCTGTTCCTTTCTGGAGGCTTTAGTGGAGAGTCCATTTCCTGGCCTTTTCCAGTTTTTAGAGGTTGCCTGCATTCCTTGGTTCATGACTCCCTTTCTCCCCTTTTAGAGCCAGCAACTATGAGTCAAGTACTCACATCACATCACTCTGACTGTTCTTCTGTAGTCACATCTCCTTCTGACTCCTCTTCTGCCTCCCTCCTCCACTTTCAAGGATTCTTGTGATTACTCTGGGCCATCTAGATAATCCAGGATCATCTTCCCATCTCAAGACCCTTAACTTAATCACATCTGCAAAATCTCTTTTGCTATGTAAAGTACCATATTCACCTGTTCAGAGATTAAGATGCTGACATCTTTGGTGGGGGGAGTGAGACATTATTCTGCCTATTACAATAATTTTTAGGGTATATAAAAATAATATTCTTTAGGATGCAGTGCATTCTTCCTCATGAAAAACTGTGTTTTGTAAGTTATAAGAAGGTAATGAAAAAGAAATCAAGAAAATAATGCCATTTACAATATCTACAAAAAATAATACTTGGGAATAAACTTAACAAAGGAGGTGAAAGATCTCTACACTAAAAACTATAAAACATTGATGAAATAAATTGAAGAAGACACAAATAAATGGAAATATATTCTGTGCTCATGGATTGGAAGAATAAATATTGTTAAAATGTCCATGCTACCCAAAGCAATCTACAAATTCAACGCAATTCCTATGAAAATAACAATGACATTCTTCAGAGAAATAGAAAAAAACAATTCTAAAATCCATATGGAGTTACAAAAGATCTTGAATAGTCAAAGCAATCTTGAGCAAAAAGAAAAAAGCTGGATACTACCTGACTTCAAAATGTACTACGAAACTGTAGTACCCAAAACAATATGGTACTGGGACACAAACAGATACATAGACCAAAGGAACAGAATAGAGAACCCAGAAGTATGCACTTATAGACATGCACTTATAGACAACTGATTTTTGACAAAGGTGCCAAGAATACACAATGGGAAAAAGATAGTCTCTAAATAGTATTGGGCAAACTAAATATCCATATGCAGAAGAATGAAGTTAGACAAGGCCTTATCTCTCACCATATATAGAAATCAACTCAAAATGGATTAAAGACTTAAATGTAGGATCCAAAATGATAAAACTACTGGAAGAAAACATAAGGAAAAAGCTCCATGACAATGGTCTGGGCAATGATTTTTTGGATATGACCTCAAAAGCACAGGTAACAAAAGCAGAAATAGACAAATGAGATTACATCAAACTAAAAAGCTCTGCACAGCAAAAGAAACAATCAATATAGTGAAGACACCACCTACAGAATGGGAGAAAATATTTGCAAACTATACATCTAAGAAGTTAATATCCAATTATATAAGGAACTCAAACAACTCAATAGCAAGGAAACAAACAACCTGATTTTTAAAATAGGCAAAAGACTTGAATAGACATTTCTCAAAAGAAGACATACAAATGGCCAACAGGTATATGAAAAGGTGCTCAACATCACTAATCATCAGAGAAATGCAAATCAAAACCATAATGAGGTATTACCTCACTCCTGTTAGAATGGCTATTATCAAAAAGACAAAAGATAACAAATGCTGGCAAGGATGTGGAGAAAAGGGAACACTTACACACTGTTGGTGGGAATGTAAATGAGTACAGCCATTATGGAAAATAGTATGAAGGTTCTTCAAAATATTAAACATAGAACTACCATATGATTCAGCGATCCCACTACTGCGTATATATCCAAAGGAAATCAGTATGCAGAAGAGATATCTGCACTCCATGTTTACTGCAGCATTATTCACAATAGCCAAGATATGGAATCTACCTAAGTGCTCATCAACGGATGAATGAATAAAGGAAATGTGGTATATATACACAATGAAATATTATTCAGCTATAAAAAAATGAAATCCTGTCATTTGGGACAATATGGATGAACCTGGGAAACATAATGCTGAGTAAAATAAGCCAGGCACAGAAAGACAAATACCACATGTTCTCACTTATGTAGAATCTAAAAAAGGTTGATCTCGTAGAAGTAGAGAGTAAAATGGTGGTTACCAGGGGCTGGAGTGGTTGGGTGGGGGGACAGGGAGATGTTGGTTAAAGGATACGTATTTACAGTTAGAAAGGAGGAATAAGGTCAAGAGCTCTATTGTACAGTATGGTGACAATAGTTAATGACAATATATTGCATTTTGAAAAATGCTGAGAGTGGATAGTGTTCTTACACAAAAATGATTAACTGTGAGGTAATGCATTTGTTAATTAGCTGGATTTAAACATTCCACAATGTATATATACTTCATAATATCGTGTTGCACATGATAAATACATACAATTTTGTGTCAATTTAAATAAAATAAATACATTTTTAAAAGAGAATGAAAGGAGAAAATAAAAGCAACCAAATTCCTCTAGGTTTGTACCTAGTAAAATATCATATAGACAGGTCACAGCAACCAACAGCAGGGTTATCTGCTTTCTTTACAGTGAACTTCCTGATGATCTGACCATAAAAAGAGAAACAGAAAATGCGCAGTCATGAAACAGCTCTCTGTAGAGAGGGAATTTGCATTTCCCAGTGTTATTATTACTGATGTTTATAAGATTCCACAGAGGCATCAAGCATCAGTCCTACAAGTCCTACAAGTGTTACTGTTATATTTAAAGATCTTTATTTTTAAGAATATTTAATTCATAGGGAAGAAATATATGTCTTAAATTTGTTACGCATAAAAGAAATAAAGAGGACAGCCAATATTTCTTTCTATTTGACATTATTCTCGATTCTCTCTCCCCAAGAGGCAGGCACCTCATGGATCCACATTTTGGATTATGTTAACCATTTTCTTCCCAACAGTTATTATTTATAGACTTGAGCAAGCAAGACATTTCTTAACTGTACTCTTTTTCTACTAATACTTATAACATGTTTTCTTATTGAAATTCATGTTTTCTTATTTGCATGATATATCATTGGGATGTTACGCAATTGAGATGGTTGCTTAACTCTGACAGTATGGTATGTGCGCAGTAATTTAACACATATATGAAATTCATCCAATTTTGATCAGATTAGGAAAAATAAATGAAAAAGAAATCACTACAATTTCAAAGGATACATGTTTAAGCAGCCAAAAGTTTGTCAAATATACATTCCGTATGTGAATTTGAGATACCTGAAAGGCTACCTGGAATTCCAAACATGAAATAAGATGAAACGGTGTCTGTTTGAGTTTCTTAGATAGGCAGCAGGGCAAACGTGAGTAAAGGAAGATTTATTTCTCCGCTGGGCAAATGGCACAGATTTCCTTTTGATGGTCAACTGTTTCTAACACAGAAGGAGCCCTGGTGTTGCAAACTCCACCCTTGATCATAAACATACATAAAGTTACAATAAAGATAAATGTAAGACATGTGCAGCCCACATTTTTCTTCCTATTAAAGCATCTTGGACAAATGAGAAGGAAAGATGGAGTGTTTTCTTAAATCCTACAGGTGGTTGCAGTTACTTGATATGTTTGTCTAATTGCTCAAATGTTACCTACATGATATTGAGAGCAAATAATCTTTTGTAAAGTTTCTTAAGCAGCGTTTGAGTGCTGCCCGCGCCCTCTTTAGCATAAACCCCCTTTTCTGCATGCAAAAGCTGAAATGTGCCGTGTTCTTGTCTTACCCTTTGCCATCCAGTTTCAAGAAGCTGCATCTGACAAGCATAGCATTTTTAAAAAAAACAGGGGCATGGGACTGCCACCAGCTGTTGCTAATAAAACAACTGCAGCCCCTGCAGTGGTAGCTTCCTCCTCTAACTTCATATCCCTGTAGCGTTGGCAGTAATTGGGAGGGGGGTTATGGGGGCATTTCTCTCTCAAGGGAGACTATAAGATATTAATATTAATGTAATATCTGCTCCTTCAGATGGGAATGGATAAGATGAAATGATTTAAAGAAGGCTTGATCAATCATTCCATTTCTTGGCAAGAAAATGATGCCTCTGCATTTAAGAAAGAACATCTGGGTAGAATCACAGTGGTTAAAAGAATTGGGTGGTTGGCAACCCAACGTTCACCTTGATGGAGTTAGATTCCCTCCCCATCCCCAGGATTTCTGGCGCTGCTGGAGGCAAAAGCAAAACTTTGAAACGCTTTCCTTGAAAATCTGTGCTTACATTTCGGTACTCTTTTTGTGACCTTGTTGCTCACTGATTTATTAGCAGAGTCCAGGAAGGCATCTGGGGTAGCTGGTCAACTTGTCTGATTCTGAAGAAAGGGTGGCCGCCCTGAGAACCTCTCTGACTCTGTGACCCCACGTCTGGCCCACGAAGCTCTCTCTGCTCCCAGAGTGGCTTGAGAAGTGTCTGCAACCTAGAGCTCTCTGAAGCGATGTGGACAGTGAGTCAAACCTTTCCAAGTCTGGGAGAGTCAAGAGGTGGCTGCCTGCTTACGACCAGGGCACCAGCGAGGCTGCGGCACAAAAGGACCTTGCACACGGCAGATAGACACGGGTTTCTTGAGACATTAAGTATTTCAAGGTTTTGCTACTGAAAGCACAAGTGAAGTCTTGTGTAGGAGACAAAGATGTGTGGCCTCGAGGAGGGGGAGGGGACTCTGATCTTTTTACTGTTCTCTCTCTGAATAGTGACGGGCCCAGCATGGAGACATTTGTGACCTGCGTCCCCCTTGCCAGATGCCAGACGGCCATTAGTTAACCAGAGAGGTGACCTTTTCAGTGACATTCCCGCCACCCGTTCACTCCCTGAAGAAGGCTTTGGGAGCCGGAGCTGGGGACACAGAGCAAGGTGGGGCTGATCAGGGCAAAATCAGCACAGAAAACAAATGTGGAGAATTACAGGAAGCCCAAGGCACCTGACACCGTCCAAGTCAAAATAAAGAGGAGGCAGTAATTCAAAGAGAATATTCCAACCTAGTAGGAGTGCTAAAGATCATAGTCTCATCCTAAGAGATATACTCCCTTTTCCAGAAGAGTGTTCCCTCACACAGAACTCATTCCCCCAGTCTCTGTATTTATCTATAATACCCTCATTGTCTAAACCTCCTGAAACACCCTTTGCTACCTTTAGTCCAGCGAGGTTCATCCTAGATCTACTCCTCAGAGTCCCTGGCAGAGCAGCCTGGGAATCACCTGACAGTTATCACTGTTCTTTGTCCTCTCTCCTCTTTTCCCTTATTCCCTACCTTTTCTTTTCTTTTTTTAAGAATTCTGTTCAACAAAACCTACGTTTTCATAATAATATGTTATTTGACTATGTTGTGTTCTTGCAAAGTATTTAAAACCTCGCTAACATCACCAAGGAGCACTTTTATATGCACATTTGCACATGATGTGACATTATTGTTTCAAGAGAATTTCCCTGTTTTCTCCATTAGAATGTAAGTTCCGTAATGTCACTGAGTCCCAACGGCCTAGAACTGTACTTGGCATATAATAGGTGTTGGTGAAATATCTGTTGGTGAAATGAATTAATGAATGAATATAGATCTATTGTCTACCCTCTAAGAGTAGAGTCTAACAAGGTACGACATGGATGACCACAAGCAGAAGGCTGAGAATATTTAGGCAGTAAAATACTGGCCACGTTTCATTTCATGAGATGATGATTGATTCGATTACTATTGTTGTTCCATTTTGGGACCACAAGCAGGTGAAATGCTTCAAAGCCTTCGTGGGGACATGCATCCATACACGTGGTTTCTAAAGAAACACCATTCTAGTCTTCAGTACATTATGTTATTGCTATGGAAACAGCGATATTTTAAAGAAGAACAGTGGAACTTTCCAAATACAGTATTTATTCTCCTTGTACTAGCAAAATAATGTGTTTCGCCTAAGAACTTGTTAGGTGGCCTGCAGCTAAATATAAAGAGACAGATTCTCATCATGTGTAAGTCTATGGGAAAATTTGGACCACCAGCTTCTCGAGATAGATTTTAAAATAAACTCCGTGTAAAACTCTAGACATAATTGGGGCCTCCAATGAAACACTTAATATGTTAGATTTGTTTTTGTGTTAGGAAAACTATTTATATTTGAACCCCCAGAAACACCTTCTGCAGAGCTATAAGCTGCCATTGCCTTTGGATTTTCCAAGGAACCGACTTTGTTACCCTGTCCTTACTTCCTCAACATCTTCATCAGCATTCAGCTGGCTTTGTGGCCCTAGCATTCCTGTGCAGATGTCGTATTTTAACAAGAGGTTATGAGACAAAGCTGAACACCTATCCGGCTCTAATAGCAAATGAGAAGAGGAAACAAATAGGATGGGATGAGTGTTACCAAAGAGCCTCTTTACTCTGGTTCACACACATGGAAGTTCAGCACCAACTGCTAATACCCACTGGTACAATTTTGCCTTCCCAACTGATCTGTTTTTAAAGCAAACCTAAAGAGATGCTTTTTTTTTAAAAACCTCTCTAAAAAATTAGGAGCAATTTGCTAAGGTGTAAGTTCCCAGCATTATAGCGATCATAAATTTCTTACTTCTATTATATGGAAAATTGATGGTGTTTTAACATTTGTTTTTCGTTTTTATGTGCCTCTTCTTCCCTAGTGAGAGAAAGAAAACAGACTTGAAGCCAGGGAGACCGAGGATCGCCTTCCACCTTTTCCACGTGTGAGCTGCCTGCCCTTGAGCAGAGTTCCATCTTTTTCAGCCTCACTCTGTTCCCCATCTTATAGGGTTGCCTTGCGGACAAGTGAGAATACACATCAAAGACCTAAAACAGGTCTCAGGAAACACGAATCTTCTTCTTTTCCCTGATAATATAAAATAACCATTGCATTTTTTTTTTTAAATTTTTCTCAGCCTGTTAAAGTGTAAGGGTCTTTAAAGCTTTCAGCATTTGAAAGATATTAGAATCATGTTTCCATGGACATAGTTCACTTTAACCAAACATTTCTCCTGATAGTAATTTATAAAAAAAATAAACGCTCATTTGACAAAATATATTGCTCCTATTATTATAATTTGTAATGATGTGTCATCCATGCAAGAGCTTAAAGGGCTTTACAAATGAAAAAATATGATCTATAGGAATGTGGTTAACGATTGTGTTTCACTGATAACTAAACTAACTTCTATATTCTATTCACACTTTGTGAATGGTAAGTATGTGACAAATGTCCCCCACTCTCCTCTTCTGCAACCTTACCAGCCACCACAAATTGACAACAGCACGGTTTCATGTTGATCCCCCAAATTTTCAACCCAGCACTCCAAGCAACCACCATCAGGCAGGAGGAGTTGGATTATTAGTTTCAATCTATTTGCATTCCTTGAGTTAGACTATTTTCCAAGTGTTGGCTACATTAAAGATGCACTTACATAATGGAGCACAAAGGTTTATTTGCATACTTCCTCCCTATTATATTTTAATGTTCACTAAGCAAATCCTTGAAGATGTACTTTCTTGTGATTCTTAACTGGATCAGGCACAACTGAATTCCCAATACATTAACCTTCAGAGAGAAAAGATTTGCTGAAAATCCTCCCACTCTCCTAATCAGAGAAAATAATATCCACCCAGCTCCCCAAGACCTCCCTCAACCCCCACCCTAGGCCCCGTCCCTTCCACTTACCGTATTTTACTGTTAATCCCGTCTCCTTCTACCTGCTCCATGACCTGGTTCCATTGCATTTCCACTTTCTGTCTTCTATCTTTAGTGTCTCTTTCTCCTGGATCTTCTCCCACTCAGATTTTTAGGGGAGATCGCCATCCTGTCTGGCTCCATTGCAAGCACGTGATTCCCGATTTTAGCTGGGCCCTCGGGGCTGCTCAGCAATCCTCCTGCATAACCACAGTTGGCCCCTTCCCCTGCCCATTTCATCTGAGCTTCTAAATCTTCATCAGCCTTCTCAGCCTCCACCTCCTGGCTCCTTTGACTCGACAGATGCCTACCTGTCATAGAGTGTGCAGATGCCATTAGGAATGGACTGCCCCGGCTTCCCAGGGTTCTCCCTCACCTCTGCGCATACTATCTCGGGCTGGCCTCACCTTCTTTCTTCACAATGCCCACTTCTCCCCCTGGCCTGTGGCCCCTCATCTGATTCAGGATTATTTTTTCCCACCCCTCCCCCAACATACCTTTAAAATCTTTTCTTGGATGCTTTCCTTGAGCCTGGAAATGAGACCAAGAGAATTCCTCACAAAAATAAACTAGCAGGCAAGCAATCAACAACCAAACAGCAAAAAAAGAAAACTATAACAAAAATAGAACTTAAGCCGCCAAAGTGCTTGGAGTTTCACGTTAAATACCAGTGCTTCATCGGAATCACCTCTGTGTGATTTTCCTCTTGCTCCTGCTGCCTGGGGTAAAATTCGATCTCTTTCTGCACATCCAAATCCTGCCCACTCTTTCAGACCTAAATCAAATGTATTTTTCTTCCTGATATCCCCAAATGCAAATAGTCACCTGCTTCCTTGGACTTTGGTAGCAACCTGTGCCTCTCTTACTGAGCTCATTTTCATCTCTTTCTTCTTCATTGTGTCATAATCATGTCTGATCTCTTAACTCCTGGAAGTTAAATAGGGTGAGAATCTGTGTTGGGTCTATCTTTGGATTCCCAAAAGTGCCCACCACGTGATTGTAAATGGCAGGTACTTATTTAGTCATGGCCATTTTAGACAGGTGGAGAATCTGAGGTTCAAAGTTCTTAGTGACATGCTCTAAACCATAAAGCTTGTAAGTGGCAAGCTTGCCACCAATTTTAGTGTTCTTCCAATTCCTTATACACAATCTTGTAGTCTTAAAAATCTGGCTTCGATTGGATCCCAATTACACCATTTTTGTGGTCTGTAACAAGTTTCTTTGAATGTCTGTTTTCTGAAGGCTTTTCGAACACGTTTATTTCATGTTGCACATAGTGGGCACTAAATCAATGTTGAATGGATAAATAAGTGAATAAGTTTTGATGACGATATCCATAAAGCTCAAAGTTGTTAAGGGTAAAAGCAGAAGTGTTTGGCAGGAGGGGACCCCAGGACAGGAGTGACACTGCCGTCCGCTGGTGGCATGCTCGCCTCGGCCAGGTGCACTCTTCGCTGCAGACCTGGGGGTGGTAAAGACGGGAGTTGCCCCTCAGGCCACCCATGGGGTCTCATTCTTTGTGTTTTGCTACATTTGCATGTTTAGGATTTTGACAATTTAACATATTTTTTAAAATTACAGCATAAATGTCATTTCCCCCCAACATCTAGCCATCAAATTCTGATTCTTAAGGTCAAAGATAAAAGTATTATCAATCAGAAGGAGGATATGAGAAGATGATTTATTTTTGCTCCCAAATTTCATACCAAGGCATCATCTACAAATGTTGAGCCAGGAGATCCATTCCAGATGCTTAAAGAAAATAAAATTGGTCAAGAACATTTTATTGTCTACTTTCTGTAAGGTCAGGGGGAATATACATTCCAATGTGCATACAGTTGGGGGCAGCCCTCCTGAAGACAATTTGGGTGCCTTTGTTGCTTTTTGTGTTATCTATAGTGACTAATGTTCACCTGAATCTAAGTTTTATTATATTTGACAATGATAGAATTATGTAAAAATCCTATGGCACCACAGGTATTTTGGGGAGATCAAAGTACAATCCTTGAGTAATAAGCAGTTTGCAGTGTGGGGAATGCACTTTGTTATTGGATGGGACACTCTGCGATTCTGAACAGGGCTGGTAAAAAGACTCACTCGAACCCAGAAGAAGAGTCTATCACTCAAAGAATGTAAGAACTCTATTGCACCTGGAAAAAAAAAAAAGGTTTAGTAGCAGATAACCACAGTCAGGCAAGAAAAGGAGAGTATTAGCCCTTAGCAGAATTTTTCAGTAATTGTTTCACTGAAAAGGCTCTAAGTAGAGTAATCACATAAAGGTAAACTGAATGATATCAGGAAATGATTGAACACATTTAGGTGGGACAATGAAAACCTGGATGCATTTGTTTTTCATTCCTCCCTGAGAGGCAGGAGCTGGGTTTAGTATCTGTGGGAAGGAGCCACAGGATTGAAAACAGAGATTAAAATACCTCATAATCGCTTTAGTCAAATGAGCAGATTTTTTATATAAAAGAGACCTGAGAGCATAACTTAGACAGAGTTTTGCATGGAAATGAAGCATCAGTTACAACTCCAGTTTCCAACTACCTTACACAACTTGTCTCCCTCAAATGGATATTTTAATCTCTAATTTATTAAAAGATGGAATGTTGGAATGTTGGATAGATTGAAATCATTTGTCAGATCACGAAGTCCTCATAACATTTCTCAGCCTTAATAACACATCTGCTCTTAGAATGTGGTCTCTTGATAATAGCTGTCTGAAAGTGTCTGAATTTAGGGATTATTTGAGACAACAGATTTCCTTCTATTTGGAATTGAATAAGGCATCTGCTCCCTCACCGTTAGCTTTGTGTGATAGTCTCGAGACATTCATAAAAGGGCAGATCATTTCGAACATTATTAGAAGGAAAAAAGACCCTTGCTGACAATATAAGATTCAGAAAGATGAATTAAGAACCTTTAAGGGTAGTATTTTATGTTTAAAAATATTATTCCAGAGTTTACTTTCCAGTCTGGGGAGAACATGGTAGCTAGAACTAAAAGAGTAATATAGAACTTCAAAAACCAACAATTTAGGGAAAACTTCGATGGAACGCTAAGTAGAAATTCACAAAATTGTATCTGATTTGATTCGGTACAACCAACAGAACTCAGTGCAAATGGACAGCCATGTTCATTCCAAAGGCCATTTGCCAAATTAAGTGTCCAACAGCAAGATGAGACTAAACAGAATGAAAAATAATACCAAAAAATTACCTTCTCCATTTCGCTTCCAAGAGAGAGTATTCTATAAGATGAAACCATAACACAACGTTTATGCAAGTTCAAGGATAAGCTACCTATACCAAGAAATGCAGGCCAAAATCTCAAACATCTTTGAAAGTGCTTGACAAATAAGGAAGAAACTTGTATCAGCTTCTTAACATTTAATTATAAAAAAATTACCATTTATATTTGGGCAGGTTCATTTTTAAATGATTGTGTTGCCCTTTTGTTTCCACACCACACCCACAAAAATATTCTTTACATTTAGAAGAAAGTAAAAGGAAAATTTGCAAAGGAAAAGAATTGTCATCCTACAGATAGCTTCACAGATGGCATTAGTGGATATATAACCAAACCACAATGAGATAACATTTTTGCTTATAAAACCACACTCTTCCATGAATTAGCCCATATTACATGCACGTATACAAACACATACACAAATAATACGTATATTGAATATCTGGCATTTTTAGTAGAGCTAGATTATGGCTTGTATGACTGTGTGAACATGAGTGTAACAATGAAGCATAAAAATGAGGCCCTGCCTGAGAAAATACAGCTGTCCCATCACTGACCACACAGGACGACACCTAAGTGTTTTGGAGTAACTGACGGTGTGATGAGAAACACCTCCCCAATTGTCTTCTGTTTCTTCAGGGTGTCCTTATTCATTGATCGTTCTGCTACATTTGACACCATCAACTACCCTCTCTTTGGGAACCTTTTTGCCTTTGGATTTTCTGCCACACAATTATATCTTGGTATCTCTTGGACAACTCTCTCTCTGAACCCAGCTTCTCTTCCTCCCCAGAGGAGTTCTCCATGGGCCTATGTTGAAAGGTCAGAAACCACATCCTGGGGCAGGGAGCAGGTGTCGGGGGGAGTTTGGATGTGTGTGGGGCCTTTTCCAGTGGTCCCAATGATGAGAGGTGCTACTGGCGTTTAATGGGGGAGAGAAGATGGGGAGAGGGGAGAGGGACAAGAACTTAGATTGTCGTGTGGGATGCACAGAGCAGTTCCATGTGACAAAGGCTCGTTATACCAACATGCAAACAGAGCTACACTTTTGAGAAACACTGAAAACCAAATTCTTTTCCTTTTCGTTCGTGATTTCTGAGCTCCTATTCTTGAGCCCTTTGCCTCAACTGCGGGCAAACCTCCTATGTACATAAGACCCTCAAATGTGGCTTTCCCACCTCGTGCTTTAGTGCTACTCCAGGCCGTTTGTGACAGTTACTGCCAGAGATCCCTTCCTGGGTGGTTTAGGCTGATATCCACCCAGAAGGCAGGTGGATGTCCAGTCTTTTTTCTTTCTTTATTCCCACATCCAAATGATTGGGTTCTACGCATGCTTTTTATCTGTAACATCTTTTGGAAATGTCTGTTTTCCAATGCCCCAGCTGCTTCTCAGCAGACACCTCTGTTTAACCCGTATCTGTCCAATTGGCTTCCTAAAGGAAATCCCCACCCTACACTCTGCTGCTACAGTCATTTTTACGGAACACGTCCCATCTTTTTCGATAATCCCCTATGACGAATCTTGCCTGTTAGTTCTCACTGTGACTCTTTATCCCCCGTCAACGACTTTTGCATCTCTTTCCTCATGTCAGCTTTTAACTCCTGATATCTCGTTTCCTAGATCTCTGGCCCGGCCAGGCTTACCTGCCTCATGGCATTATGTGAGTTTTTCATTGTTTTATCAGTATCCTCCTAACTCTCACTAGTGCTGACTCCGTCTCCTTCCCCTCCCCACTTGCAGGCTCCATGTGGAGTCCTCTCAGAGCCTGAGAAAAAAAGGAAAAATCAGTAATACCAATCCTGTCTTCCTTTAATATTTTGACATTTTGTTCATTATTAATTTTCCATGTTAGTTGTGATTTTAAAAAATATTGCATTCAAAATGCTTCATCTTGACTACCCGAGCTTTTTGGCAGCCCCTTAAATTTTGCACCAGAGGCACGTGCCTCCCTTGCCTCTCCCTGATCCCGGTCCTGCTGTGTGGTTTCCTCTCCTTCAGTTCTACTCCTCCTGGAAGGTGTCCCTGATGAAGACTTTCAGTGCTGACGGTGCCCTTGATCTGCCTTTTTCACATGGCTCTAATCCTTGTCTTCTGTCAAGGATGCTCTGGGTGCACATTGTCATGAGAGAGTACTTGCAGGTTTGGGGCGTTGGCCCCTCTCAAGGATCAAGGGTCCTATGCTGTGCTCTCCACAACGCTGAATACCCTGCTTAAGTGGGTGCTTAATAAAGAAATCCATGCACATCTCAGAATACAAGAGCTGCACGGTGATTGAAACTTCAGGTCTCAAGATGCAATGATAGGAATGTCGACCTTAGAGAACGCAAGAGAAACAGACAAACAAAAAAAAGCCTTGCATTATCCCACTGTTATTTTGCCTTGAAGATGATCTATGGATAGGTTAGGTTTAGCTCATCAAGAACCCTGGAAGTACATAAATAGAAAGGTGCAATGGGCGTTGGCACATTACCGGGTTCTGGGCTCTGGGAGGTGAGTCTGAGCACTGTCTGGGTTGTGCTGGGCTGCCGCCCATTAGTTTCTTTACAACTGTCACTCCCAACAGCCGAAGACCCTCTGGGTGCAAACAGTCCATCTCTTTCACAGTGAAAAAGAGGCGAGACAGCTCCTCCTACCTCAGCGCGGAAACACATGGCTATCGAATAACAAGGTTAAGTATTTCTGAAGCATGTGGCAGCATAAATTAGCTCCATCTCACTAGAGAACGAAGACGTCCCATGTTGGGAGACAGGCACATGCGAATCTGAAGGTGGGACTTTAGGAACTGAACAGGACAGGGTGATACAGTTTTGAAAACGAGTAGAATTAGATATTAGGACTCTTGAACTTCACACTTCTGCAAGTTCTGTTCCCTGCCCCTCCCCCAACAGCATTTCAGCAAGTTCTGATATTAAGAGAGCGGGCCCCTGGGGATCTGGGTCCAACCTACCTCCTTTCCCCTCTGTGCACCTTCCCTGTCCCCCTTGCTTCTCCTCACTCACTTCCCTTTCAACTACGTCTCCGTCCTTTCCCACCCGACTCCCCTTCCTCGCACCCAGATACGGTGAATGGCCCTAACGGCACAAGAGCAAAATTAAGTAAACTTAATGGTAATAAATTATTCCTCTGTGCGCACACCTTTCAAAATCATTCCACCGTATGATACTTTTTATGCTCAGCAGACACATAAATTATACAGGGGTTGTTTCAGACTTTTCGACAATGCATTGACTTTCCTAAGACTTGATTATTTGAGCATTAGACAGGTGGCAACAAGAAATACCTTTTTCAACTAAAGAGGAACAGGGAAAGAAATAGAAATAAACATGAATTTTCTGTTGCTGTTATAGGGGGATCCACCCAATCACCCAGTTCTCATAAGGTTATTCAGAAGAGGCATGAAATTGTCCATCCTGTACAGAATGCTGAAGGGAGAACTGCAGGAGCTACAGAGGAGTCCTCCCTGGGTCCTTCCCTCTCAGAAAGGGCTCTCTCCTGAGCTATTAGCTCACTGTGGCTACTGGCATCAATAGAACTTCTAGCACACAAAAAATTTTAATTTACTGAACAAAAGATCTCCTATATTAAGAATAACTGGAAAGGCTGGGCGTGGTGGCTCACACCTGTAATCCTAGCACTCTGGGAGGCCGAGGAGGGTGGATCACTCAAGGTCAGGAGTTCGAGACCAGCCTGAGCAAGAGCGAGACCCCCTCTGTACTAAAAAAAATAGAAAGAAATGATCTGGACAACTAAAAATATATATATAGAAAAAAAAATTAGCCAGGCATGGTGGCTCATGCCTGTAGTCCCAGCTACTCGGGAGGCTGAGGCAGAAGGATCGCTTGAGCCCAGGAGTTTGAGGTTGCTGTGAGCTAGGCTGACGTCACAGCACTCTAGCCCAGGCAACAGAGTGAGACTCTGTCTCAAAAAAAAAAAAAAAAAAAAAAAGAATAACTGGAAAGTATTCATGTACCATTAACATTTGAAAAGTCAAGTAGAAAGACATTTGAAAATCATTATATATCTTTCCAAAAATGTTTTATACTTTCTGACCTCTAAATATGACATTCAAAGAGACTAGCCTGAAGCATGGATATCAGTTTGATGAGCTCAGATGTTATAAAAAAAATGGGGAATGTGTTTTATAGAAACACAAACAATGCTTATATAGATGAAAAGGAAGGAGGAGCATACAACCCAAAGAAATTACAAAAGAGTTTAAGGAACATCCAAGAATAATGTCAGGGAGTGTATTAGTTTCCTGTGGCTGCTGTAACAAATTACCATCAACTTGGTGGCTTAAAACAACAGAAATTTATTTGCTCACACTTCTGGAGGCCAGAAACCCAAAATCAGTGTCACGGGGCAGAAACCAAAGCGACGATAGTGACCATGTGACTCCACAGGCTTTAGGGGACAATCATCCTTTGCCTCTTCCAGTTTTGGGTGGCTACCGCCAGCCATCACCTTGCAGTTACATCACCCCCATCTGCCTGGTCACATTGCCTCCTCCTCTCCCATCTGTGCCAAGTCTCCTGCTGCTTCCTTATAAGGATACTTTTGATCACATTTAGAGCCTACCCAGATAATCTCTCCATTGCTTAACTTAATTGCACTTGCAAAGTCCCTTTTCCCATGTAAAGTAACCTTTACAGGTTTCAGGGATTAGGACCTGATGCTTTTGTGAGCCACTATTCAGCCCACTGCAGGAGGCTGAGACCCGGGATGAGCTTGTAGGAAGCTCAGAGGATAACAGAAACAGAGAGAGATGAGGAACAAAGAAGAGATAAGTTTATTTCTTAGAGATGAAAAAAATGTAGCTACTTACTTCTATTTTGCTTCTAGTTTTTCCAAGAGGGAGAAGGGTCTTCATATTTGAAACGACTGAACGCCTACCATCGACAATGAAAGATCAGGTTGCATGAGGAACTACTAAGTGCATGTTCAGCCGTTCTGTGCGTGGATTCTAATTTGTGTGGGAGAAGTGGCAGATGTGGTCCCAGGATCCCACTGCCAAAGCCTCCCTGCTTCGCGTGAGTCCTCATTCTTCGGTCGTGGCTTTAACATCGTTTCTTCAAAGAGTGGGCCCTGAGCACCCTAAGGATTTATCTGTTCCCCCACTGGCCTGTGAACGCCACAGGGCAAGGGTTATTTTCCTCTAGTCACCCAGGTATACCCAGCACTGGCACAGTCCTTGGTACATTGGAACTGCTCAATCCATATGTGCCAAGTGAATAAAAACAGCTAACGTTTTTGAGTACTTCCTAGGTGACAAGCACTCTTCCGAGTGCTTTATACTGATTAATTCACTTAGGAAGGAAAGAAGGAAGGAAGGGAAAACAGAGGGAGGGAAGAAGAGAGAAAACGAGAATAAGAGAGGTATGAGAAGACACGTTGACAAATGTCTCCATTTTCAAAAGGGACTATAACAAGACATGGAAAAATGAAAAATGGGTAAGCCAGATGTTTATTTCAGATAAAAATCTTGAACGAATCATGAAACAGAGAGAGATTGTGAATAATGTGAGAACACATCAGGCTTAGAGCGGATCTATAAAAAGGCTTGAATTCAGGTTCCCCCAAACCTGTCGTACAAGGACAGGGTACATCAAAACATATGTGAAACGAGATAAAAATGAAAACCTAAAACCCTGAGCCTACTAAAAGCTTAATATAAGTTAGTGTTATACTCCAACAAGGGGGAAATATTGTCACCATCTAATGCTTCAATCATAGAAGTAGAGTGTCCCAATTACAGGAATAATAGAAATTATGGGAGACATGGTAGAGTGAAAGAACATGAGTCACGTTGACCTTGGTGACATGAGCAAATCACTTAAAATTTCTAAGGTTTTCTATACTTCCGTATATAATACATGCCTAAAAGGGTTACTGTGAGGATTAAAATAAATAAAGAATGAAGGGCCCGGCACATGGCAAGTTTTAAATAATGTGAGTTCACTTCTTCCTTTTCCCTCCTTTCATTTCTATTGTACTTTGTAAAAGGTCGGTAATGGATGAACAGTGAATTAATGTAATTCTGTTCACTCCATTTTTAAGGAATACAGTGACAAACTCAGGTACAGCCAGAGGAAAGGTACTAGATTGGTGAAGTGGCTGGAAATTATGACTTCTTGTGATAATAATATCTTATGTTTTCATAATATCTGACCATTTTCAGAGAGTTTGATTCCCTAAAACAATGCTACCAGGTAAAGAGACAAGTGTTGATATGCCATTTTATACATGAATCTATAAATGACCAGAGCGATTAAGTGGCCCACCACAGGCCACAGGACTCACTTGCAATGGACCCAATACAAGTTTACTGAGCACTCACCTAGCCATCTCCTCTTTCTTCTGTGGCCTCCGTTACAAGCCATGGTGGAAGGAACTGGGGAATATTATTCTGGAAATGCCTAAGAGAAGATGATAACTGTCTTTATAAAGTAGAAGGATTATCTCACAGTAAAGGGACTAGACTATTCCCTCCGAAGTACAGACCAGGATTAGTGGGTAGAAATTACAGCCAGACAAACTTTGACTCAACATCAGGGAGACCTTTGGAACCATCAGAGATGAGTGCCAATAGAAAAATATTGACCAGGGAGATATTTGGAGGTGTGGAGAAGGGATGTCTACATCGGAATATCAGTTAAACTAGATCAATTCATTAATTTCATTGTTAAACACACCATTATTGTGCAAAATACTGTGCTAAGCATTGTGGGAGCTAGAGAGATAATTAAGATGTTGTTCCTGACTACGTGGATCACCTCAAATGCCCTCTAAAACTTTAGAAATCATATGAGTGTTTGACATTTTTATTTAAACAGATTTTTAAGACATTTGGGAAAACACAATTGGCATTAACAGTGGAGACTTCAACAACTGACAGAGTGATGCTTATACGCACCTAAATGTTGCTTTATTTTTTGATTTTGAATGGACATATGAACAAGTGGGCGGGGCCCCGAGAGCATTGTAGTCATCTTTCTAAATTAGAAAGGGACACTGTGACAGGGTGACAAGGGTTTTCTTTATCCCCCTTCTGAGAGAAGTCATTCTACTTATTCTGGTACCATCTAGAATGGCCACTGTAATTTGGAGGGAGGTCAGGTCAGTTTATGTAATTCACCATGCCTTTGAAAATTTTAAAATGTAACCGTGTGCTATTCTAAAGCATTTCAATATTTGCATTTCTAATTCCTATAAATTATAAGCATTTATTTTATGAAACTTGGAAAGATTACTATTTGTCTCGAATTATACCAGTTTTGCCGGCATCACACCAGAACACAGAATTGTGGAACATATGAGATAGAAACCTGACACTCAGTTCTCTGAGATGTGTTAAACAGAGAAAGAAAAATTCTACTGCTGTATAAAAAGCTGGATAATCAGTCTCAATCAATAAAGACAACGATGGAAAAGGAACACTCAAATCAGAGCCTCTGAAGAAAGTCCAAGTGGTGTACTGGAGAGGTGAGTAATGAAATAAAGGCAAACACTCTTAAACTGCTGTTGAATTTATAATCTGGATTAAAAATGGATCTTGCTCAAATCCATAGCTCATGTATATTTGTCTTAAAATAGTGTGCTGAAGTATGTTTAGATTGTTAGGAAATTGTTGTTTCTTAAAAAAAAAAAACAAAACCCAAAGATGATTGCAGTTAATGGCACATGGAGAATAATGTTATCTATGATTAAAAGTAAAGGAAAAAAGATCATGACAATCTTTTCCAGTAAATTAGTTATAAAAACTACTAGCCCACAAGCAGTTTCCAGCCCCCCAGATTTTTCCAAACCTTCCCACATTTAGGAGTGTCAAAATAATGATGGCTCTGGTGACAGCATGCCATCACAGCCTTAAGAAATCACCAAAAAACAGTTCTGGGGATCAGAGATCCAAATTAAAATTCTTACTTCCCATAGACTGGTTTATCACTGATGTGATCTCCCCAGACCTCCTATCTCTCCCACAAGAACCCAGACCTATGATGAATCACTAATTAAAGCACATGTTGAATGCCTGATTCAACTGCCACATGCAAAGAGATTTTTTTTTCTTGGATTAATGGTTAACTACTTTTAAAAGTAAAGATTAGAAATCTTCATTGTTTCAAAAATCTATTATTTTGTTTCTTTAGCACTCAAAATAGCAGTGAGCTACAAATTTAAGGGCCCGCGAATGAATGAAAAATTTGTTTCCCCTATAGGTGATATAAAAAGGGAGATTTTTTTCCTCTTTTCAATGGCTTTACAGGATAGAGTCTTGTACCTCCAGAGCAGGAAAGAGACGGATCTAATTGTGTTTAACAAATACTAAATCGGGATAAAATACCCTAACTTGATGCGTGCCCTTCCCTTCCGAATTTACTCCTCATCTAAACTGGAATCTTTAGGTTCAAAATAATGAAATCTCATTAAATTTTCACTCTTCAACTTCTCTTTCTGGGTTCTGCAAACATTTGGCTACCATGTTCTCAAGTGACTTATTGCTAAAAGAGTGTAATGCCAGGAGACCAGTTAGAATTATATGATGGCTCCAGAGTCCCAGAGCGAAAAAGTCCCAAATTCTTTCTGTGGGTCTTCTCCACTTCCGTTCAAAGGAAAATCTAGCCTACGTTTTAATGGGCTCCATTGAAAGAGATTCTGTCATTTTCCTCAAAGACACATTCCTGTGTCTCACAACTCTCTACGTGGAAAATATTTTATATATTTAACCTAAATCCTTCATATTCCAGCAAATATCCATTTATTCCCTTCCATGGAACAGTTTAAGAATAGTATGTTCCTATCCTCTGGGTGAGACCACTGTGCCCATGAAGACTAGAACCATGTAGCCCTCCAGCCCTCTCTTCTTCACATAACTTCATCTTCCCCCGCCGTCCTGAGCAAATGCTCCCGTTGGCTTCTAAATCTATACTCCACGATTAACTGCTTTATGAAATCCGAACGAAATATTTTCATGTTTAGCAAAGTGATACTATTTCAGGTGTCAGGCCTGGGACCTTTTCTGACTGTGACTTTCCTAGATATCTGATTATGGGCAAGTTGTTGCCAAGAGTGGAACTAATAACACCTTCCACAGAAGTTTATTGAAAAAATTCAGTAAGATAATGCACAGAAATGCTTACTTCCTTGCCTAGTACAGGACAAGCCCTCAATAGATGTTAGTTTGATATCACTTAAATGATTTATCTACTTGATTATCAAATCCATAGATTTGCCATGAGCTGGAAAGTTGGCCTCCTCTATGTATCTTCAAAATCCATGCAATATCTGGGTTGAGATTTAATATTGTTTCACATCAAGCCTGATTCGTTTGGGTACCTGAAGCACTTCCTACTAACATTATAAGCACCAATAGTACCTTGGAAAAGTTTAAGTGGACAGAGGTTAAAATGACCCAACAGACAGCTTACCCATAATGAATATTTGGGCTTTCTAGGATGAGTCCAGTGTTTGTTTTATTTATTATTTAAAGCAAATGTTTGATTTATTTATTGATAAATGTTTACATTTTCTTTAACCCATCTAGGGGATGGTAAGATGAGAGAGTGTTCCTGCCCAAATCAAGTGGTGAAAAAGAGAGAAGAGACTATTAATAGGACGTCATCCAAAATGCAAGCATAAGAAATGACAGTGATCTAGCACCTCTTATACCTTCCTGGATTAAACTTAAGCCCATTATCCTAAGTGAGGTACCACAAGATCGGAAGAATGGGCTCCATTTGTACTTGCCATCAAATTGGTACTAACTGATGAATACTAGGGTGCTCACATGGCAGTAATACTCTCCAGGGATTAGGGGGATGGGGGGGTAAATCCGCAACTAAAGGACAAGGGGAACATTGCAGGGGGGAAGGGCATGCCTCTAACCCTCGCTTGGGTGAGGCAAAGATACAAAATGTAACCACAATGTTCATACCCTCATAATACCCTGAAATAAAAAACAAAACAAAACAAAATTCAAGGCGCAAAGAAAGGGTCGATATGGCCGGAGCGTGGTCCAATGAGATAGTGTTTAGGAAGAAGGGGAGATTCATCGCTGTGAGCAGCCTGACTTTGAGTCAGGTCCTGACTGGGTGGGGAGCACTCAGAAATGAGGGCCAGTTAATGGATGCAAGAAGAGAGAGACTCAGGGACACAATCCAGGCATCCTTTGTGTTGGGGAAAGCGTGGCTCACACCCGCATCTCAGAGGGCTTTGCTCGGAGAGGGTGTGCTAGTGTGTGCTGAGCTGGGGATGGGGAAGGCGCCGGCCTAAATTACCCTTCTGCTTCCCAAAGCATCAGCTATCCAGTGATGTTTTTATAAGACTCTCCAGGCTACTTCACATAATCGGAGCACAATACTTCTAGTGTGCTAGGAAAGCACCTTAGCTCCCCATATTGCTGAAGTTCCCACAGTATCGAAGTTCAGCGGCACTGGTGGAGTCTGTCTCCCACACGGGGACTGCGGCTCTGGCTCAGATGTGCACAAATGTGGCTGAGAGCAATCAGCCATGCCTGTCTTTCCTTACTCTCCCCCTCCCTCTCTCTTATTTTCTCTCCTTTCTTCATGCAAACATCAGGCCATTTCACTCATTCTTTGGTTCTAAATGCTCTACAGATTTTCAAGTGTGTCTGAAATGCATCCCAATGATTAAAATCTTATCAACACAAACAACTTACTATGGGATATTTATTGAAACATGATGAAAAGGAGGTTTCCTAATTATATATATATATATATTTTTTTGAGACAGAGTCTCACTGTGTTGCCTGGGCTAGAGTGCCGTGGTGTCATCTTAGCTCACAGCAACCTCAAACTCCTGGGCTCAAGCAATCCTCGGGACTACAGGCATGTGCCACCATGCCCGGCTAGTTTTTTCTATATATTTTTAGTTGTCCAATTATTCTTTGTATTTTTAGTAGAGACGGGGTCTCGCTCTTGCTCAGGCTGGTTTCGAACTCCTGAGCTCAAACAATCCTCCCGCCTCAGCCTCCCAGAGAGCTAGGATTACAGGCATGAGCCACCGTGCCTGGCCCCTAATTATATTTTTTAAATGGTATAAAATATATGTATGTAAGTCTGTAGATAGATGAATAGAAAGAAAGGATTATGGGTTGATCTAATTGTAGCTATAGAATCAGAAAGAAAAAAAATTCATTTTTAGAGTGGTTTCTCAGAATAAGCCTTAAACTTTGTAGTGTTCACCAATAAAGCAGACAAAATTTTGAGGTTGACCTTTTTTTCCAATCTATTGCCTCTCACTATATAGGCATTGCCAAAAAAGGAAGAATGTTGGTTTCAAACTTTCAGAAAAATCTATTTCTGAAGGGAAATTTTACTTTAAACGATTATTACGTGTTCTTCCTAGAGAAACCTTGGCAAATGGGGCAAAATTACTGTGAATTACTGTGTTTTTCAGATAAAATACCAGAAGGGTAGAAGCCTGAGTTACCTACTCCCCAGCATCAAATTTTAGTTTTGGAGAAAGGCCCTTTTCAAAGTCTCAGGGGCCCATATCCTAGAGTCAAAGAGTATCTATCAAGGCTGGAAGGATGTTGGGTGTTCACGGGTCCCAACCTCTAGCTTTACACTGGGAACCCGAGGGAGGCAGGTGACTTGTACAAGATCCCCAGTTAGTAATTAACAGAGCCGCGCCTGAAAGCGTGGCCTCCTGAGTCCCCGTTTGATGCTTTTTCAACTACAACATCGCATCTTCTTTTGACAGAAATGGAACCTGCATCAGAAGTCTCCTGAGAGATGCCATGTGGGTTTTTTTTTTTTAAAGTGTGATGCATTTTTTAATCCACTTTGAACAAAATGCTGCCAAACTATTCTCTAGGGAGTAGAGCCTCTATAAGGAGAAGAGGGCTTTCATGCTTGGAGATCACAATGAATAATCATTCCTTTAACACCTAGATTGCACCCCTAGGCCACAACCACCCTGGGGAAAATGATCAGATGGAGAGCATCTGAACTAGGTGAGGGAGAAAAAGACAGAAAAGTTGAGGAACTTCCGCAGTGAAGGGAATTTGGGGTAGAATTGAAAAGTGAGCAAGACTGGAGAATGGAAGGGCTCTAGGTAGAAGAAGAGAAGCTCAGATCATCTCTATTTCATATAGACATAGTATTATCTTTATACATATAACATATAAAATATCTTTTCTTTGTAGCCATCGAGAACCCACTAAAGAGCTAGATAAATGCCTTTTGTCTATGCTGGGGGGTGGGAATCTAGCATCCTTCTATGTGTGTGTGCTTTTTAAATTCATTAAACCCTTGGGGACTAGGGGAGAGTGTGGGAGAATAAAGGAGTCTGGTTGGGGTCAGACAAAAAGAAAAGCATCAGGAGATGAATAGAATGGAAACATAATGGCTGGATGGGACAAGCACAGAGTGTTTTGTGACCAGCTCAGTGGTGAAATGGTGGTCAGTTTCTTCAAGACAGATAAATTCTGAGGATTTCCCCCTTTGTTTCAGAATAATTTCAATTCAATTTCCTTTATTTAATCAAAAAGGCAGTTTTAAATTAATCTAAGCCTACCTACAGGCTGAGTCTAGGTATTCAACTTGGTATACCAAAGTCCCTGATTGGACTTTTAAAAATTATTTTATTTTGTAGATAGTATTAGTTCTTACAATAGCTAGCATATTTCTTCACCTATAGTAGGTAATACTGGTTTGGAAGCCATCCTATTTTTGTTTGTTAATGGATTTAAGATAGTACATCTGACTACCAAGTTAGTGGTATGTGTATATTCAGGAAGCATCCTTCCTGTGTTTTCTTCACTAAACACAGTCTCAGAGTATAATAAATCTGATGAGATCTCACATCTAATTGATTTTGTTTTTCTTTCTTTTTCCACTGATGTTGGGAAGAATCTTTTCAGTTATTCCTACAAATCGTGAGATTTGACACTTCTTACATTTTTCTCTACACCACCTGAGCACAAAACAATCCAAAGATGGAAAACAACACATCCTTTCCTTGATCCAGGTTCACATTTACTTGGACAGCAAGACTTCAGGGACCCGCATGTGACCCTAATGATGAATCCAAGGACCGTGTAAGAGGAAATAAAAGACAGGTCTTACTGAAGGGTCTTTCTCCCATTTTTGTCTCTGAAGGCAGCCCGTCCGGGCGAGAGAACTGCCTGCTGTCTGCTGCTAAGAGGAGAGCTTCAGCAACCACAAGTGCCTGCAGGTTCCTCAGACTTCCAGAGTGTTCCCAGGAAGGGCCTCGGAGTGTGATTCTGCCCTAGAAGAGCAGTCCTGAGTTCTAACCAAATTTTCAGTTCTGACTTCTTCAAAAGAGACCATTTGAAAAAAAGAAAAAAAAAGCCATTTTCACTTGCGTGAAAATACATTCAACAGAAAAAAAATTTTTTAAATCTCTATTCAGATCAGTATTTAATTTCCATTTTACGTTCAACAAACCCATCGACACTGGCAGGTGGCTCATGAGGACAAGGCCCCAGGCTGAGACAAGCACACGCCTGAGATTTGACAAGTGACCACACCCTCCTCTCACAGTGAGGGATTTTTCTAGAAAAGAAATGCAAAGCAGCATCATAGTTCATCCACAAGAAATAGGATTCTAGGCAAAATTTTTCTTTGTCATTTAAAATTCACCTATGATGAATTTTACTTCGTTTCTTTTGTTCCTAATATGTAGTTTTAAATGGAAAATTTATAATTTTCAAATATAGCCTTACAAACAGTCCTAACAGTTCTTGTCACATTATTATTATTATTTTTTTCAAATTTAAGGAACTATATGTCCATGTTGTTTATTTGAAACAGCTTAAATCTAGACCGTCCTTGAAAACACTGCTATGTTTTGTGATCCATTTGAATTAAAGTGCTTAGAATTCAGTATCAACAAGCAGCAAATGACCTTTTTAAATACACCTAATTTACTGAGTCCATTAGGTTTATGATAATAAATAAAACCTCTGTAATGCTTCATAATAACAATAATGCCTTTCGAATGATTCTTTGCTTAATGGCCAATTTTAGAGCATTAAATGTTGTTAACAATCAATTTACAAGGTATTATTGTGCTTCAGTTTATAAATATCAAATTATATAGGTCATAGTGTTACCTTTGCAGACCAGTCGCAGGATTTATATAGATGCTCTGTAGAATAATTGCCAGTCATTTTATCACGATGATTTTTTTTTTTTTAAATCTGATTCTCGGCAGGATCCTAGGCTTTTGCACTGACACTTTTCTCTAACTTTTTCCCCCTCAGGATCAGGTAATTAAAAGGGTATTGATGCAAAGGGAAGCCGAGCACCACATGGCTTGGCAAAGTGTTTCCATAAAGTTCTGTCCTGTAGCTGTGGATACAAACTCAAGCTGGTCATGTGCAGAACTCCAGCATGTGGAGCCCACTACCCCTCGGCACAGCCAAATGTTTCAGCAGCTGCCCTTTTGTCCTGTTTCTTAAATAAACAAAGAACAGATACAAATTAATGACCTAAATTTATGGCAAAACACACTGCCTTCCCAGAGCAAATAGCCTTAAAAGAACAGATGCTAAAATCACATTTCTTACTCACAGACCCCCCCAGACAAGACACTTCTGTGAACACGTCAGTTTATATCCTATACAACTAATAATTTGTAGAAATGTAATCATATTGTGCAATGTCACGCTTACACCGATTTCACAAGCTTCCGGGCGTGGGCAGAGGGCACCCATGGTTTGTTGCACGGTCTGCTGACCCATTCCGCTCCATGATCTTAATAGCTTTATTTCACCTTTGCATCTTATTTGACTTTTTTTGCTAAGAAAGATCAAAAGATCATTTTTCTAGGGTTTTAAATAATACTTAATGATTGCATTTGGTTGGTATCATTGCTACTATGGTTTCTAAAGTCAGTAATGTCAGGAAATCTTCTTTGTTCTACTCCGAACCCGCATGCAGGATGGAACTGTATGAAAATGGGGTTGTTTCTGTCAAACTCTGTTCAAAATTTGCTTTCTGGGTTTTTTTTTCCTTGATTTTTGTTTTAGCCAACGCCAACTATACATAACGAAACCTGATGGGAACAATGAAAACCTCGCTGCCGACTTTGCATCCAGAGACTTAGCAGTAGCTTCATAATTTATGGCACGTGAGAATGAAGCGAGGTCACCTCCAGGCAGGCATTATAATGAAAAGGTACAGTATGTTCATTGGCCACACGTTGCGCATTCTCTTTATCCCACACTGTACAATATTTCCAATCTTATTCAATAATTTAATATACATTTTCTTGTCAAGCTTCTTGGCAACAGACTATGCAGCTTGCAAGATGGACTGAGAATGCCACAGGTGGGCTGATTAGCGGGTGGCATTTCTGAATTCTAACAAGCTGTTAGCATTATGTCTGTTTGCTTTAGGTACAGATGTGAAATGATTTGACAGTAGATTTCAGAAGTGTGTGAGTACATTTTTGTATGTCAAACTATGGAAATACGGGTTTTTTAAAATTTCACACATTGATGGTATGTATTGTATTTATTAATTTCAGAAAGTATATGCCACTGACATGGCATAAAAATTAAAAAGCAGTATCCATAATGTATAAAATGAACAGATTGGATAAACATCCCACCCCCAGCTAATCAGAAAGTCTTATCTCGTGCTTCAGAAAAAGTCAGAGGTTGGAATAGCTCAGCCAGGAAATAAGAGTCTTTGAAAAGTTTGTTTTAATTGGTTTTATAGTGTGATGGTGATTTTTAAAGAGGAGGGGAAAAAAAGAAAAAAGAAGCAAAAGGGAAAAACAACGACCACACACAACAAATGGCGAGTGGAACACTTGCCGATCACATTAAGTGACATCTGCCCTTGTCTAAAATTTCAAAGATGATTTCAGGATGTATAAAGGAAAGTCTGCTTGACATACGGATAGGGAATTTAAAATAAATCTTAGAAATTTAAATTTTGGTATATACTAAGGCTATAATACAGACATGAAAACTGAGAGACACCCAGAAGCTAAGGAGCAGACGGGAGGACACCTCAAGGGCGTTCCAGGTAACTCAGGGGAACTCGGGGGAAGGAGGAAGCCTTTTCTTCTTTCTGAGGATGGCTTAGCCATGGTGCAGGAGGAGTTCAAAGGCCAATATGTGTGCTTGGGCTTACGGGGCGATTCTGCTTTAGGGCTATGGTAGAGGATCAGGATGGCTCCACCAAAATCCATGTGTTGTCTTCCCCCATCCTTGGGAATCTATCACCTCGGAATTCATCCCCACCTATGGATGAATGAACCATGGCAGAGCCTCACAGTAGCTGTAGGTGGCGGGATGCCTCAGTCCTTCTCTGGGAGGCTCTGAGAAGTCCCTCAGTCACAACCTAGTGGATAGGGGGAAAACCAAAGCATAGCAGACATCCAGCTTAATCCCATTGCATACCCAGGGGGCTCTGGGTGGACACCAGGGAACGTGAGACGCAGGGGGCCCCCAGAGGAACGTGGGTCAGAATTCTTGTGCACCATCAGGCACAAGAGGTGAAGGCTTCAGAACGGAAGTGCTGGTCAGCACACCTGAGAAGTCGTCATAGCAAGTACCAGGCACCATGAAAGAGGCTCTGGTTTTTGTGTCCATCATTGCCATGGACCTTAAGAGGACTAAATGATCTTAAAGAATAGCTAATATGACCACTCTGATTTTACAGATGAAAAACCATGGCTCAGAGAGGGAACATGTCAAATCACTTTACAAGCAGGGTTTCGTTTGTTCATCCCAGCAGGTCTGCGAGGTGAGCAGAGAAAGCATGCTGCCAGGTGAGCAAATAGACTTGGGCTGAGCCATTTGCTTGTGGTCGCACAGCTGGGCTCCTCAGCTCCAAGTCTGCTGCTGCAAAGTGGTCACTACAGTCCTTTTTTGACAATCATGTTCATCCAAGAAATATTTATGGGGCTCCACCTCTGGGGCTTTGTTCTAGGAGCTGGGAATAAGCAGGGAATAAAATAGACAGAGTTTCTGTCCTTGGGGGCTTCGCTTCTGGTGGGAGAAACCAACAAAACACAGCGAGTGAGTGTCTTGTGTGGCATTGAAGAAGATGAAGGGGCTACGGAGAACAGGAAAGATGAAGCAGGCAAGGCTGAGTCAGAGTGTGGAGGTTGCGACGACGGTGGTCAGAGAAGACCTCCCGGGGGGAAGAGAGGCCGTGAGCCACACAGAGATTGACCGCACCGGCACTGCAGGTGGAGGGAACCAGTGCAACGTCCTGAGGTGGGAGTAGCCGGGCAAGATCTGGGCACAGTGAGTCGGTACAGCTGGAACGGCTGGAGCGGGGAGCTGTCTCAAGGCTGCTCACATGAGGTGACAGGTGGGGCATGGGGCCTCAAGGCCACTGCAGAGACAAAGAGCATTTCCAAGGGTCATTGGGGGAGGAGTTTGCTGTTGTGAAAATGCCTTATATTCTTATGAGACGGAGCCGTCCAAATTCCACATGACAGACCTCCACATCAGCGTTTGGAGCCCAGCTCATTTCAAAATGGGAGCCTGCCCGTAAATATGAAACAGGCTGGAAACAACACTGTCCCATCTTGGGTTCAAGCACTTTGCACACACAACTGGAACATTCTCTTGTACAAAATGGCCCTTTCGGCTCTTGACATGGTTTTCCCCAGTGCACCGTGTCTCCGCCTAGACATTTCCATCCATTTCCACAAGCAATAATTTCTAAAAATAATAATAATCCTAGCTCCTAGACCTTCGAGACTATGTTTTCCTTTCTCTTTTTAAATTAGTTTTTCTCATAATAGGCCTGTGGCTAAAAACATATTCTACAACCTCAAATATAATAGTAATAAGAAAAAGGGTATAAGCCCACATGGAAACACTTTACAACCCAACCCAACCTGCGAATCCGTGTCCTCGCCCCTCATTCTCAGTGCCTGGCTCATTGCAGGTGCTTAACATAAATCTGTTGACTATTGAAAGGCATTTCAATCAGAAAAAGAAAATTGATAGATAGCAAAGGAAAATTGTTTTTAATTTTACCTTCTCAATACAGTTGGCATGTGGATAATTTCCTCCTCCCTCATACAACCTACTTCCAGAAATAGCAAGTGCAGAAGGAAGGTGACTCCATCCTCAGAGGGCTTGGAGCTAACAGACCTGTCTCTGCTGGGTCTTGGAAAGGGGTTTATGCACAGAAAACCCTCTGGGTGTTGTTCCTGGGTGCGGGGCTTTGATGTGCCCTACCATCCAGGGATGCCTGCGGGGGAGTCAGCGTCCACAAACACGGCCTGACCTCTCGCGTTTGTGCAGCTGCTGCGGGTTGCTTCGGCCTCCCCGCTGAAGCCCAGCTGCTTCGTGCTGCCACTGCGCGCCTGACATCACTCGCCCTGATGGTCAGTCCCTAGGACCCGGCAGCTTGTCCTGAGGACTTGAAGCTTCCTCCTTCCCACCCCCAGCACCACCGTACATGATATCTTTAAAAAACTCGAGTCACGAAATAGATACCAGTCGACATTTATTTTCAGCACAAGAAAAAATAAATAAATAAAAAGGTCTCCTTTAAAAACCAACACCAATGTTTTTAAGGAACATTTCTGTATTGCAGCGTGCCGTTTCTGCACAGAAAGAGAACGCTGCTGGTTTGTCATGTGGAGGACCGGCACTTGAGTGATGCATTTGGAGAGATGATGGATTTGCACTGATCCATCCCCACTCCCAGCTTGCCTGGTCCCCTCTGTGACCAATGGCGGCATTTGCGAGACAGCTGGCGGGGTGAGGGGTGCAGGCGGAGGCTGTGCTATGGGCTCACTGGCCTCTGCACGGATCAAAGACTCATTAGCATCCCGCTCTCACCAAATCAACTTATTGGCTCAGACAATCTGTATTGCTTTAAACCTTTAGACAGCTATAAAATTTATTTGTCAACTAGGCAGGGTTAGGATTTGATTTTTGACAGCTCTTATCCAAAGACCAAAAAAAAAAGTACACATTCCCAAAGCCACACACATTGCATATGTTGTAATTCTGGGTTTTTTTGGCAAATACAAATTAAAAATGATTTCTCGAAGTACTAAAATAATAACTTCGGGTTATAAAATACGAAAAAGCAACCACAAGAAAATGAAGAAAATATCTCACCTGGAAGATGTGATGGCAAACCACTCAAAATCTGACTTTATGGTTTATGATGTTTCAAGAATTGCCTGAAAGATTTATAAGATTGTAGAATTTACAGTGCAGCAGTGTATGTTTTCTAGTCTATTGAATATTATTTTTTGTGTGGCTCAATGGACCAAATGAAAGTTGAGAACTCAAAAGACACTGAGTTCTAATTTAGATTCTACCACTGACTGACTGTGTGACTAATAGAAACTTATTTTCCTCCTCTGTCTTCTAAATTTTCCGGACATAAAATGGCAATTATAACAGTTATTTACCCTCTGGGTAAACTGTGGAAAGAAGAATTTCTAAACATTGAAAGAAGTCTTTATAAAATAGGAAGGTCTAGCTACAGGATAACAAGAATTGCTTTTATTTGTAAGGGCAGATTTAGCGTGGATGTGGAAAACTTTCCATTTTGGCTATGTATATCTGCCCATTCTGACGGTCCTCCGTGTAGGCTGTCCAGTCTGCTGGAAATAGCAAAGCTACCAGTCTTTCTGCTGTTCATTTTCCTCGTAAGAATCCTCAGTTCCCATTATGTTATCGCCTGGAAGGAAAGGAAGGCAGCAGCCTGTTTTCCAGTTGGAGCCCGATGCTATCTGTGTGGTTCCCGGGTACTGAGAGCACAGAAAAGATGCAGGCTTTGTGACTCTTGCCCTCCAGCGTGGCTCCAGTGGCGATGTCAGCCGTGGAGCTGGCGCCACGGTGAAGGCTGATAGGGCTGTGGCCCTTTGTGGCTCGGGTTTGCCTGTCCAGTTCTCTGGGATGTTAACCCCGGGACGGCCAGACTCGTGGTGTGGTGGTGTCAAATATAGTCATGGGGGAGGAGGGAAGAGGAGCAGTCGTTTAGTTAGCTCCCAAAAGGAAATCATGAAAACTATATAAACATCTTTTTTTTTTTTTTTTTTTTTTTTATAAAGGCTTAAAAAAGCCTCACGTTGCATGGAGCAAGCAGGAAACAGCTGTTGAGTGGAGGGGGTAATGGATGGCGGGTCTGCTGAGCAGCTCGGAGAAGATGGCTCTGTGGTCCTGGGCAGGGGTGAGGATGCTCCTGCCAGGGGGAGAGAGAGAGTCAGGGCAATCAATCAAGTCAGGAATTCCAACCACCGGGTTTGCAGTGAGGATTTGCTTCCCAGTGGGTTGCATTTTCTCACTCATAATTCTCTTCGGTGGAAAAAGAGAAGGGAGAGGGAGACTTTAGGACCATTTATATCATGGGGGGGGTCACATCGAATAAAAGTCTTCCCATTTTAAAGCTGATCTCTAATGAAGGTCTTTCTGCCTTTTCCTCTTTGCTAAGTCACTTGAATTCCTAACCACACTACATAGGCTGGGTAATGGGTGCGCGGTTGTTTACGCGGCTTAAAATTGACTTGAACACTAGCGATGCCCACTCCATGAGTCCTTAGATATTTTTTGAGCCTGGGTGTTTTAGATTCTCCATCCTGGCATTCCTGCCCTTTTATGCAGTGCCTCCCTGTATTGCATTTTGAGCAAATTAAATAGTATGTCTACAGGCATATAAGCATTTTTAATAGTTAAAAATTCTCACTCGAGTATCTATAAATTAGATTTTTCAGATGCCTTGCTGTGTATCGGTACTTACTTATACAAGGTTAAATTTCTATTAGACTAACAAGCCAGTTCATTTCTTAAATGGTATTAATAAAATATGCATAAGGGCTTTTAGCTAACAATGTGCTTTCACATCCAGATTGAGCATGTTATTAGTGTTGGGTTGGGTTTTTTTTTTTAAATCCTATAGATTTTACTAAAAATAGTTTACCAAAAGAAAAGTCTGTCTTAATTTAATTGTGCTTTAAAAAAAAATCCATCATCTGCCAGGAATTAGTTACAGTAATATTAGCATTCGAAACTATAGTCAGCAAAAGAAAACCTCCAAATAAAAGAAAATTTTAGCGATCAGGATGCAGAAATGTGTCTATTTATTGGTCTTTTCGTCCTCCTTTTGTGTGCCGGGTATTTCACGGTTAACGGTGAAGGGAAGGATTTGGAGGCAACCGGTGCTCTGCTAGTGGGGTGGAGGCTTTGCTGGGCGCCACGGGATGACGCATCCTCTTGACGCTGATATAGAGAGAAGGGTCATAGCCATGCCAGGACAGTGACAGCAGGGGCAGCTGCCACCCCCACTGGCACATGCCGCTTGACTCGGTGCCTAAAGATAACAAAACAGAGCCATAGGAAAACAGAAGAATTCCATTAGCCGGAGCATTCATCCTCCGGGAGAGGTGAGCAGGCTTCAACCTGCCAAAGTTCCATGAGTAATGAACTCGGCCCTGGAAAATTCATGGATTCCACAGTTTTCCACCACCCTACAAGGTTTTTCTATGCCTATCAGCAATTTTAAATGTATGCTTCTCTGTTGCCTCCCCAACTGCCATGCTGAATTGGCAGCTTGGGAAGCCAAACCTCCTCTTTCCTGGAGGGGCTATTTTCCTCACTGAGAAGAGCTATGTTAAACATTTAGGAGAGAAAAAGCGAAAACGGAAAAAGGAATAGCATAAATAAAGGTAGCGGGGATGCAAAGAGGAAAAAAGTTTGAAATAGTGAAATTAGGCCAGTGCGATGCAAAGGAGCAGACAATAGGCAATCCGAACATACCTGCTTTCTTCGTGAGTGGTCCCTGGCTTGTTCCGAAAAAAATATGTGAAATGGAAATCAAGAAATATGAAAAAAAAAAATAACCCTTCAAGCAAAGAGTGACCATGGTACTGGCATAAAAATCTGAGGTGCACCAAAGTCAGGAGACTTGAGGTACAACGAGGAAACACCACGGGAAGGGTGACCTAGGTATGCGAATATGTGTATCCCCTATTGCTGGTCTGTTTTCTGGGGCTCAATTGTCTCTGCCTTTAAAGTGAGATGTATTAGGAGATGGGTTAGGCAGGCCAGCAGGGGAGGGGAAATTTGACCCATTGAAGATTCCAGAGAGGTGGGCTATAGTTAATTAAGTTTCCTTGATGTCTCCAATATGATGAATGTCTTTAGGCACAAAATCCTATTTGTAAAATTTTCTGCCATTGCCATAATCATAAAATGGAAATCCACTATTACCTTGTGTTTTCTGACTCCCAACACTGGGGTTCTAGTTGAAATGAACTCCACAGGTAGCCAATGAACTCAGGCAGTACATGAACTTTCTTCAATTAGTTTTAAAACATTGTTTAGCCTTAAATGACTTTCTAAAAATAATACAAAAACAAAGTAAACAAAAAAACAACAACAACAAAAAACTCTAAAGCACTAATTTTCATGGACTACCAACTCAGGGGCATCTGAGTTGCTTGACATCCTTGAGTTAGCAAATTAGCTTCTTAAGGATCCTGGGGTCCCCTCTCCCCACTGAGATGCGGCCACCCGAGAATGGAGTTTAGCGTGCGAGTTCTCCACAAGGGCCAAGAAACCCAAAGCTGTGGGGCACACAGTGAACAGGAAGTTTTCTGATGACACCAGACACTTGTGTGAACCGGACGTAAGTACGTGCAGGATAGGAAACCGACTTCCCACCTCAGACAGGATCTCGGAAAAATCTACTGGGTGAGCCTTAGAAAATATAGATGTTCGCAGTCCCCATTTTATGCTTCTTTTAGGAAATGGTATTTAACAGCCCAGAGACTTCTCCCATGATGCAAGGAGTGTGCGCCATCTGAACCCCTCAGGTACCTCTTCCGTCCCCAGGATTGACCCAACTTAGCACTGAGGAGTTGACAAAAATCAAAGTCCAAGATGGTACAAGAGCAGTTGGATTAATAACGATTATCACAGCAGATGGAAAACTGTAGACAGAACTTTCCATAGAATGAGTCTACTACAAAATGTCTTGATGAGACAGAAGGATGGTTAGCTACTACAGAATTGTTCCTTACTTCACGGAATTAAATTGCTGAATTTCTACTCACCCCTTTTGATAGTTTTCACAGATCTCCAGCGGCTTACATTTGAGATTCAGACCCCTCATGCACGTGTGAAATGTACTGCTTTACTATGCAGACGTGTGATACTTCTTGGGGCAGCGAATTGCACGTTCCTCTTAAATGTATGCGTGTGCATGTGTCTCTGAGAACGAGCGACTGCATAGGTGTTCTGTTCAGCAGCTCGGCTTTCCAATGGGTGCGTAGACTTGGACCTCTGCTGCTGAGAGGAAGCAAGTTTTACACCCACCGCCAGAATGTTTTTTGATCATTTGGGTTGTTTTGCTTCATCCCTGCTTTTTGTTGTTTAATTTCGTTTACAGTGCAAATAGCCTCGGCAGACGCTAACCATTAATTCTGGAAAACTGAGCCAGCATCTCTTTTTATTCCCTCCCTCCCCCTAGGGCCCAGCTCAGCGTGGAATAGAAAGGACTTTGCCCTCCTCCATTTGCCACTGCTGGAAGGAGAAAGAGCCCTTCATCCCCTCACATCCGCTGGAGGACAGAAGGCCCATGGGGGCCGCAGCACACTGGCTGGGAGACAGAGGCAGGTGACCAGCGCCAAGACGGCAAGAGGCAAGGAAAGGCTCCTCTCTCGATCCAAAGAGCCTCCCGGTGCTGGGTAAGGATGCCAGTCGGCCTGTGCATCTTCAAACGCTGCTCTGTTCTCCCTCCCCCATACCAAGGCGAGCCCCCTCCAGCAACTTTGCTTAATTAACCTGTTCTGAGAAGCTAGAAAACCCCCTCGGCTGAATAGTCTGCAAACGGAGCCCGAACTGCCAGCAGATCCTGTCATGTATACTATTCCGAGTATTAATTATACTACCGAACACTTGTGCTCCTGCCCCGCTACTGAAGGACCGAAATCGAAGGGAGAATGCATTTATTTGCTAAGAATACCTGAACACACGACCCATATCAAGGAGGGGCTTTAGGCAGGGGAAGATGGAGACCCAACTTATTTCTGTCCCCAACTCATTTCTGTCCCCAGCGCATTTCTGCACCGTGGCTTTTTAAACTTCTCGCCCCCGAATGGTCCTGGGTGAAGACCGAGGGGCCAAACCAGAAGAACCTTGAGCTGGGGGCTGGAAGGTCTGGGCTCCAGATCCAGCCTTCACTCCTCGCCTGCCTGTCTGCCCCTGGACGAGTCACTCATCCTCCTGTACAGTTTTGCGTAAGGAATTCATGGAACTGAATTCCTACGAGGTAACAAAGGTGGAAGCAGTTTATCAACTCCAAGGGGCTAGACAGATGTAAGGTTCCTGGCCATGTCTACATTGCATGACTGTATTTCCTTCGTCGTGAAACAATAGGATTAAGGAGCAGTCCAGGGACGGAGGTGCCCTCTTGGGCTCAGGCCATCCCCTCTGGGATCCCTGTGTCTGCTTACCCGACCCCATTGATGGTGAGACGACCAAGGTTGGCTCTGTGAGAAAGTAGGGCAGTGTGAGTTTCATATGCTCTGGTCCAGAGTCAGTGCCCTTTCTCTGCCCCTTGCCGTATGACATCAGACAAGTTATCTAACCTCACTAAGCCTCCATTTCCTCAACTGTAAAATGGGGACTATGATGACACTGCCCTTCATACAGTTGTTGTAATGATTAAATGAGAGAATGCATATTAAACATTCATCCCAGAGTCTGGCACATGGTCAGGTCAGTAAATGTTACATAACCTTTGTCCCGTGGACTTCAGAGCACACATCCAGACTGCTCACTTTGTGAATGCGGTAGGCATTGTGTGGATTGGTAGTGTTCAGCCATTCATTCGAGCTACTTTCTCAAGACATCCAAGGCTTTATTCGAATGATAACACCTCTGTAAAATCTCTCTCGATCCAGTCCCAAAACCTGCTTCCTCAGGTTGTACTAATCTAAGTTTTAGGATCAGGGTCGGCTTCGTGGGCATGGGAACCCTGCAGGGGTGACAAAGGGCCCTCACTCCCCAAGGTCCCACACTTGGTTTCATGTTCCGCTATTGTTGTCTTTTTGATCAAGGGTCCTTGCATTTTCATTTTTGCATTGGGCAATTACGTAGCTGGTCTAGGTTATATTTCATTTTTGCCCCAATTCTATTTACAAATTTTATAATTTGTTGTTAACATGCCTTTTAAAATACATAATTAGTCCTCATTATTCATGAATTCCATAATTGTGAATTTGTCTCCTTGCTGACTTGATGTAACCCTCAAATCAAAACTTGTGGTGTTTTCACGGGCAGCCGCAGACATGGGCAGAGTGGGGAAAAATTTGGATCACCCCACGCGCATGTTCCCAGCTGAGGTCAAACAAGGCAAAGCTCTGCTTCCTTGTTTCAACTTTCAAACTGTAAACAAGCATCCTTTTCGTGGTACACTCAGTGCCACATTTTTTTGCACTTTCGTGCTTTTTGTTGATGATATTGCTGTTTAAAATGGCCCCCAAGGATAGTGCTCATAAGTGAAAGAGGAATTTAATATGCCCCATGGAGAAAGTGCGTGTGTTAGGTAAGTTGTGTTCAGCCATGAGTTATAGTGCTACTGGCCATGACCTCAACGTTTTCAATAATGTGTATTAAATAAGGTGCCTGTAAACAGAAATACACATTAAAACAAGGTTATGAATTGATAAATTGACAAAAATTTTGTGAACGGAGGCTCACAGGAACCTAACCCTGTATTGCCCATAGGAGGAAGTGTTCAGTATTCACTTAATTCAGTGTTCACAGCAACTCTGTAGACTAGGACTCCCACTAAAAATAGGAATTTCCTGTAACTCCTTGGAGGGCAATGACCCCATTTTGTTTATTTTCTCATTTTCCCAACATCACCTTTGCCCCTCCCCCAGTGCCTAGTGGAGTGCTGGAAACATACTGGAATTTTTAAAAAGTTAACTGAATTAAGTTATGATTCTGTCTTTTAAGAAGTGTTAACAGCTGCTTGTCAATTCTGGGAGTTTCATGTGAAATTGAAGTCCCCTGTGGTACTGCGGTTATATGAAAGACTATTCTTCTCTGCAAAGGCTGTAGGCTACTCTCAAGTTTTCCTTGGCGGAATGAAAAACTGCAGCAGCAAATGGTCATGGACTAATCCATCTATATTCTTTATAGTCCTCAGACAAAACAGTGAAGACCTAGACTTGTAATTTGTTAAGGAGAAAGTTGTCATAGAGTTCTAAAGGGATTGCATAGCAAACGAAGGGGTCTGTATTTTAAGGAAAATTCTGGATATGGGAGAGACCCTATTCTGAGTCCCTCTCAAATGAACCATTTCTGAGGGTTAGCTGGAATAAATAGAGTGGTGAGAAATGGCATCCACTACTTAGGATAGGAGTTAAAGACTTCCAGAATAAGTAACCTACTTATCATCTATTTAAAGCAGATGGGATTACTGGATCTCAGGCTGGGAGTGCCCTAGAGTCTGCGAAATGCAGAAATGGATGAAACGATTTTCTCAGTTGTCAATAGGGTGATGGTAATGCCCATTCTATCATAAGGGAGCCTATGATGAGTCAGAGGTGAACATATTTACTAAATATGAAAAATGTCCATTCTCTATTGGGCTGAGTCCAAAAGCTTCTGCTGAGATCTATTATGATCCTCTTGGGGAGGAAAGTAATTTGACTTAGTCATTTTACTGAAGGCGTTTGAGGAATAGCAGGTGTACCGAAAGGGGTTCAAAGGAATGAGCAGCTGGCACCTGGACACAGTTGTTCCTCCCATCCCACCTCCATGCCCTTGGCCCTGCCTGCTGGCTCTGCCCCTCCCTCCTCAGCTACCCCTCCTCGCATGGAGGCACGTCCACAGCTAGATAGGTTTCTTCAACGTTGGCCCTCATCAAAAGTAACCGGCACAGACCAGCAAGTAAACAAGTAAGCCTGAGACAGAGCTATACCCAAGAATGACGAAGTTCATATTTGGCAGACAATCCATTGATGAAACAGATATAAAAGAAATATTTGGCAGGTAATAACCAAACTATTGCTGTGCCCCCACAGCTGATGAGTAGACAATGTGTCTTTGGAGAAGAGAAATTGAAAGATCCTCACCACCTTCAGTGACGTGTCTCTTTGGCTTTGGCTGGCAAAGGTCAATGAGTTTATGTGAATTGAAAGACAGGCAAGGAAGAGGAGGTTCCAGCTGAAGGGCGCAGTGGTGCACAGAGGCCTGGAAGGATGAAGAGCAGGTAAGACATGGAACTATAAACCGTGCACTTGGGTTAGAGAGTGGAATGTGAAGCGTCATGTGGGATGGGAGGAGGGAGTAAAACCTAAATTATTCAATAGAGCTATATGATCAAAGCCCCATGAATTCAAGGTAAAGGAGTATGTACGCCAGCAGGCAATGGGGATCCACTGAACGTCTTCCAGCAGGAGGATGATAGACTTAGAACTGCAATTAGAAAAAAATGAAAGCAACAGTGGTGCATAGATGACTGGGGAATGACAACAGCAGGCAAAGGGACTGGCAAGGGGACTTGGTACGGAAGAAGGGAGTTGAGTACCAGTGGGCATAAGGAGAACATTGAGTCTGTGATCTCAGAGACTGAGTAGAGGGGGAAGGGGAGAGAGACACAGGGAGAAGGAGGGTCCAAAGATGGAGTTTTGAACCCAGTGACTGGGAAGCAGAGGTGTTTGGTGAGTGAGGTGGACAGAAGATTTTGGCATGGCGTTTAAGATGCTGGAAGCAATTGAAAATTGGCACAGTCTAGATATGACTCCATCTGAATTGCATTTCAGAACCAACCGTTCTGATTTTGTTTCTTTGTAACCTACCAATATTTCTCAAAGGAAGTATATCCAGGCCTGACTAGGCAAAGTTTAGCTTAGTTCTGATATACTAATATGTGTTAAAGGAGATGTTTCCCCCAAAAGACTCTGAGTGGAGATTATAACATCTTTAGCCTTCAGGCTACTTATCGAATTAGTAACATCTTTATCTCATTCTTTTTGCCCCTTCTGCTCCCCCAATCTCACCCTTCCAATTACATGCATACACACGCACACACACACACACACACACACACACACACACACGCTATTGGGTCTCTGTTATTCCAGGCTCAGTGCTAGCGACTGTGCAGGACAGATACAGAGGTAAATAAGACACCGTGCTGTCTTCAAAAGACCTTACAATCTGGTGAGGACTCCAATGTTGGCTGCATTTGTGATTACTGAGCACCCATTGTGCACTGAGTGCTGAGTTAGGAGGCCCTAAGAGGCAAAGTGAATTAGCGTTTAGGAAGGATTGCAGTGGTCCTGGAGTCAGATTACCGGGCTCAAAGTTTTGCTCTACTGTGTATTCATTGTGAACACTTCAATGAAATTTTTAAAGGTCCTGGTACCTCAGTTTTCCTATCTGTAAAATGGGAGTAATAGTAATTCCTTCATAGGGTTTTATGACGATTAAATAAATTAATAAATATAATCCACCGCATTATGTAGTAGGAACATGTATGAGCTCCTAGCATATGATAAGCACTGAATAAATGTTAGCTATTATTATTGGCAGTATCTTTATGAATATTATTTCATTTAATCCTTGTAACAGTTCTGCAAAAATGTATTATTTTCCACATTCATGAACGAGGACCTCAAGGCTCAGAAAGAATAGTTGATTTGCCCCAGGTTGCCGTGGTACAAATCAAGGTAAATCGAGTACTCATTCAACAACGTTGCAATATATCTTGTTACCAGGTACAGTGAATTAAGAAGGATGCTGTAAATCTCAATCTAATCTATAATCTCAAAAGTGGAGACAATTTTAAAATGGTTGATTTATAATGGACATTGGAGACTCACAGGGGGTACAGCGGGAGGGGGCGAGGGATAAAACATTACCTATGGGACATCGGCCGGGCGCGGTGGCTCACGCCTGTAATCCTAGCTCTCTGGGAGGCCGAGGCGGGCGGATTGTTTGAGCTCAGGAGTTCGAAACCAGCCTGAGCAAGAGCAAGACCCCATCTCTACTAAAAATAGAAAGAAATTAATTGGACAACTAAAAATGTATAGAAAAAACTAGCCGGGCGTGGTGGCGCATGCCTGTAGTCCCAGCTACTCGGGAGGCTGAGGCAGGAGGATCGCTTGAGCCCAGGAATTTGAGGTTGCTGTGAGCTAGGATGACGCCACGGCACTCTAGCCCGGGCAACAGCGTGAGACTCTGTCTCAAAAAAAAAAAAAAAAAAAAATTACCTATGGGACATAATGTACGTTACTTAGGTGATGGGTACACCGAAAACCCAGACTTCACCGGTATACAATATGTACACATAGAGGAATTCAACTTGTACCCCCTAAATCTATTACAATTTTAAAAAGGGAAAGAAATAAAAATAAAAGTGGTTCATAATTAAATAATCAATAATGATTAGAGTTGCCAATATAATTCCCTAATTTAAGCTTATCCCACAAATAGCCATTTAACATTATTTGATTGTGATAATGAATTAAATTGGCCAGGTATTTTCCTCTTTGATTTTGTGAACTATCCCTGGAGACATGGCTTATTAAAAAATTAGCTTCTAATTTCCTGTGGCTGAAATGAGTTTGCTATAATTAATAAATAAGCTGATGGATTTTTAGAAGATCTCAAGTTATAGTCAGGCATCTGAAGGCTCTATACAAATGTTAACAAGAGGTGTATATACACAGAGGCACATGAAGTCAGCTATGACGCTGCAAGGTGAGCTCTGTGTTGCAGAAAAATGAATCACAACATAGAGGTTGGCTGCTTTCTGCCCACCAAGCCGATGTAGTAGAGTCTAGGCCGGGCCAGCTTTCCCTGGGCTCTCCATAACACTTTTCCATCTTTCCTTGGAGATACTTTTCAATCTTTACCTTAAATTTGCCGTCTGGTCAACCGCTAAGGACTAAGCATGGATCAAGCTCTTGCTCAGGCTAGGTCAGGTAAGATGTTTGCCTAGAGTGGTCCTGGATCATATAATCCAAAGGGAAAATATCAATCCTTGCCAAAAATGAAAGCCAAAGGTCAGTACAAATAAAGTTGTATCGACTACCAAGGTAGAGAGACAAAAGTAAGACTACAAATGAAAAATGGGAGACAAATCTGAAATCCGAAAGATTTCAAATGGTCCAAGAGAGAGAATGCTTGTGTATTACAGGGAAAATATTCCTTACATGCAGGAGAGTTCCAGGCCCATTCTAATTGGGTACTCGCCTGGATTTGGATAGGAGAGTAGCTATTTATATATGTGTCTTCTCTACACTAAACTATAAGCCTTTTGAAAAGCTTATTGTATATCTTGTCATTTTCGTGTCCTCCACAGAGTCTGAGACATGGCGGACACTTAGCAAATATTGGTTAAATGAATGAAGGAATGATGAACATAGCTGAGAATCCTACTACCACCAGCAGTACTACTACCTCAATCACGAATAACACCTATCACTTATTGAACATTTGCTACGTGCCCAAAATTGTGCTAAGCACTTGACATATATATTTTTTATTTAATCTTCACAAAAACTCTATAATGCAGATTATGTTCTAGCCCATTTTATGAATGAGTAAACTAAGGATTAAAGAAGTTATCTTTTCCAAAATTGCACAACTAACAGGTGGCCAAAATAGCAAATCTGTCAGACCCCTCAGTCCATGAACTTGACCACTCCATTGTACTGTTTTTGGAAGCCCAATCTTCTTTAAACGTGAGTTGGATCCCAAAGGTTGTATGAGAGACTTTCCTATCCTCCCCTTCAACTCCCACCACCCAAATTGAGTTCTTTGCCCCTCTTGCGAACTCTTCGGACATATCTCCACCAGCACACTCAATACATTGCCAAAAAATTATCTGTTTAGATGAGCATCTTGACAGCAGGGACTTTTGTTCACTTATGTTCTCCTACTGTGAATAGCATAATGCCTGGAATACCGTAAGTGCTAAATAAATGTTTGTGGAGTTGATCGATTATTGAACTCTGAATAAACAATGGTCGTTTAGAGGACTATGTTCACTGGGGACTTTTTTGATTTTGATTCATGGATTCCCTCATGAAAGGCCTGAATGGTCTGAGAGATAAGATAACACAGCTGTTTCAGCCCCTCTCAGCAGCTACCTTAGGGCTGGATTTATTGCCCTCTTGAGTGAAATGTTGGCCCTTAATTTTGTTAAGCTGACAAGAGCCATGATTTTAGGTGGGGGGCTGTTGATTGCCCTGCAAGCTAACTTTTTAAGTCAAAAGCACCACCTGGCACTGAAATGGGAGATTGATTATGAGATGTTAACAGGATCTCTGGGGCTCAAGGAGGTGGGGCAGGGGAAGCTGGGAGAAACAGGGAACACCCTGTTCCCAGCTTTTATATCACAATAGCAAAATAAGGGAAGAAACTGGAAACTATAAAAAATGTAAAGATTTTAGCAAAAAAAGAAAATTCTAGAGTAGTGGTTAAAGGAGCAGGCTTTAGAGTTAAACAAACTGGCTTCAAATTTTGATCCCTCTTAATACCTTTGTTATATAGGGCAACTTACTGACTGTAAGTCTCAGCTATCTTATCTGTAAAATGGTACTGGTGTCTGCCTCATGTGGCAAGCATTAGATAATTAGATAATAATGCATGTGAAATATTAAAAACAGCATCAACTATATAGCGAAGGCTCAATAAAAGTTCATTCTTATTCAAAGAGTTAAAGATAAAGTTTATTCATGTACTTAATAAATATTCATATTTGTTTGACACCTACTGCATGCCAGAACGTAGAATGGTGTGCACATATGTACCGGTCTGTGTGTGTCCTCATAGAGCTTCAGGACAAATTATAGAAGTAGCCACAGGCTCTTCCCCTCCATGTTCACACCCCTGCGTGCCCTTTTGGTGCCGTTTCACTTTGACTCTGAGCTCAGCCTCGTGCCTGGCTTTGACCAACGGGATGTTAACCAATGTGATACAAACAGAGGCCTGAATAACGTTTGTGCTTTGTCCTGGCTGGCCACTCAGAGAACCCTGATACTACCACCATGTGAGGAAGCCAGGCCAGCCTGCTGCATGGTGAAAGGCACATGGCCAATTGCCAATGTCTCGCTGGCCAGCAGCTACAACTTCTAAAGTGTGAGCGGGGCCACCCTAGGACCATGGCCTGCACTTAACCTACCAGCTGACCATAGACACAGCAGAGAGCCCGGCAGAAATCAGTTGATCAGGTATAGACCAGAAAAAGGTACCTCGCTAACTCATAGAACTGTGAAATAAATAAATGGTGGTTGTTTTAAACAATTAAGTTTTGGGTGGTTTCTTATATAGTCAGAGCTGATTGATACAAGCATATAGCCTAGGCCAGGGTCCAAAAATCCTTTTCTGTAAAGGACCAGAGAGTAAATATTTCAGCCTTCCAAGACATCAGGTCTTTGTTGAAACTACTCAGCTCTGGTATTGTGGCTCAAAAGCAGCCAGAAACAATACAGAAATGCGTAGTCATGGGTGGATTTGGCCTTATGGCTGCTGTTTGCTGACCCTGGCTCTCACACAAGAAACAGGCATTACTCAAATAATTACAAAAAGAAATGTGTGCCTATAAGCTACAATAGCATTTGTGCAGCCAAGGCTCGTCACGCTATTGGAAAGAATAGCCAGAGAACCTGTCCCAGGCTGGTCTTGGTTAGACGTCCCCAGAAGCAGACCGAGATAAGGCTGCGAGCACAAGTGGACTATTCGGGAGCTGATCTCAAGAGCAAGTTAGGAGAGTGGAGAAGTGAGGCAGAGAAGAGACCAATGTGGAAGAAGTGAACGAGCAGGTTACGCATGGGCAAGGGGGGGGGCTCAGTCCACTGGGGCCTCTGGGAGATGGTTTATGTGTTCTCCAACTCCCATCCGTTGCAAGATGTCAGTTCTCTGCTGTTCTCATCTGCCCCCACACGCTCCTGCAGCCAGAGAAAGCACTCGGGCAGAGAGAGCAGCCTGCAGTAAGAAGCCGAACTGGGAGGGAGGCGTGCCAAGGGGACGTGGGTGGGCGCCGGCAGCATCTGGCGCAGCCGGCTTCCCTGTGGGAGGAAGGTCTGAGTGGCGCTCTGAGGGATGGGAGGTTTACAGGTGAGAGAAGCCACGGCGGAAGGGTAGCCGTGGAGGAGGTGGCCTAGGAGGAAGATGGGCGGAGAAATGAATAGAAGTCTAGAGCGAAGCGTTTGGGAAAATCCACGTCTAACACAGGTTGGGCCTGGAAGGAGACTATGTCAGTTTCGCAGGGAAAGTACCACAACGCGGTCGTTTAAAACAACACGAATCTGTTCCTCTCACACTTCTGGAGGCCGGAAGTCAGAAATGAAGGTGTCCGCAGGGGTGTGCTTTCTCCGAAAGCTCCAGGGGAGGCTCCTTCCTCGCCTCTGCCAGCTTCTGGTGGCTTCCGGCAGTCCGTGCCGTTCCTTGTTTCATGAACGCGTGGCTCCAACCTCTGCCTCTGTCATCACGTGACCATCTGCCCTCTGTGTGTGTCTGTGCTCAAACTTTCCTCTTCTTTTCAGGACACCAGTCATTGGATGAGGGCCCAGCCTAATCCAGCGTGACCTCATCTTAACTTGAGTACATCTGCAAAGACTCTATTTCCAAGTAAGGCTGGGAGTTAGGATGTGAACATACATTTTTTGAGGGGGACACAACTGAACCCGTAGTAGAGACGGAGAAGGATCAGCCACACATAGGAGGAAAATCAGGAGAGTGTGCTGTCACGGACGCCCCCAGGAGAGCAGCACTTTGGGGAAGAGAAAGCCATCATCGTCCATAGGATGAAGATAGGGGAGGATGGGCTCCTGGGACCAGGCTTCCCTGGAAAAGGAGGGAAGGAGGAGATGATGGGTGAAGGCCCTGGAATTCCCTCCTCTGTGGTTTGTATTCCCCCCACCCCGTCTTTCCCCCAGGTGGTCTCATTTGCTGGTCTTAGAGTAATCCACCTGCTAACAGCTGCCAACTGATCTGTCCCAGGGAGACCTATTGCTCCACCTCTTCCTAGTGTTTCCCTTTCTTTTGCGACCCTTCGCCAATGTTTATCAATAAATGGCTTTGTGTCTACCAACACCCCTGCCTAAAAGGGTTGTACTGGAAGGAGGAAACATACAGGTTCAGGGCTTTGGTAGATACATGCATTATCCCATTGATCTTGAAAACATCCTCACAAGGAACAGAATTATTATCTTCATGGTACACAAGAGGGAACAGAGCCTCCAAGGCATCCAGTGTCTTAGGTAAGATCTGGTGGATCCAAACCCACATCCTTGGGTATCTTGTTGGGGCTTTTTCCACTGGAAAAAAAAGCTGCCTTTCTCAATGTGATATTAAAGATGGTTTAGAAGTTACATCAGAACAGGAATATTCTGGTATTTTTTTCAAGATTTATAGAGTAACAAGGAATTTTTATGGCCTGATGTGTAGGAGTAATAGAGAGGCTGGTGTCGGGAAGTAAATCTGTCTCCCTTGGGAAGACCACCCAACCAAAGGATCCAGAAGAAATGACATCATCTGAGAGCATTAACCATGCAGAAAACATTTCCTGAGCTCCTACTGTGTGCAAGAATTGTTCTCAGGACTGAGGGGGTAAAAATGAGTCAGGTGTCATTTCTGTTCTCGAGGACCCCAGAATCCGAGGAGTATGCACACGCGCACATGGCTCACACCACGTGGCACGGGATACCCTGGTCACGTGGCACAATGGGGCCTGGGAACACACTCATGTGTTTGGGAAGTTGGTGGGCTGTACAGTCTGTAAGAAGAGAGGGGAGGGAGAGAGATGAGGCCAGGAAGGCAATAATAACAGCCACAATAAAGAATATTTATGTGGCATTTATGGCTTTCAAAGCACTTTTACATAATTTTTTTTTCATTTAATTTTCACAACAGCACTTTGAGAAGTAAATAGAAAAGCACTTTCCCCTATGCGGGTAGCTCTGGGACAGGAGCTCCCCCTAAGCAGCAATATATTCAAAATTAATAAAGTAACAAATCTACCCATATTATCCTACATATTCATTAGACTTGTCTTCCTGAATTGCATTTGACAGCTTTTGCCTAGTTTGGGGGTAACTCTAATTTATCATGTTTAGCCCAAGCAATGCTCCAACACAGACTATCTTGCGTTGAAGGTTCCCAATCCTATCAACTGAACTCTGAAAGTGGTTGAAATCTCCAGCCCTGACTTCTTCACTTTCCACTTCTTCGGCAGAATGTGTGTTGTCTGCCACGACACAGCTGCAGTCCTTCCTGTCCTTTTGTTAAGTGATCCCATCAACTGGCACCGAGAATGGATAGCTTCAACTGGAAAACTCATTTAGGTGGAGTTCTAAGCAAATCCCCCAACAATGAACTTCCTTCTTAATGATTGATTTGTGCACCACAATTCATTCATCCACCCATTCATTCAATGAATTTATTGAACACCGACTATATGCAAGACACACTGAAAGACCTCGTAAAGGACTTAAAATTAATGTGACATGCTCAAGGTATTTGGAGTCTAATAGGAAAGACAAGATGAGAACACAGATAACTGACATGCAGGTCAAAGTGATAAGTGAGCATGGGGGAGTGAGGTTTATATATTCCTTTTATTTTTTCAATACGCATTTGTTAAACACCAATTACAGGAAAGGAACTATGCCAGATTCTGTCCCATATGCTACCTTATTTAATTCTCACCACGCAGAGGTACATGCTCTTACTCCATTTTCCAAATGGGGAAGCCAAGGCTCTCCTTCCTTCCTTCTGTCCAGTTGGAGGGACTGCTTGGAAGAAGCTTTTTATTTGTTCGTGTTGGGTTTCTTTCTTTGTTTTATTTTGTTTGTTGTTTGAAGTCGGGGTAGGATTTTAACATTGGAATCCAGGAAGACTTAACATGAAGCTAATGACATTAACTCCCAGGCGTCCCAGCTCACACAGATCCCTTCCGAGGTCCTAGGAAGGGTTACAGACATGTGTTCACGTCTTTGTGGGTTTTTGCAAAGTTTACCAAAGTCATATATTTTAGCATCCTTTTTCTTAAAGAGGCTGTCCCAAGTTGTGTGGGCTGCAGGTCCCATGAAATCTGTGTCTAAAGATGGCATGAAGGGCATGTAAAGTGGAGAAAACCACCAAGTGCAGGCAGGAAGTGGAGTGGAGAATGGGCAGCATGTGTGGGCAGGAGTGCGGGCAGCCCTTCTGCGTGGGACCAGTTCAAGGCGAGGCCAGAAAGGCTGAGGAAATGGCTTTCCCAACGCCTGGCCCCAAAGCCCGGGTTCAGTTGCTCCTGGCCCCCTGCCCTCCTCTCAGCAGCAGTGAAAGAGGGAGCCTCCTCCCCCGGGGCCATCTCTCCACCCAGGCTGGGATCTCTCCCCTACAGCGTTCCCTGCCCTCATTCCCTCTCCGTCCTGGATCTGGCCCCTCACCTGCTCCTGCTCCGAAGGACCCTTCCCAATATCATGTGCTCCTCACTGGCCAGTTGGAAAGAAAGGAGGCGGGGAGGGCTGCGGGGAGGGAGGGAGCCCTCTCCAGGCTCAATACTTTTCTTTTTCTCCACCATTCTTGGCTAAAGTTCTTAACAGACGTGGTCTTCACTTCCTGCTCCCACAGTCTCTCCTTGGATGACTCTTCAATCCGCTGCACACTGGGTCCTCCCCCTGCCAGCACTGACTCCTCCGACAGTGCTCTCATCAAGGTCGTCAAGAACCTCCTGGCTCAGGACAACCCATAAGTGCTTTTCTGTCCATGTTTTACCTGGGGTCCTGACTTGCACCCAGGTTTTCCTCCTACCTCTGTGCCTCTTCCTTCTCAGTCTCTTTTGCAGCTTTGCTTCGATGCTGGTGTCCCTCAGGCTTCTGTCTTAGGCTCTCCGTTTTTCTCAATCTCAACAAAGATTTCTCCTGGTATGTCTCACAGGCACTGACTCTCAATGTGTCCAAACCTGAACTCACCATCTCGTGCACCCCAACCCCTGCCCAGACCCCAGACCTGCCCATCCTCAGCTCCCATCCCAGAAAATGGCACCACCCCCATGCTGTTGCCCAAGCCAGATACCTGCAACATGGGCTTGTCACCCCCTTTTCTCTCACCCTTTACATCAAATACTTGCCAAGACCTGCCCACTCAACATCTCAAATACCTCTTACCTCTGTCTGCTTTCCATATCACGGCCACCGATGCCAGGTCATCCCCTGCCTGCACCCCTGCAAGGGCTTCCTGACTGTCTCCCTGCCCCTCTTCTCCCTCTCTCCAATCCTTTCTCCAAACTGCAGACAGAATGATCCTCCTAAAATGCAAATCTATTCATATTACTCTCCGGCTCAAACCCTTCCGTGGCCTCCCACTGCTCAGGTTTCTCCAGGCTGTTGGAATCTGGACTCCCTGCCTCCTGTCTTCACGTTCCCTCTCCCAGGCAGTGGCCATGTTGACCTGCTCGTGTTCTCTCACCTCTGGGTCTTGCACCCTCTCTATTTCCCTGTCCACTCCACGCCCACCCCACCTTTACCTGGCTCCCTCCTATGCTTTCTTTAGGTGACTTCAAGTGACTTTTTCCAGGAAGCCCTCCCTGACCTCACGCACAAGGGCTCCAGCTCTGTGTGTCCAGAGCACCCTGGCTCTGAACCCCGCTCTACTCTGAGATCCTTGAGAGAAGGCACCAGGACTTTGTTTGCCAGCATGGTGTGCACAGGGGGGATCCTCATGCCTGGCACATGGGGGAATTCAGGGGACGTGTGTTGAAAGTAGTGAATGAAAGATTAGGGGAAACTGGGTCCCCATGTGCACTGCGTGCCAAGCTGGGGAACTTGTGTTTTATTCTGTAAGTGACAGGGAGCTACGGAGGATATGCAGGAAGGGAGTGAGTTGACCTCACAGGTGCTTTTAAAAGTTCTTTGTGGTTTCCCGGAAACCCAGGTAGGAGGCTTTTGTGATGGTCCGGGCAGGAGATAATGAGGAACAGGAGGGAGAAGACCGAGGGCAGAATGATCCAGGAATCACACTGACGGATCCCATCAACTGACTGGAGTGGGGTTAGGGAAGTGAAGGCATGAGCAGAGCAGAGGAAATGGATGTGGATGACTCTGGAATTTAAATCTGGAATGACCAGAGGCCGATCATTCCCCTACCAGCGACCAGCAGAGGAACCTTTGCATAATTCATACTCAGAAACTTTCTGGGAACCCCTCGGCTTCTGCCTGCAGCTTCCCTGAGACCTGTCCTCTTTGTTCTCTGCAGTTTCAGGATCTGAGAGTTCATGTGTCCGCCCCAAACCCTTACATGGAAAGCAGATATTTGCACAGGATTGGGTTATTGTTGCTTTTGTAGTTATTTATCCAAACGGAACTTGAATTATGACATCGACAGCGGCTTGCCCTGATACCTCTTCATACGCACAGAGCATAGCTCCAGCCCCACCAGAACTTTAAAGAATACCTACAGCAGAAGATTGTGCGTTTGGCTTTTCATTTTGTTTTTTTGTCTTTAGAACTTTCTTCTTCTCACTCTCCCTCCGTGGAGCTGTCTCCCTGTTCCCCTTTCCCGGGTGGCTGCACTGGCCATCACAGGTGGGACATTGTGCCACAGCTGGCTTGGGAATGGCAACTGCCATGCTGGCCAGAGACAGGACTGCAGTCGGGAGGCCTGGCAGGCTCCGCCGGGTGGAATTGGCAAGAAGCTCACATCCTCTCCGCCACCTCCCACCAAAGGCGACCTTCAGGGCACAAAAGGTTAATTTGAACACGATTTGTCTTCATCCAGCATAGCCTCGCTGGGGCTCCCGTGTTCAGCAGCTTCACCGGGCTCCATATTTCTGAAGCACTTATCCCTGTTGGACAAGCAGTTACTGATGAAAGCTGGCAGGACAGAGATGGGAATGTTTTCTCTGAGTTAAATGGGACCACGCTGCGCTCACAGGTGATGGGTCAGGACACGCAGATCTATAATGGTCACAGTGAAGAGTGTGGACCTAGAGGTCAGAGCACCTGGAATCGAAGCCAAGCATTGCCACTTACTAGTGTTATGACCTTGGGCACCACCATTGAACCTCTCTACATCTCAATTTCCTCTTCTGTGAAATGGGTATCATAAAAATAACTATACCCAGCGTATAGCATTGTATGAAATGATCCACATAAAGCACATAGCATTCAGCACGCTGTAACCCTCAGATAGTGTGATTTCTCAACTTGCAGACCCTTTTGGTAGAGTAAATAATTCTAATGGCCATCTAATTCCCATGCCAGGTTTTCAGGGCCCCCATTCCCATGGATTTTTTTTTTTTTTTTGCATTTGCGAAATTTTATTCTTTATTTAAAAGAGCTTCCTTAATGTAATGGTCCCTGGAAATGCTTAGTAATAGCTTTTTCTTTTCTTGCCCTCCCCACCCCTGTTTTTTTTGGTACATTTTTTATTGTGGTAAAATATAAATACTATAAAATTAGTGACATTTAGTGCATTTACAATGTCATACAACCATCATAACTGTCTAGTTCCAGAACCTTTTCGTCACCCGAAAAGGAAATCCTGTACCCATTAGTAGTCACTCCGCATCCACTACCCTCCGCCCCCAGCCCCTGGCAGCCACAAATCTGCTTTCTGTGTCTGCGGGTTTGCCGATTCTGGGCGTTTCCTATAAATGGGATGCTCCAAAGTTTCTTTTCCACCTGGGGGCAGTAGGCTCGGTGGTCCACAGCACTCCTTGGGAGTCAGCCCCACCCGGGCCTAAGCCCCAGCTCTGCCAGCACAGGTGCGTTAGCTCACGTTTCCGCACCTTGGTCTCCGCTTCTAGAGAACAAGGCTGATCATCTGAGGATCCTTGCCCAGGGTCGTGCGAGGAGCAAATGAGAGGACACATGTGCCCTGTCAGTGATTATTAATATTGTTTTCAGTTATAGCACGCACGCAATGCAGGCTCATTGGAAACGATTTAGAAAACACAGAAATGTATAAATAAGGAATGAAAACAGCCCAGGTGCCCCGGCTACATTTCCGGTTGGAAGTCTGTGGCCACAGCCCACCTGAGCAGCCGCAGCAAGTGCCAGAGGTACATGGCCGGAGCACAGGCTTTGGAGCTGTGCAGACCCGAAGCTGCCTCTCTGCCCTGTCACTGCACGACGACGTTGGACGAGTCACTTAACACTGCCGAGCCCTATCTCTTCATCCGTCCCAGTCGATAGGAAACACCTCCTTCCCAAGACTGACGTGAGAATTTCAAAGAGAGTTCAATGGCAAATGCCCGACACATGGCAGGGTCTCAACAGCCACGGGCATGAGTGGACCCCAGAGAAGGCAGCACCGGAGAGGAGCCGTTCGGGTCCCAGGCACGAATCGCAGCGGCTGTGCCGAAGTGACAGAGAAGGGGGAGCCCCCAAGGGCAGTTAGGATTTCCAGAGTCAGAGAGGCGAGGAAGGACTTCGCAGGCGGGGCCGTGGGCTGTTTTACTGCCTCCCCAGCCTTCGCACTTGGTCGCTGCCATCCCACTGGCTCATTCGCTCTTCTCCAGGTCCCCGCGCTCACAGGAAGGTGGCCTGTGGGTGGTGCGGAAGACGCACAAGTCGTGAGGATAATAACGACGGTAGGGGCAGTAATAGCTGGCATTTTGACGGAGGGCTGCTGTGTGCCAGGCTTCCAGCCAAGGCCTTTCTCACTTCCTCCTCAGCTCCGAGGGGGTGTGGAGGGGCCGAGGGAAGTTCTGCTGCAATCGCGGTGCCGTGAGGACGGCCGCCCGCGTGCAGACGCGGCGCACGCCTGTCCCCGCTGGACCCGGGCTCTCCCGGCCACACCGCCTTGGAACCTGCGGAACGCCACACTCCTGGGAAAGGAACGACCACGAAGGCAAACACGCGGCGTTTGTGTTCCGTTCAGAAAGACTCCGGGAGTCCTAGGCCAGTTTCCCTCAGGCATCAGAACCTACTCCAGGGAACTCAGACTCGCAGGCCAAAGTGCGGGCTTTTCTCAGGAGGCAGAAACAAGGCCACCTTGGCTCCGAATGTGCCAGACTTCAACGAAATGCAAGCGGCTCTCTTAACGCACAGAGGGGATGAAGCAGGGCTGAGGCTGCTCGCTGCGTTTAATCCACATGTCACCAGCGAAGCCTGACTCCTGGCTGTGGGTGTCCCAGAGCATGTCAACCCTGGAAAATCACGACATGACTATGATCACTCCTCGCCCTTCTCCGAACCCCAGATGACTCGGGGTAGAGCCGTCTTTTCTGCCATGCTGAGTAGCGCCGGGTGGCATCAGGAGAACTGGGCAAAACCAAGTCTCGTCTCCCCACCGCTAACGAGCTGTGTGACCTCATGCCAGTCGCTTAACCTCTCCGGGTCTCCATTTCCATACCTGTATAATGAGAGATTTGGCTGAGAGAATCCAAATCCCCCCTGGCTCTAAAATCCCCCTTCAGGCCTCCTCGCATGAACTTTTGGAATCGGCAAATGAGGCTGAAAGAATCTGTGGTACGTGCTCTTCTAGAAGGAGCGACAAACACCTCAGCAAACAAAGCCTCGTGCAACGCACCAGGGTATTCCTGAAACTTCTGGAGGTAAATCAGCTGATTGCAGACTATCAGAAAAGTTCTAGAGTCACTTGAAATTTAAAAGAGTAAAGAATTGGATTCTTTTGGAAAAAGAAGCATACTTCTGTAACGCCCTCAATTCCCTTTCCTCTGTTTCATAACTTGAATTTTCACAGGTGGACTTAATGGGCTTTGGGATCAGCAGCTCTAGGTTGGAACCCTGGGTTCTAGAGAAGTTACTCTGTCAACTTCAGTTTCCTCATCTGTAAAATGGGTATCAATACCCGCCCTGAAACATGGTTGGAGAGATCAGCAGGAATTTATGTTGAGTGACGCAGAGGGCATTAAACATGAGGTGCCCACTAAATGCCAGCTTTTTTGGTGGGCAAGACACTCGTACCCATGAACTTGCCTTTTTTTCTCTGGTATCTTTTAGGTCCTCTGGGACAGGCACAATTCTTATTCTTGGTAAACCCCACAGTACTGCACACAAACTTAGTGGAATAAATGAATTCATCAATTCATGAAATTACTCTTTTGTTTTTTCCTGAGGTTCTGCCTTCCAGAGTTGACATGTTTCACATTCCATTGTTTCTCCCTTCCTCACGACCAACATCCTTCAAGGGCAGAAGTTTAGACCAGTCCCCCCTAACCTGCACATCTTAGAGACTGTCCCTTTCTGAAGAGGATTCCCAACGTTTGCATAGAGGACACTGAAGAATCTAACTCATGCTCCTCCTGGTTCTCCCTCGCTTTACCTGTGGACATTTTTAAAGCCAGAGCATGAGGTCATTAAACCAGTGTATCCAGAAAAATCCATGAGCACAGAGAGGGCTGGTTGCCTGGTAGAATAAGGAAACTGCTTGAGGTGGGAAGCACAGTTACACCCGGCTTGGTGCTCCCGGGGCGGGACAACGCCTGGCCCACTGCGAACGCTGCGGAGTGGATAGGTGCGGAGGTGCAGGCGTGAGTAGTGAGAGAGCAAACTGCAGCAGAGACCAAGTGGAGGCTGCGCTTCGGGCTCCCCTGCAAGGCGCTGAGAGTTCCCATTTCGCAGCTTGCGGCTTTCACAGTCCGTGCTGTGCGGGAGTAACAAGCCAGAGGACAGGTGCTCGAGGTTCCAGGACAGTGGAGAGCGCAGGTCCGGGAGAGAAAGGCTGCAGGTGGGGTGCAGCCAGCTGCCCCGGAAGCAGATGGGAGAGAGGTCGGAGGTGGGTGCGGCCCAACGACTGGGGGAAGTACCGGCAGGAAAGGGGTTGGGTCAGGCGAGGGGAGGGAGATGAACACATCTGGGGTCCCATGTGGTGCGAGGCCCTGGGCCCCGTACCCCACATGTGTCGTCGTTTAATTCTTTCAAGAGCCCTACGAAGCCTGTGTTATTTATTACCTCCATTTTATGGTGGAAAGAACTGGGGCTCAGGGAAAATAAGAAACATATCAAGGTCAAGTAGCTGGAAAGGGGTAGCGTTGGGATTTGAACCCAGGTTTTGCCAATTCCAAAGCCAATCTTCTTTCCATCTCCCAGTGCTGTCTCCCGGGAAGAATTAATGTGAGGGAGACGCATCACAGTAAAATACATCGTCCACGGGGACCCCTCGGTCTCCACCCTGCCACCAGCCACCCCAGTCAACCCCCAGATCCTGTGGACTTGTTTTCCTAAGTAGGTTGAGGGTCCGAATGCTTCTTTCTGTCTGGCGCTTGGCCACTACCTTAGCCCAGCCCCCAGGCCCCCTCACTGGACCACAGCAGTCATCTCCTGACACACCGGCCACCCCGCCACCCCATCTCACATTCCGCTTCCACAGAACAACCAGACTGTTCTTTTGGGAATGCAAATTGAAATGCGGCTGGCCTGCTCTAGGATGAGGTCCAAGTCCCGATGTGTCTCTCGCTACTCTCCCTTCTGTAGTGGACTGGGTGGTGGTCCCCAAAAAGATATGGTCACATCCTAACAATCGGACCCTTTGAAGGCGACCTGATTTGGGAAAAGGGTCTTTGCAGATGTAACTCAGTTAAATATTTTGAAATGAGGAGATCATCCTTGATTACCCAGGTGGGTCCTAAATCCAATGACAAGTGTCCCTTAATAGGCAGAAGAGGAGAAGACGCAGGCACAGCATAGGAGGCCACGTGAAGGCAGAGGAAGAAATTGGAGAACGCACTTCTGTTGTTTTAAGCCACCGAGTTTGTGGGATTTGTCATGTAGGCCCTGGGAAACTAATATACCCTGCTCCAGCCAGACTGGACAGACAAAGATCTAACAGATTCCTCAAATCTGCCTGATTCTCTTTCTGGTCCTTCACACATGCTGATCCCTCTGCCCACAACACTCTTCCACTCCCTTATTTATAGGCTAACTCCAACTCTCCTGTCACTTCCTCCGAAAAGTCTTCTCCAACACATCATCAGGTTCCTGGAGCCCACTTACAGAGTGGTCCTACTTGCTGTAAACTGTGCTTTTATAACACTTGTGACACTTTATGACAATTCTTTGTTTCTTTGTTCTTTATCCGCTAAGAAGGTCCATGAGGGCAGGGACTGCTGTATCCCCGGGGTCAAGTGTGCACTAATCACTTAAATGTTTGCCCTCTGCCATAGCATTATTTTCCTACCTTCCACACTCACCTCAAGTTTGCTTTCCCTGGGCAGGAACCCAGGAATAGAACCTACCATTAGCTTCCTGGTAAAATCTCCCTCTCCCATGTTTCAGCCTCTCAAAGATTTCTCTAGTTCTATTTCCGCCTCTGGCAGGCTTCCCCCATCAAATGAGGAAAGCCCATTTCCAGCAGGAAATATACAAGTAAACCCATGAAGATGGGATGGAGACAGGAAACAGAGAACGAGAGAACTTAACGTTATCACCTGGGTCCCTGTATCGGTTCCAATCCCCACGAGCACCACCACGCCCGGACCTCCTGGTTACTTGAGTTCATAAATTCCTTTCTTTTTTCAAACCATTCTAAGGCCGTTTTCTGTCACCTGAAAGACATCAACTCACCAGTCCTCATGGCCCTTCTCAGAAGGAGTTGCTGAAATCTCTATTTCAGTGAGGAACTGAGGCTCAAGGCAGTCTGCCGCATGTCCAAGCTCTCGCGGACGTAAAGTGGTAAGGCCAGGACCCGAATCCAGTCCACGAGGCAGGCAGGTAGAGGGGAAGATCAACAGATGCTGGAAAGGAGACAGGATCCTTTGTCAGTCCCCAAAGTCCCTCGAATACAAATTACAATAATTTGAGCACAAAAAGAAAGAACAGAATCCATGGTGCCTAGAATATCTGTCTTTGTTTCCTACAGTCTGTGACACCCTGAATCAATGCTTCTTCACCTTGACCTTGAAGACCTAACTTGAATCGGGAGCTTCCTTCAATCTCTTACACGTCTTTCTCCTGATTATTTTGCATCTTTAGCAATAGGACAGTGACTACCTCAAGGGTCATGAGCCACACTCACAAACAGCCTGCGTCTGCCATTTAAAACAAACCATGTGGCTCTCTGCCCTCTTCGTGGCAGAGCCAGATCCCGCTGGGGCTCAGCCTCTCCTTCCAGGAGACAGGTGCGTTCAGGACTGTGGCACAGGAAGCACATGCGAGGGTTAGTGCGGCTTTGTTAGTAGCTGATTCCCTGGTTAATGACCTGTAGGTGCTCAGGCTCTGAGGACTTCGTTCACATTAACCGACCTCGGCGCTCTTGCCTAGCAGATTCCTGTGTCCCCGGGTGGAGAGCGTGCATTTCACGTCTGCTGCAACGCAGAGCCCTTCATGAACACAGAGTCCCCTTCCTAGGTCCCGAACAAGGGGAAAATGTCTTCTTGGTTTGTGTGTGCTGTTGTCTGCCCACCCCCGGCCCCGCCCACAAGGCACCCGCATCATATTAAACAGCTGAGAGGTGAGCCGAGCCATTGAGTTCCACGACCTCTGCAGGATTTCAGAAACATGGATATGACCATGCCCCAAGATTACAAATGACAAGGGAGGAAGATTAGATGAACCAAGGTAAGTGAAAATTCATTAAGATTTTACAGTACTTGAAAAACATACATCATCATTTCACTTAACCATTTGGCCATGGGTTAGAAATTAACTGCTGTTAGATCATGGGGAGAATATATTAGTTTTACTTCCAAATAAATAATATTTCCTCATGGCCTCCCTTTCATTTTCGTTGAGAAATGTAATGGGCCCCTATTGTTTCATCAGCTCAGCAACAGCCTCATTTCAGGGAACCGTCTCCCTGTCTCCTGGGAACCGCTCCCCTGGCCTCTCGCCCCTGCATGCACACGCATGTGCCCTCAACATTCACGTGGCACTACAGGGGATAGCCTGTAGGTCCAATGGGCCTCGCCCTGGCACTGACCATTGGTCAAGAGGGGGTACCTGATCCAAATGGGCCAACTGGAGCCCGCACCCAGGATTTGGGAACTGCAACTGACAAAAGAAGTCAGTCTCTCTCTGGGTGTCTGAAAATGAAGACATGTAAATGCAGAAGCAGTTGGCAGCCTTGTTCCACCATGTGGACTGAGGAATAGAAAATGCCAATCAGCAGAAAGAGAATCAGAGGCAAGGAGAGGAGAGCACATCGAGACAGCCTCTGAGCTCCTACTTCTAGCTGCTTGAGGGGCCTGTCCATGTTCCTCTTTTGGATTCCCTGGAATCCAAGGAGCCTTATAATAAAATTCTTTTTTGGCTTAAACTTGCTTAAGTTGGATTTCTCTTCCTTGCAACCAAAGAGTTTTAACTAATATGAGAACATAGTCCTATTTCAGTCTCACTTACATGCTAATCTTGAATTCCTCAACCATTTTACTTTGTGACTTCAGCATGAAAAAAATTAAAGTGAAAATATTTGAGTTAGACTCTTTATGCAAATTAGCCCGCAATCATTCTCTTGGACTGTTTCTTCACAGAATGCTGGTAGAGCTTTCCTTCATGCTGGAATGGGTGAAGTACATGCTGGAAATACAGGGAAGGACTAGCTCAGTGGTCTGGCTACCATTTTTATGATGGCCACTAACAATTTGGTCTTCTCTAATGTTCATGTTCATTTGCAAGTGCGATGTGTTCTCTTTGGATGATCTACCTTACTAAAATGATCTCTGGTCTTTAGGCCTGTCAGCAATCCCTCTGGACACTCCAAATCCCATGAACCACATCCATAAGCAATGGCTGCCTTCCCACCAGAATTAGCCTTTTCACAGGCAAGGCCCTATCGTGGAAGGCGGCAGGGAGCTGTCCAACCGAGACTGTGAAGGAGCTGAACAGACAGAAAGCCACTTTGCTAAGAGGACTAATAGGAATGACTCCTTAGATAGGAGCCCTCTTTACTTGTTCATTGCTAGTTAAAATGACAACAAGAACAAAAGTGATATTGTCCCCATTGCCTTTCTTAACAGTAGGTGTCTTGTGTTTTAAAAAACCACGGAATTAAATAAGCTCTTGCCTTATATCTATTTAGGATCTCTCAGATTTCTCCCACTAAAAAATAAAAATTAACCCAAAACCCACTGGACTTGACTGAAGACAAGGAAGCATGTGTCTAGCACATGGCTAACATGCACGGGCATAAATGTAGTTAGATATTAAAACCCAAAGGCTGGTGGAGATGCTCACCAGCCTGGCCCATGCCCTCCCTTATCAGAGCGAGCGTGCCTTTGATCCCAGGGAGCCTCAGAAGCCAGAGCATTCTATTAGTCACCATTTCTACTCTAATTGGAAAATATTTCTTTGTTCCCAGCCCAAGTTCAATCAGCATTTCAGTTAAACAGGTAAAAAAAAAAAAATACCCAAGAATTTAGAGCTGGAAAGAACCTCAGAGTCATTTGGCCCAAAAGGTTTATTTCAAAGATGAAGAGATGAAGTCACTTGGTCAAGAATGCACAGCTAGTTAGCAGAGGACTGGAGGGCAGAATGTATGTCACCACTCCCCCCATTCCCCCACCCACCGCCCAGTTCCAGGCTCTTAGACAGGAGCGCTTTTCAGAACGCTCCCAAGCCCTCCCTGTGACCCTCGCTGCTCTTGGACAGCCCTGCCTGTGTCGAGGCTGTAGATGTCCAAGAAATCAAGGGCACCGGCTCTTCTACATCCTCCAGGGAGAAAGTTCCAAGGCGCTGGGGGCCGGTGTAGCAGGGTTTTCAAAGGCCTGTAGTGGCAGCCCTGCTCGCAGGGATGCAGTCCAGATGTCCTCATGTCCCCTCTGCACACGCAAGCCTCACGCTGCTGCTGTCCACCCCCTCAAACCCCCACCCACCCCATGCAGCAACAGAGCCGCACGAGGCTTCCCCAAGCCCCAGGCACACATTCAAAACACCCAGGAATGCTGCCGAGAACTTGGGCCTAAAGGGACAGGCAGCCCACTGCAGGGCTGCAAGGGGGGGTGCAGGGGCCTGTCCTTCTCTGTCAGCAGGGTGACCCCCCTGGTCATTTGTGGTGGGAAGGCAAAAGAAAACAATGAAATTGCAGGGCACACAGAAGTCAAACTGACACACAGCCACACTCGGAAGAGAGGGCCCACTTGCTAAGCAGCTTGAGTGGGAAGGTGAGAAAATCATGGGGTTTTCACAGAGCAGGTGGAGTTCAGTGCAAACAATCCGACTGTCTGCTTATCATTAGGGATGGCACCTTTGTTCATTCAGTGCAGTTTCGGGGGCATTTTTCCTCCTTGAAAAAGAGACTGTAAAGACATACACATTTGTTTAATCCAAGATGTGAAACAAACTAATGTCATGCTTCCTCAGCTTTCCAGGTAAGGGATGGGAGTCTAATTTAGTGTCACCTGAAGTCGACACTCACCTTAGCGGGATTCTGGCTTGTCAGTGAATCTCACTCGCATCTCCAGAGAGGAGTCTGGTTCCTGTAGATTGGCACACACATAGAGAAATAGTTATCATTCTCCTTGCCCCTGCTCTTCCACTGCACAATAGACATGCCCAGGATGTGGGGGTTTGGAGCATCTATCAGGGAGAACATGGGAAGGATTTGACACCTATCATTTCACTCTCTGTGTATGGTTTATGTGTCAGTTGCTACCTGAACAGAGGTAGCAATTCCATATAGGCTGGCTAAGAGAAGAAAACTGTTCTCACTCAGATTCTATAAATTACTCGTATTCTCACTTTAATATCAAATATGATATGTATTAGAGTGCATGGTTTGGGCTAGAATCAATTTGGAAGGCTGTCAAATAAAACACAAAATAGGAAAATAAATCCAAAGTAAAATTTATGACATGATTTTTACTCCCATTACATTCCACTTAACAAATGCATATGTTTTACAATATCTTTAATAATAATTATTAAACATAGTAAAATACTTCCAAACTTGGCTCATTGCATAATTGTACTTCGAGTGAAAAAAAAATTATCTGAAGCCTTGTCAATATGCCACTTCCTCCTCCCCCAGCTTTTAACAGAAGCAGCCTCCAGTGGAATAATCCAAGCTGTGTTCAAGAAGTTGGCAAGTAGGTCCAATTAAATGTGGTTTTACTGTATTCTGGCGTTTGCATATCTAGTTTGCCAAGAAGTAATCTTTCACAAAAAAAAAAAAAAAAGAAAGAAAGAAAAAGAAAAAAATCTGTACTGGCCCAGACACAGACTGGATGGTGCAATGCATCACATAACTTTACCCCATGACTAAGATAATCTTTTTTTCTTAAATAGCTGTGGAAAACGTATCATACATCCATCATATTCCTATATGAATCACAAAACACCATCCTCTATGGAGCTTCTTACATTTATACATGACAAACTGAAATTCATCTTAATAGCTCTGTTTATTTTAATTATTAAACTCAAAAGGGGTTAGCTTTTAGCCACCTGAGCTGGATGTATTTATTCAGGTGTACTCCAGTCGGATTATCTGAATGAGGCTCTAAATGATCCTGTTGACTATTAAACACTGACCTGTCAAAGCTGCAGTCATACACATTCACAAACCTGGGTTCCTGAAACTCAGAGTACAATGTTTCTCTGAGCTTTGCAGATGAAATCCTGGGCAGTTCCTTACTGATGTTTTACACACTCTTGATCCCTTACAGAGGAGCGGACTTGCATAGCACCTTCCAGCTAACCAAGGCTCTACATGAACGATCAGCCGTATCCAAAGTCCAGATGGAAAGCTGTCAACAAAGAGACTCCTTCCACTCTGCCTGCTGCATGATTCATCCCTGGCACGGAGACAGGCCCGGAGATGGCCCAACACCTCGACTCCCATAGGTGAGCCAGGAGAGAAGCACAGGTGCCCGCTCCCCAAGTCAGCAGGGAGGAAACAGGTCAGAAAATGCTGTAGAACACACAACCTGGCCTCTGTTACAAACCGTCATGAGCTCATTAAAAACACATGCAGAAATGGTTAAACAAAATCCTGAACCTTTTACAAAATGGCCAGTCTGTTAGAAGGACTGAGCGCACAGCAAACTCTGCCTTCCAATGTGTGCAATGGAGCAGCTAATGTTCTTTGGACTCTTGTCTATGGTATCAAGCAGAGGGAAGTTTTGGGGGGGCTTGTTTGTTTTTGGTTCTTGTTTTTTAACTTTTTTTAAGCCAAACTATTAAATATACCAATCAAAAGAACTATGTCACCAAACATATATCATTATAGTCACTGCCTTAAACAAAACTTACGAAAATTATAAAATGAAAAGGAAGATGTGTGTCATTATAGCAAGGGGAGAAAGAAGGAAAAAAAATAGTTGACTGTGGCTCGAATGCTTTTGTGAAATGGCACCGCATCAAAGAGCGAAGTGGACACGCTGAATGGGGATTCTGAAACCATCCAGCAGTTGGCCCGGTTATGTGGAAAAGTTGGATCATAAGTTTGATCTGAGCAACATTTATGCAAAGTTTTCTTGTAAGCAGCATCGCGCGTAGCAGTGTTGCATTCCATTGCATTGTGGACTTTCCCCAGGTGCATCTTGCTCCATGTGGGTTTATTTGCTGTGCTGCAGCATAGCCACTGATTTGCCCTGCACCTCAACGTGGCTGTACCAGCACATAAAGCAGCACATAGATGGAGGGAGGCCTGAGATTGAGATGCTCTGAGCTCTGATCTGGCATGTGCCACCTTCTCCTGGTGAGATTGGAGTAAATCATTTAAATCTCTAGGTAAATCATTTTAATATGTGTGCTTCCCTGGGGAGTTGTGCCTGTTTGTTATTATATATATTGATCATACTGTTTTTTTATACTTATGACACAAGAGTAAAAATGAAGCGAATCTTTCAGTCTTTGTTTCTTCAGCCTTAATAGAAAAAAAAATATCTGTATCCAGCTTAGGATTTTAGACTAGATTAATCAGATAGAGATTCAAAAGGGCTTTGGGAAATCTGAGATTTAAGGAAGGAATCAAAAGGATGATATGTTATATGAGATTTGCATACCTAAACACGTCCATTCCTACAAAACCCACCTGAGAATGTGAAATCTTTTCCATTATTGTGGTACTTTTATTTTCACATTTCATACAGAAATCACTTTCCTTGGGACCTGCTTGAAACTGAAATAAAGTTGAAACTCTTAGTGTTTGATGAATTGAAATCATAAAAATCCACACTGGAAAAAAAAAACTCACATTGGTAGGAAGGCTTTGGGATAAGGGAAAAATTTCATCATAGTGTAAAAAATAATTATTATTACAATAGACATGTCATCTCAAATTTACATAGCATCTTTTCTCTGAGAGCTTAACGGTTTTGCATGTTCATTTTCATGTTACTCTAAGTAGGAAGGCGAGAGGGGTTATTGTCCTGATCTTACGAATGGAGACATGAAGGTATCAGGGTGGGGTTCCTTAGGCGGTCCATTGACAGATCTTCCCCAACTTTCTCTCAGGCCTTCCTTCCAGTCGATGATGCTGCCAGGAGGTGAGAAACATTCCCAAAAATCAAGGCCAATTTTCCGATTGAGTGGAAAAATATTCAATTCTCCCATTTCAGCAGCAAGCAGGTTTTGAGGCCCCTGTTTCTTCTCTCCCTCCTGCACGTCCGGCAACAGCTCTGACAACCTTACGGTTACTAGCCTGCAAGGAGCAGTGCCTCGTTGTGGTTGAACAAATAACATGTTTTGGAAACCCAAGCAACCCTTCCGTAGCTGGGAACAGAGAGGAAGAGCATGTCAGTCAGTAGAATCCTGACGGGGTTTCAGGTCTTGCTGAGCCGGAAGAAGAGGGGCCAAAACATGTCCTCTTCTGACACCCTCAGAGAACATTCTGCTCTCTATATATTTTTTAAACAGATGAAAGGATCGAAGTCAGAAAAAGAAATAGTATCATTTCAATCTTAGATTCAATTGGTAAATATGTGTAGCAGACAATGGTAAATGTAATCATGGTAAATATATATTTGCATAATGCAAATTTTATTACTTAGGCACAAACAGAATGTTGATTTCAGATTCAGATTTGATCAAAGATATGCTCAGATCAAGGAATTCAAAGTTCGTGTGCCTCTAAAGAGAGAGAAAGCCTCATCTCTAAAATGATAGATACCAAAGGTCTGGGAAATGTATGAAATGTTTGCAAAGAGCTTTGAACTCTTCCTCCCCATGCCTAGCCCTGTGTCCACTTTTAGGATGAATGAACTTGAAGTCACTTTTGCTCCTTCCAGCTCTAACTTTTCGTGGTTTTTAGATTAGTCTCCGTGGAAGACCATGGGACACAGCAATCTGTAAGGGGAGAATATCGGACACACACTGGAAGGTCTTCAAATAAGGGAGAATAATCGGGCCATTCTGGCCATTATATTTTTATAATTTGAATAACAAAATTAGTTCATTATTTCAAAAGCAACCAGTCCAGAATGCAAATTTTAAAATTCAAGATACAGATGTAAGCTTGGAATTGTTTTTGTTTATAAGGCTTAAAAGTTATGTGATTTTAGGAGAGAGAAACAATGATATATGTATTGCTAAATAAGAATAACAACGTGAGGATTGATTGCCTTAGTCTTCGAGGGCATTATTTGACTGACTTCTAAACAGAAACACTTCAATCACTTAAAATCCTTCCATGCTGGTCAAGCCTACAAACCGCCTGTCATATTTAAAGAATTATTTTTACTGCAAGATAAGCACCTTTACAAAGCAAACTGAATAAATGATGACAAACCCTCCCTCTCTCTCTGTTTTGCACAGAAGTGATTCTAGTACTGGTTTGAGGCATCCCTCAAGTAAAATAACATATAAATAGAATGTGAGAAATCACCACATTTTCTAGACTTCACACTTACCATGAAAAGCAAAACTTCATTGTGACCCAACATATTCCCCCAATTTTTTTTTTCTTTTAACCTAAGGATGTCATCTAGTTCGATGTTGTTTATGTCATGAGCGCCCAGAAATGTCTCGGCTCCCTCATCTACATGCTCAGTCCTCCCTCGGTGGAAATGTGTAGTTTGCTGGTGCAGAGTGGTACGGAGGGCCAGTCTCAAATGCAGTTTTTCATTTGAAATTTGCTTCAATTTTTTCAGAAGGGTAGAAATTCAGACACAAAACAACTTAGCTGGAAAATTCAGTTGTGCGATGGTGTCAAAATTGCTTGGTGCCTAAAGTTTATCCTTCTATAGTAAATAAAAGGACATTGAGAAAAATAGAGAGCAGACTATCAAGTATGGATTTGAGTCTTAGTCTCAACAAAAATCAGAACCTAAAAGAATATTTCATCTGCCAGACTTTGGTTTCTTTCGGTTTATTCAGTTGCAAAATCTTGAGGATTTTGAAGAGATCTTAAACAAATTTTACACGGAGGGCTCGTGTATAATGACTGTGCTTTAAATACAAACCTGTACCATTTCTCCCTCCTGTCACATGCTTAAGCATGAGACCGTCTTTCTCAAAGCCAGGTAGTTATAAAAATAACTTTTATAAATTAGAGTTTCTTGGGATATGATTCTACGCTCAAATTTCTTCTATTTGATGAAGATTTTAAGTGACAGAGAAATCATCATAAATTAGAAAAAATGGATTTCTTTTACACTAAATACAAATAGATGGCAATAACTTCTATGGTAGCTATAGCTCACAAGCAATGAATACTTTTCTTAAATGTTTTAATTATCTATTATTGTACTATTGTGCTTTTCCAAAAATTGTCTAAATAGACATCCTTAGGAAGCATGTCTAGTAAACACACAATTGGCATTTCAATATTGCCGAACAGCTCATTTATATGATATAGTTCCAAAGAAATGGTCCACAGAAAAGGTAGACATATATTGAGTCTGTTTTTTAAAAACACAATTTAAGAGATTCAGATGAAGAACTTAAATGCTCTTGCTTTGATCAAAAATCATTTCAAAGCATGAGACATACAAAAATGTTAGGGTCTTTGTAATAATCCCCTCAAAGGTAAACTGTATTAGGTATGATTTTTAAAATAAAATGAATATATCCTCTTTTACAGTTTTGAGTAATATATATTAATATTTATAAATCATACATGCTTAATCTACATTCTTTTAAGCTCTGTCACATAGCAAAAGTTAGCTCTGGTTTGGCATAGCACATATAAATAAGGTTATGCTATTCTTTTAAGTTCAGTATTATCGTATATGCATTGTGTATCAAAACAACAGATTTAATCTGTCCTATACTTGTTTACCAATATTCAAACACATTTGCCATGCTCCACTTCATATTAACTACAAATATGCCTTTTACAAATTTGAATATTTAGGGTGATATGACTTTTTAAAATTCCTATGTATTCATATTAACCATGCATATTGACATTTAATAAAAGCTACTTGATTTAATGATTAACTACAGAGATTATAACAAACTGCAAATAAGTCATTTCCGTGAATGGACTCTCTATGGGTGTCACACGGCCTCTCAAAGCCACTCTAAATATCCTCACTGAAACTGTTACTGACTAATGTGCTACATTTTAAAGCCAAATTGGGTTTTCACTCCTCTCCTGCCAAAATAACTAGAAAGAATGCCTCCTATAGCAAATTGCAAGTTTAACTACAAACCCATTCCTAAAGATTAGAAAAGGAGAAACGTTATTTGTCAATAAGTGCCCAAATATTCAAGAAAAATTTTGGTCTTAAAAGGATTTTTTTTTAAGCTACCCTTCAGCTAAAGAAAAGTACCATGCTCACATAAACCTAGGAATTATAAAAAAAGTTACCTGGATAATTCATCCCTCCTCCCCCGCACAAAAAAAATGTTGATTTCTTTCAAGTGCTCGAATATTTTAGAAAAAACTATTCTATGAGCCTGAAGTATCTGGATAATTAATTCAACAATTTATTTAGTGTAAGCAGATAAATTTATAAGGCATTTAGGCTTAGGAGAAAAAACAACTTTTCATGCCATTGTTTCATTTCTCTGACCTCACCCTTTACAATGTTTAAATTTGGAGTTCAGTTTCTTTCACAAGAAATTAAAAACGTTAGTAAAGATTTTTTAAGGGGTTGGTTTGCAAAAATACTAAAAGTTTCATTTCTAAAGTATCTCTGAATTTGAATGAATATTTCTCAAAACCTTCAGTGTCATCAATAGAATCTGACTGCTTTAGCAATCATTTTATAACATTAAGAAAATTCAAGCAGGAGTGGGGGAGCTAGAAACATAAAATGTTTCTTTTTATGGAACTAATTTGCCCGGAAATCAAAAGATAAGTGGTTCTACATTTTAAACTAAAGGATCACATACAAAGCTATTTTGCTGTATTTCTGTAGGCAAAAAGGTAGAAAAATTTAACATAAGGGACAAAATCCTGTCAGTATAATAAACTTGGACTATAGCCAAAGTGAAACTCCTAAGAGCTATTTGCTTTACAAAATAAAACTATAGCTTTATTTTTAAAGATGGTATCTTTAGCATTTTAATGGCAAATGACTCGACAGAAAAGGATGAAGCTTTTCTCCTCTGCATTTCAAAATTCACACTTACTCAATGCACTGTACCTTACCGGCAATTTCAAACACTGCAACAAACATGTATGACAAAATTTCAGATCACTGTCTACAAATTAAAGTCTAAAATTTTCTGAGTTTCCTATCCAGAGACATGTAAAAGTTTCCCTCATTATATTAGAAATCAAAGAATGTTTTAAGCTTCGTAGGAATGAAATAGTCATGCAATGCAGGAAATTTTGAGATCTTAAGACTTTAAAAAATTCTTATCTGTACACAATAGGATTTCTTCAGTCAAGTTTTTGTATAGTTTGTGTATGTTTTGTACAAAAAAACTTGTAAATTCAAGATTAAGTAGTGTCATTCTTTGGGCAAAAACCAAAATAACTTTTCTCTGATGGTAGTTCAAAACAAAAGATTTACTTGGAAAATGACTATTGTGGACATCTTAATGTGAGTTCTATAATTTTAATACGGTGTTCACCTTTTTCTAACCTTTCAATAACCTGTTTGTAGATAGTCTTGACAAATCTGTTAAAGAAAAACTACTTGACTCACCTATTAATCTGATAGCATGATTAACCAGAAAGGAAATCCACAACCAGTATCCTTAACATTTTATCCTTCTTGGATAGTTTCTAGGATACACCTAGTACACACTGCTGGGCCCACATCAATCCAGAGCATCATTGATTATCTAAAAGAAACAGATGTTTTCAAAAGTAAATAAAACCGTGTATTTAAAATGTACTTATGTATCGGCCAGATGTCAAAGGAGGAGGAATCAATTTTAATGGTTTCCAGTGTAATACATGACAAATTAATTTCCTTTTCTAAGTGAAGGAAATAAACTGGTTCCTTCATTTCGCTTATCAAATGTGATCATTTGTGTAATTAATATTGTTTTAGTTTTACAAAGAATGTTTTAAGAAGTTATTTCTTCTACATTACACGTCGAAATATTGTTTTTCAAAGTATATCCAGTTAAGCTTGTTAAAATAATATTCCTTGTTTAAAATTAGACATTAGTCAGGGGAGTAAATTATAAACTCTCAACGTTTTCAGGGAGCTTCGAGATACTTTGACCAGTTACTACAGGAATTGAAAATAAAAGGTCTCTCCTCTTTTTAATAAACTTGTAACTGGACAAAAAATTATTTTGTGGAGGTCAAATGTACATTCCCTTTTCAGGTGAAACAATGTTAGGCTGGTTAAAACCAAGTGTGAGTTGCATATTCTAGAAATTCTGCTTCAATAAAAAAGAAATGTGGGATTCTAAATTGTAAATTATTGATTGTCCTTTACGATAAAATCTTTGTGTATTCCTACACAAAGCCATCAAGGAGCTCATAAATGGTACATTTTCAAACTTAAGACCTTATATCCTACTTCTATAGAGGTTAAAAATATATTAGCTTTACTATCGGGCCATTAAATACAAAGGTATTTTACTTAATTTTGACAGTAGTAATGTAAAACTGTATTTTCATATGTATCTTTAAGGTTGGAAATTATGGACAGTTACAGATTTCGGGATTTACAAAACCTCTGGGCGGCTGGCCCTGCTTGCACTTAGGGCTGTGACAATTCCTCTACAGTTCCGCCGCACGTGGAGCATTGTCAATTCCCTAGGTCAACAGCAATGCTTCCCACCCTGACAGGTACCCAACTAGACAAGCATGAAGTTGGGATAATCACAAAAAGTAGGGAACAGAGTTCTTTTAATGGTGCATGTATTTAATTACATTTTAAAATTAAAACTTGAGAATTAAAAGCTGGGAACTTTCGAGTTCTCCCAGCAACAAAAAGTATGTATATAGCTAATCTTGAACAATCACATTCCTAATTCAATTGCCTAGAACTCCAGTCATTAGCCAAGCAGTCTTCCAAATTAAGACATCCGGTCTCCTCCAATTTTCCACTTAAACCAGAACACAGGAGAATAGATTTGACCAATCAACTTAGGATAAAATTACACATGAAAAGTGATTTACAGTGTATGGATTAGTAGTTATACAGCTGTATTATGCAAAACCTATGCCGCCACTCAGAAGTTTCATGGATTCACAAGCTTCTAGGGAATTACCTCAATATTCTTGATCTAGATTGTAGAAAATGGGTCACATTTTTAAAATGTGCATTTAGTTATCTTCTTAAATGACTAGAATGTTTACACATTTCCATTTGAGTGATTTAAGGTTAATTTCATAAACTCTGAATAGAATTGATATTAAAGATGTCGTGTATGATGCATATTTGGAATCTATATGATACATAATCATAATAAAACTACACACGAGATTCTCAGTTCATATAATTTATTGCAGTTAGCACACAGTTTAAAAATTCACCAACACACCAATAGTACAAAACTAAACAGCATTATAAGTTATTCCCCCCTCAGGAAAATAAAACATACTATGATTGTCAAAGCTAGATGTCAGTCTAAGTTTTAGAACAAAGGAAGAATGTGAAACTAAGGAAAGGAAAAAGCAATCACTCACAATGACCACAAAAAGAAAATCCAAAAGAAAGTCCGTTTTCTCACAGACATTGATTGTCTTCTCTAAATTAATAAAAATTATTTTAACATAAACTGTATTTAAAAAAACTAGAAACTCTTCAAGTAACTAAAGATAATGCTCCAAGGCCATTTTCACAGCTTTTTTTGTTTGTTTGTTTGCTTTAAATGCCATTACAGCCAAATTAACACACATTTGACCAAATATTTCCAAAACAGTCCAGCAACACACAATGGAGTTTTCCATTCAGTATCTTAAGCACAAAAATAGGCTATGTTTACAGTAGTTAAGGCGATCAAATTTTAAACAAAAGCAATTAAAAAAAAAAAAAGGGAAAAACAGCAAACGTTTTCCATGCTACTCCCATAGACCTTATTTGTAAGTGCAAGACAGGAAAACAAACACTGTGCAAAATGCTTTTGCCCTGCGTGCTGGTCATTAAAACCACACGTTGGGCTGCAGCCTCTGCTGCCGCGATACACATAGTCTACTAACCCCCTTCCCCATGTCAATCAAGGCAGTCCAGTCCTTTCAGCCTGGCGCTTTTTCAGTCCATAGAATCTTTTCATGAGTAGGGGGTGAGGGGGTGGAGGGGCGAGGGGAGGAAGGGAGGGAGGGCAGGGAAGAAGGGGAGAGAAAGAAAAGGGGCGCAAACAAAAAAAAGAAAGAATGACCTATTGTCAATTTGTGCAGTAGTTATTCTAAAAATGCTCAACTGGGTAAATGTGTACACCTAAACTCTGAGCTGGCATGAGTTTTGTGCAATTAGAAGTTTGTTATAAATGCACACTGCACATGCAAATCTTTAAGCCGTTTGTAAACATTTATATTTTCCTTGTTATGTAGCGAAGTTATCAATTTGCAGCTTAAGTTTTTATTCAGCTTAACAGTTTCAACTTAAAGACAGTGGGAAAGTCAATTTAAATTATATAAAATAAAAATAAAAACAGTGCATTTACGTTCTTCATAACACCAGTTTTTTTCCAAATGGTGCTATTTTTCTAAGGAAATTAAATAATTTTAAACTCACTTGTTAAAGTTATACAATGCAAACAAAGACAAAAAATATATTGAAACTCATGCATTTCTGTAGCGTTAATATTTACTTTTCAAGACTCAACTAAGAGCATCAACACAACCTGTCAAGTTCTTTGACACCCCCCCAGCCCATGTAATCAATTACAGTATACAATAACAGTAATTCACATTTTTAAACACACAGTTCAACACTGCTGAAGCTGCAATATCCTTTTTCATCCCAAGCAAACCTTCACAAGACAGTGTCCCAGTGATCCCAGTGTACTTGCAGAATTTCTCTCACTGGGAACCGTCAGAAAACCAGAAGTTGCCACAGAAAGTTTTAAGTCAACTGCTTGTTTAAAAATAGATAATCCAGCATTTCAGAAATTTTCCATTTGGGTCTAAAAGCATTCAGGTTTCCAACAGCCAGAAAAGATTCATGCAATTTGAGACATATAAAGAGGCTAATCAAACTGGAGGGAATTTCTACTTTAAAAAAAAATTGTTGGGGGGAAAAAAAGAGCTCAAGAGACAATGCAGAGTTGACAAATTAAGCCATATGAAAGCATTTTGTGATAGGACGATTTGTTTAAAAGGTTCTTATTGGCTTACTTCCCCTACCCCCCTCAAAGGAAAAAAACCTCTCTATTCTCTGACTTGCTCTAAAGTTTCTTTTATCAGAATGCTAAATTAGTGAGATTCTCATGCTAGTCTAAAGTGCAAAAACAAGTTAATATCCCAACTTTTAGTTCCAGGAAACAAGACTGCTTTTAGACCGTACCACAACTATATAGAGATCTATTTATATATATATATATATTATTTATATATATATAAAATTATTTCCAAAGTTCTTGAGAGCTATCTTCTAAGGTCCAGTCTCTGACAGTAGGCAAGCTCAGGGCTTCGCTTTTGACAGACAAGGAGTTCACCAACTCACAGTGGAACTTGCGAATGTGTCTGTACAGGTCTCCGGACTGCGTGAACCTGCGCTCGCACCACTTGCAGGCGTGCGGCTTCTCGCGGGTGTGCACCACGGCATGGCGGCTCAGGTTGTGCGAGTACTGGAAGCTCTTGCCGCACTGGGTGCACGTGTAGGGCTTCTCCCCCGAGTGAGTCCTCTCGTGGCGCTTGAGGGTGTACATGCAAGAGAAAGTCTTCCCACACAGCGAGCACGTGGGCACGTTGACATCAGTGGCGGGCTTGCTGCGGATCCCGTCCTGCTCACGGAAGTGGGTGCTCAGGTGGATCTGCAGGATGTGGGGGCTGGGGAAGACTTTGTTGCACAGAGGGCACATGAAGATCTGGCCCGCGGGGCTCAGGATGTTGGACACGTAGGGGAGCAGACTGCTCTCCATGCCCCCCTCCACCTGCACACGCTCGTTCTCCGGGGTCATCATTTCATCGTCGCTGGCTTTGTCCTCCCGATCCAGCTCCCGCAAGACCGAGTCCTCCCTCAGCGGAGCCAGATGGGCCGGCTCATACTGTACCCTGTTATTAGTGCTCACACTTTCTTTCACAGTGCTATGTTCCATGTCATAGTCATTAGTGCCAACATCACTCTCATCACAGGAAGCCTCTTTCTCCACCTTCACCTGCACCAGGTTGCTTCTCAGCACGTCCTGTGAAGAGAAATAAGAGCTGTTCAGATTTTCAACTCCTGAAAGGCTGGACTTGACAGACAGGTCCAGCACACAGTCAACATCTGCCGAATCCCTCACGGAGGTGACAGACCTCTGGGACAAAGACTCTGTTGAGCTGCAGGGGCTGGCTACTGTTTTTCCAGCTGCTGTGGCGTGTGGCTCTGCCTCTCCGCCAGCCTGGGGGATGCCTGCTGAGTCTGAGGGCAATCGCATCCACATGTTCCCAGACTCAGCTGCCAAGTCCCTTTTGCTGGGCAGGATGTTCAATTTTTCATCTTCTCCTTCATCTTCATCACTGGGCAGATCGCCTGCCATGTGGCTGCTGCCATCGGAGAGACTCTCGACTTTGTCCGAGCAACTTGAAGCATCTTCTTCCTTTTTGGTGCTGTCTGCCTCCGTGGTGGCTTTCTCTTTCAGCTTCTTTTTGCAGACTTTGACAATGTCATACATGTGGAGATAACTGGCAGCTGCTAGCACGTCTTCAATGGGCAAGTCTTTGAACTGGAGTTTCCCTTCATACATGAATTCAAGCAGGAGAGCGAAAGCGGGGGCTGTAACAATGTCGCTGTTCAGATGAACAATGTCTCTTTTGTCCAGCTGGTCCTTGTAAAAGAGGTGGAAATACATGCTGCATGAAGCCAGTACAGCTCGGTGTGCTCGGAACTGGGCATCTCCCACCAGAACAGTGCAGTCACAAAGAAAACCCTGGTGCCTCTGCTCGCTTAGACACTGCAGCAAATGTCTACTGTGGTCTGGAAACTCCATACTGTCTTCATAACCTGGGAAGAGAGGAATTTCGCATTAGATCCTGGTCAGGAACAACTTTTCAGCACTCTAGTCCCCATATAAAAAAATAATTCCGCTTTGGCCGCCGAGGTACACGTCCCTGAATTTTAATCAGGCTTATGACTCAAGCACTACCAAACCACACGCACAAGATCTAAATGCGAGAAGAAAAATGTACACTTTGCGAACTTCCTTACCCCAGCCAAACAGTCTCTGATGTATCTCCACTTTCCCTGAACTTTTAGTCAAGTTTTAAAAGCCTTCATTTAACTACAGTTTCTTACTAAGAAGAGTTTAGATCTCTTTCACAAGAAATTTAATTAACTCTACTCGTCAAATTATGTCCTGCAAAACCTACAAAATAGCTTTCATTTCAGAGAGAACAACTCATATAATGAACAAAGAAAAGTCCCAAACATATTCTGGAAGATTCAAGAAAACTTGTTCAAACATCATTTTTTCTTTTATTACTTTTGATATTTAACTGTACTTAGAAAGCACAGTTTAAACACACACACACACGTTTGTTTGGCTGAATCAAGAAAAAAAATGAAATCGCATAATTAGTCCAGAAATTAGCAAACAACTTACTTTTAAAGTCAGAGTGTTATAACAACAAAAGCCCTGTGTATAAAAACAGATGTTAATGCCTTAAGATTTGCAGGTATAGCACACATGTACGAGATCAGAAGGAACTACACCAACAGATGGAAAAGATCATCTTTACTATGAACAAATCCAAAGATTTTGAACTGAGAAAAAAATGGTTATATTTCTTTGTGGAATCTGTACTTCTAGAATATTAGGAACCAGAGGGGCTTTATTCAACTCTGAAAATTCTCATCTAAACTTTGATCTGTTGCAAGGCAAAATGAGTTCCATATTAAAATTATTAATTCAAGCATTTTAAAATAAAGGCATACCACGCTTAAATAAAACTCAAAAGCTTTTACAGGTTCGACATTTTAAAAAAAAAGCCTTTCTAGAAAAAGAAACTATTATTTTTTTTCTGGCTCTGCCTTACCTCAGTCAACAGAAAATACTTTGTTTCAACATAAGTTGATATATTTTGTTTTCCCACTAGTTTCTATTCTTTCAAATATGCGTCCTTGCCCTTGTTTTCTGGTGAGGGAGGGTGAAATGGAGGGAGAGGAAAGGCAAAGAGATGTGCAAAGGGTCAAAATTCAACTACAGTGGGTAAACTCGGTAAAATAAAGAAAACCCGACTTCCCCTTTCCTGAGACCAGAAGCAAGGATTCACAGCAGCCATCTCAGCAAGTGCATTTTGGGAATAGATACACTTAATATTCAGAAATTACTTCCCTCCTTCTTCTACACTTTGCCCAAGACAGACTAAAACTTTCATCCTAACCCCAAACACATTCTGCAAGATGCCCCTGCTAGAATAAACTAAGATTTACAATACAATCACTTTAAGTGCCCCACAGCTAACATCAATCCTAATCCTTGAGAGGGCTAAAAATAAAGATTGGAGGGCAGCTCACAAGGTAGCCGTGATCAAATTAGGAGGCTGAGAGGACAGAGAGGGACGAAGAAGGAAGCTTATAAACATCTGATCCAGCTGACTGTGGCCATATGGCAGCTGCTGCCCAGATAAAGAGATTAAGAATAGAGGAGTGCGATTACAGCTGTCTGGCCAATTCAGTCAGCTCAAATCTACAAGTTCTAAATTAGTCGCAAACACAAAAACTCCTGCAAATAATTATTGTTATGCTGAAATAAAAGATCTCTTAAATATATATTTGAAAGAGAAATGAGGAAACCAGTCAAACTATTCTCCTGGGGACAAAAGTTTGGCTTTTTTTTTTCTTCTTAAAAAATCTTCAGTTTCAAAAGCACTACAGCTGCATGTTTCAGTAGTGCTGCTGAATGTTTTGAAGAATAAAGTTTCACAGTGGAATTAATTACACAACAATCTAGCTTCTTAACTAGAATAATCTTCTCATATAAGTTTGAATGCTGGATTCCAGACAGTTTACTATTTCTCCCCCCACCCCCAAAGCAAAAGGAATCTCAATAGCAGTGAACAACAACAAAAAAAACCCATTTTAATCCAAAGTGATCTCAAATAGCAATATTTCAAAGCCTTTCTTAACATTTCAAAACTTGAAATATTTCTGTGTATTAAAGTTATTTACTCAAGTAAAAGGGATAAAAATTAAAACTAAACAAGCTCAAGACTTAACTCCAGTAAGATGTTCATTTAATACTCAATTTCATATATTATTCCTAAACTGGGTTAGAAAAGTAATGTGATTTTTTTAAATTAAATAAACAAAACACCAAAACAGAAATATGCTCCATCTAATCTCCTGCTACTCCTACCTTTAGGACACATAAACCTGATTAAGTCCTTTCCTCTGAGTCTTGCTGGCTCCAGGTCTGTTACATCGGTGGAAAAAAAGCAGACTAAGAGAGACAGATGCAAAGTGGAGATGATGTTAGAGAGGAATGAGATACCTTCTCCACCACAGATCCGCACACACTAACTCCCTGTCTGTGTGTTAGAATAAAAGGCTGAGGGATGGCAGGCTGTCAGCTGCTCTGACATCATGTTCAGATGGAAATGCTACCTCCAGCTGTGCTCCTTTTAATGCCATATGCTACTCCTCTACACTCCTGCCACCAGCTTTTTCTTAGGAGAACTTTTCTCTTCTGTTAGTATAAACAAAATACTTCAAAGTCTTCCTTTTTTTCCAAACTTTCTAACAGAAGAAATTGAAAAACTCAGCATATGGAGTTCTACTGTATTTATGGAATAGCAACACTTCTGTCTTAAGTTGGTGGACTGGCTTACATACTGACAGCACACTCAAGCCACGGTGCTATTCAGGAAATCCAGATTCACTTTTATTTAACTCCAACGTCTAGTTTCAAAGGCAGTTTAAGGATATTTTTAAACCAACCCATTTGACATCTCCAGTCCCATTTCAACATTATTACCACACTTTTTTTCTGCTGAAATAATGGTATACACGCCTCAGAAATGCTGGCAGACTTATTCAGAACTATTACTTCTGCCTGGTTCACCTTATTATTTCACTCTTATTTAACTACTTATCTCCAACTACCTTCTCGGTAAAATTTCTCACACTGCCACAGTTAATGCAAATTTCAATTCTCAGTACCAACAAGCTGAAACTGCACTTTCTGAAATCCTGGAAAGTACTTCAGTTCAATGATACCAATTAATAAACTGATACAACCTGCTACAGCCACTTAAAATGAATGCTGCACTTGCCTATCTGATCTTTCTGCTCAGAAAAAGCTGAACCTTGCCTTCCTCTTGATCTGTGTTCCATAACAATCTTTTTTTGGGTCACTCTGTAATGTTTATGAACACAAGAAGATCTTTCAGAGGGAAGGGGGGGTAAAAAAGCCAGGTCTAGTAAGTTGGGGAACTTTTTAGTTGGAGTTTATGGGTCTTTTCTAATGGCTGATGAAACTGTAACGTAACCCCGGCTGGGCTGGCCGGGCTGACCAGTGCCGTGCAGGGTGCTGCGACATCTATGAATGTCAAATGCATCTCCACAGACTCTTGGGAGGGTGAGGAGTAGGAAAGGAGCTGGGGCCTGAGGCACCAGCATCCCAGCCCAGGTGATAACCACTCCGTTCCCATTAGAAAGCCGTGGCAGAGAGTTAAAGAGTAACAAAACCCAACGACTCTGTCTTGTCCTCCTCGCTTTCCCTAAGTCACAAACCTAACTTTCTCTAACTTCGCGGTGCATGACATAATTATGAAAGCCTCTCTGGAAGGCACTCTTTGGAAATAAATTTCTTCCCAGCCACACAACCTATTCTCCACAAACGCCCTCGCCCCATTCCAATATATCAGGCATTAATCACCCCATTTACCCAGTGGGGTGGGGGGTGAGTGACAGTTTAATGAGTCCCAAGCACCGCAATGGGCCAGCGACTCCCACTCCACAAATCAACCCCTTCACGTCTTGCTACCGCGGATCCATAGAAAGGTTTTGGGGGGGGCGGTTGTTTTTCAAAGAGGTAGGGGCGGGGGTGCCCAGTGGGGAGTGGGGCACAAATGCAAATCTTGACTTAGTTCGCGGTGCATAAAACACACGGGGAAAGAGGAAGGTTAAAACCACAGGGAAGGAGGTGGAGGGCGTAGAGCCGGTGCAGCAGGAAAACACCTCAAACAACAGACGAGAAAACAGACCCGGGTCACGGCAACAACAAAAGAAAAGTCGTAAGAAGAAGCCGGCGGGAGGAGGGTGGTTGCTACTGCTCCCCCGACGCCACAACGCGCGAGCCCCCGGGGCCCCCGGGCAACTGTACCAGCCCAGGAGGGCCCCCCTCCCCCTCAGCCCCCTCCCCCGGGCGCCACTGCAGCTGCACCGGTCCCCCGAGCCGCGGCCGTCCCGGGCGCCACTGCAGCTGCGGCGGCTCCCAAGC
>NW_012146079.1:3187782-3188470 GCF_000956105.1 Propithecus coquereli | reverse complement strand
TGTAAAAAGGGATTACATGTTTTACCAACAAATTCAGAGGAAAAACATGTTTGCATTCTCAAAGCTGTTTCTCACCTACTAAAAGTTTTAAAAAATGAAAGTGACAGAGTCCCCCGAGCCGCGGCCGTCCCGGGCGCCACTGCAGCTGCGGCGGCTCCCAAGCCCCCTCCCCCAGCCCGCCGCCCTCCGCACCCGAGAGGCGCCGCCACAGCTGCACCGGCCGGGAGCCCGCCCCGCGCCGCAGCTGCACCGGCCCGGGGGGGGGGGGGGCGCGGCGCAGAGCCGGCGAGCCCGCACCCCGCCCGACCCCGCAGCTGCAGCGGCCCCGTCCCCGCGCCCGGGCCTCCCGCAGCTGCGCCGCCCCCCGCCGCCCCAAAAGCTCCAACCACACAAACTAACTCCACTCGCGGGGGCGCCACCGGCCCGGCCCGCCCTCCGCCCGCGCTGCCCCGCCGGCTGCGGCCGCACAGCTGGCGCCCCCCGCCCGCCAGGGGGCCGGGAGCCGAGAGGGCGCCGGGGCAGGGGCCGGGGGCCGGCGCCGGGACTCACACGGAGCGGCCCTAAGTCACTGCGTCCCCGCCGCTGCCGCCGCGTCCTCCGCCTCCTCCTCCTCCTCCTCCTCCTCCTCCCGGCCGCCGCCGCCGCCGGACTTGGTGGGCTTCCTCCTCCTCTTGCCCCCCTCCCTCCC
>NW_012146079.1:3174184-3187596 GCF_000956105.1 Propithecus coquereli | reverse complement strand
GGGAGGGGGAGGGGAGGGGGCGGGAGGACGCACCACGCACGCACGCGGCGGCGCCGGCCAGATGTTCCCCCCGCCTCAGCCCGCCCCTCTCCTCCCCCTGCCTCCCTCCCTCCGGGCGTTGGGCTCCTGCGATTGACCGAAAGCGGCTGGACCGGCGCTCCCCGCCCGCCCCCAGCCCTCAGACTCCTCCAATAGAAGGGCGACTTTTCAGGAAGGCGGAGGGGGTGGTAGGCAATTGTCGGACTGACAAGGGGGCTCGGCCAATGGGAGAGGGGAACCGGAGCTACCGCCTGCGCGTGCCAATCGTAGGCAGCAACTGTTGGGGTGGGCGGGGCCCGGGCGGGCGGGGGCCGATAGCGAAGCGGCGCGGGGCGGAGTCCTCGGGCGCAGCGGCGGTGGCAGCAGCGGCGCCCCTCTGGGTGACTTGGCCGTGAGAAAGTGAAAGGAGCCCGCAGGCGGCGGCGACAGCTGCGCTGGGAGGGGCTTGTTTCCAGGCTCTGAGGCCCCGCGCACTCTGGGGGTGCGGAGCGAGCTTCTCGGTGTGCTCCGTGACAACCATAAGTATACTTTTAAACGTAGTGGGGCTTGGCTGCTCCAAGTTACGCAGGTGTCCTCGGGAGGCAGTGCACCCGGGGACACACAGGACTCGAGTCCGGCATTAGGTGGCTCCCTCCCGTGGGCGTGACGACGCCCAGGTCCTCGCCTGCCCGAGCGCAGGAGAGCAGGACTAAGGAACGACCTTGCTGCGTGCTGCGGTGTCCGGTCCAGGTGCACATCGGGGCGCTGGGGACGCGAGCAACTCGAGAGAGGCTCAGTGTCTGCCCGTCGTTCCTATGTCATGTCACCGGCGGGGCAGAGCGCCTGCTTTTCTCGCAGAACCCTCATGTCCCATACGCACGTACACTGTTATAAGACATCCCCAAGTGACCAAATTTTAGAGTATTACAGTAAAATTGATACTTGTAGATGCCTTAGCTTAATTCCTTAATTGGTACGTATCTAGCCACAACTTTAAACTACCAAGGGAAGAAGTAAGACGATTGTAGTCGCTTTTTCCTTCCTTCGAATAAACTTTTTACTCGGTACCTGTTCTTTGCGACTACACTGTGTAAGTCACCGCCGAAGTCACGGAGAAATGTGGAAATGTCTGCCCTCAAGAAATTGGAAATCTTTATTGAGGCAAGAATTACAAGGAAAAAGTTGGCTAACAAGTGGGAAAAAAAATGATTCAAGTAAATAAAATCGAAAACTGCATAGTGAGGAAGTCAGTACACTAGTAATTGTCTAATGAAATGTGTTTATTCTTTGCTAACCGAACCCGGACTGGCAAGCCTGTTGCTAACCAACTTGCCAGGAGACCTTTCAACTGGGCAAAATGTGCTTTCACTTTGTTCCAGGTCAAATGGGTAAAAGCAAGTTGAAGGTATTGTGTGGGCAAATCAGACATGTTGAATTGCTAATGAAGTAAAAACAGGAGCACACAAAATTCCTGGAACTGAAATGGCGTTGGAATATCCTGTTAGAAACAGTAGTGATGTTCTCTACTCTTTCCTCAATTCTTCTGTGTCCTCAGGATTGATCACTGGGTCAAGGTTATCCTATGGTAACTAGAGTTTTTTATTCCATGAAGTCTATTGTTATATCTGTGCTTTTGATGAATTCTAGGTCTTTTCAGTCTGTTGGTAGAAGGCCCAATTTCAGGTCTGACCTGTTGCAAGTTAGAGTAATTTATAAATGTTATTGTTGAGTGAAACACACAGAGACACACACACAGACACAAATGAAATGTAAAAAGGGATTACATGTTTTACCAACAAATTCAGAGGAAAAACATGTTTGCATTCTCAAAGCTGTTTCTCACCTACTAAAAGTTTTAAAAAAGGAAAGTGACAGATCCTGGGTGAATAGACAAAGTAATTGATAGTGTCAGGATATTAAACAGGAAATTCATGAGCAAATTAGAACATTCAGATTATTCATGAAAAAAACTTAGAAACTCAGCTCTGTGGCATCCAGAGCCAAGTTGAAGTTCTAATAAAAGATTTTACAGAATGTACCTACAAGTATTTAATAGAATAGCAGCCCCAGAGATGTGTAGGAGAAGACACTGATACATCAAAAGTTGTAACCATTGTATTTTTCTTCTAATAGTCATTACAGGAATCCATTTTGAGAGCTGAGTTGTGTGGCCAGGAAATACAGATTAAGTGGATATTTAAGGAAGCAAGTATGTCACCCCTCAATTACTACAACCATTTTGTCCCTGGTCCCTGGTGTGACTGTGTCTTCTCTGCCCTTTTTTATATTAAAAAAAGTTTTTGAGTCTCTGACTTTATTTTAAACTGTCTTATAAACTTATGGTACAAATGATAATGATACTTTTAATCCTTTGGAAAGTCATCACCATACAAATTATAAACAAAATAAGACTGATATCAGAGATGTCAAGATACAGAATGATTCCTGTTTTTATTCAACACCCATGGGAACCATGAAAGGTAATAAGTCAGAGTCTAAGTAACCCCCTCAAGTAAGTTCCTCAAAGTAGGGACTGTTTACCACCATACAACAGGCTTAGCAAATTACCATGATACAAAGCTATTTGACAGAGTTGGTTTTTTGTTTTGTTTTGTTTTTTAGCGAATAATCTACTTCGTTTTTCTCCCACAGTGGGAAAAACAAAAAAGGCAAAAAGTACAGACTCTAAGCTATCAGAAAAATATACCATTGCTTTCTCTCTGGAGGTACAGTTCCAATTAATCGATACTTTTCCAGGAGTCCTGAAATTAAAAGTGATACAAGTGAATCTTTCTTGCCAGGAAACAAGTTTTATGTTTTAATAACACATACAGTTTGACCAATAACAATTTAGCAGTATAAAATGTTGATGGATCAAATAAAATTTAATTTCATAAGCAACTGCATAAAATGAATGTCTGCCTCTTAAATGCTAACCACAGGTCAAATTTCAGAAAAACATCAGTGTTTTTACTACACTTTATGCAATAGGTCACATTGAAAAAGTTATCAGTGAAATTAGTTTTTGAATATTGACTTTTTATAAACTTACCAATTTCATGTGTAATTGGAATTTTTCCTTAAAAACTTAATGAGGCAAACAATAACAAAAGACAAGATATTCTAAGATATAATATTTATAATATAATAACTATAAAATGTAACAATATGTGGTTAGAGGTTAACCTGATTTTGAATCTAGAGAGAAAAAACACACTAAAATGAAAAGTTTGTTCAAGCTTCTATTAAGGCCACTTGTTTTCAATATCATAGCATACATGAAACTCTATTAACTTATTGAGATTTTTCCTCCCCTGTGTGTCTCTCTCTGTCTTCTGGCTTTTAGAAATGAATGGGTGGATATGGCCTGAAGGGAGGGGCAAACACAGAAACACAGTTGAGGCGATGATGATTAAAAAAAAAAAAAGAATAAATGAACAAACTAGAACACATGCCACAATAATGAAATGGACAGGGAGCATATTTTGTACACCATGGGTATTAAAAATACGTATATTTATAATTCTGCAAAGCATATTGTATACCAAATCATTCCCTAGGATATAAATTCTGTGATACTTGAATCTATTTATTAAATTCCTAAACTATGGTAAGTCCTAAATTGGAGGTAATTCAGCTTGATTCTCAGCCCTAAAGACAGAAATAATGTTATCATAAACTCTTGAAAAAAGGCCCTTAGCAGGTTTGCACAGAGCTTTGGGGGTACACTCCTATACTGAAAGCATAATGAGTTTACACCAGCAATTCAAACCTGTTGAGGGTTAAGGGCAGGGAGGAGCAAAAAATAGAATCTTTACAAAACTGTTTTTCCTGTGTAGTCAGTTTTCAGTTGCTTGCTGTAAATCAGTGCCCTTACAGACTGCATAATGGCTGAAGGAGGCCAATAATTCAGGCTTGGTTGGTATTAAGACTGGCCACTTCAGAGAATTTAGGAAGACAGCAAAGAGAGATTTCAGTAGCCACCCAACCCACCCCCACCACCACTTCTTTCTCTCTCCCCTCCATCTTCTCCAGTTGCCCCCATAAAATGCATTATACCTTATGGCATATGGAAGGAAAAAATGCGTATAATGATGCTTTTTATGGTTAACTTTGTGCTATAAATATATTCATCATTCACTTTGTATATAATCCCAGGCAACTTTTCAAACCCCTGGCTGGCTCTCTTCCTTGCACCACAGAATGCCTTCCTGTCATCCATTGATGGAGTTCAGTCAGTAAAAAATTATTTAAATGCTATCCTAAACAAAACAAATTTGTATAGACAATTCTACCATCTTTAAAAATCACACATCTCCAAAAACGAGATGTTGAAGTTTATCTGTTGTGTTGAACGTTGCATTCATTTGGATAATTAAAACATGCATTTATTTCATCTGTGGGCTTTTCAAGATTTAATTTTTAAAATAATCTAACTAAATATATGACCTTTCCAGATGAGTAAGTTCTGTTAAAGAAAGTTTAATATGAACCTGTGATATTCACACCCCCTTTTTTCAATAGTGTAAGTCTTTAAGGGGTATTGATTGTTCTAAAATTCTGTAAAATATATAATAAATAGAAGTAGTTTGTTTTGTTCAAAATGAAACAATAGCACTTCTAGGTATTTAAATACTAATATGTTGAGTTGCTTAAGTTGGAGTTTGTAGAAATTTGGGGTGCAAATGAACTTAGAAGAGGTGAAGTAAAGAGAACAAGAGAGATTACCAGTAGATACTGACACTGCATACCTATGTGTCAGGTACTCTGCTTCTGACCAAAAGACAGAAACATTGTCTATCTGCCTGCATTCCCATACAGGGAGAGGTTTTTGCCTTTCCTTATGCTTGCTCCACTACTGAATGCAGTACCTTCTTGGACTTTAAACCAGCAGAAAGGAAAATGATACATCTAGAAATTATTTACTGAGAACTTAACAATACATTGTAGAAATAGGGAACTGCATTATCATGGTTCTTGTGAAATTTCCACCATGTGCTAGGTACCAACAATACATGGAATGATATCATTTCCCCTTATATTTATAACTTCATTATGTATAAAAGTCATTATGAACCCACTGGATAAAGATAAATTTCATTTTTCTTTCAGTGGCTAATATATTGCTGGTGCCTAATAAATGTTTACCAACCCCAACTACTGTAATAATATAAAGTTGTCTTAATAGAAATCTTTGGTTATAAAGAAATTCTATAAATTTAACACAAAAGTCTTGATACATACCAAATTCAAACTATTCCCAGTAAAAAGAGCAGACAGAAGGTTAAATCTCGCTCCAGAAATTTACTTCGCCTTTAGCGATAACATGCAACTCAGGAAGTTACTTCCCTTACAAAGAACTAGCATTTATGCTTAAGACTAAAATGATTATTTTTAAAGTACCCATTTTACAATGCAAATGTGTATCTAAATTAAACTCAGTAAAAATAAGCATTTTAAATTGAAGCTGCAGTAATAGCTTTATGGGAGACAATAGGAAAAGTGGTTCTTGAATATGAACTCAGAGAAAACAGGTTTCAAATTCCTTCTAAGGGTCCTGAAGCTTTCTTTGTTCTCTGTCTCTGTATGTTAACATATTGGCACACATTTAACTGAGAACCCATTGCTCTGAAGTTGTTTTACAAAACTGAGGCTGTTCAGCAAGGTCATATAAAAAAAAAGGTTGGGAAAAAAATAAAAAAACAACCGACAACTGGTCTACAATGCCAAGCCATGTCTTAGCACTTGGAATGCCGGACAGATGCAGGAACACAGACTCCCTAAGACACAACAGCAACAAGAGACTGTGTAACGAAGACACACGCACAATAGGGCATTTTAGACAGAGACAAATGACAGACGGAGAAGAGCAATATAAGGGACAATAGCTTTACAGGGGAGGGGAAGGGCTCTAAAGAACAGTGAGAAGACGGTGACAGTATAAAAGAAGGATAATTGAAGAGAGACAGAGAGAAAGAAAGATCTCAATGGGAAGTGGTCTGTGGCAGAGGCCATGGTGGCAGAGCTGGTGGTGGCAGCAGCAAGGTGAATACAGCAGAGATGTTAGTCCTCCCTCCTGGGCTCTGCTGATCTATGCCACTGTGTTTTGTCAAACCACGTCTTGCTAATTATTTTTAAATAATGCTTCATGAAATAGCTAGCTCCAAAGTAAAGAGGAATAAAATACACTTGGCATTTAACTCTTTCCAGACATGACATTGCCACAGTAAGGGCAGCTGTGTGTGTGTGTGTATGTGTGTGTGTGTGTGTGTGTGTGTGCACAGGCACCTAAGTCACTGGCTTGGCTCGTTTTTCTGGTAAGACCTGCTTAATACAAATTAGATTTTTCTTAATATAGAGTCAGAATTTCATAGCACACTCCATAAGTAGTTTTAGATTGACTTTATAGGGAAATTATGGGAATATATTGACATTTCATTGAAGAATATGAACTATTTGTTAACCTAACTCATCACGTTTCAGAAATAAATTCATTCATTCAGTAGTCACCGAACCCCTAACATGCACAGGACCTGGTACTAGGTGCATTAGCCTGTGTGCAAAACATCTGGCCCGGCTCATAAGTAGGTGAATGAATTAGCATTGGAAAGAAAAACTACTGTGATAATGTGAACCAGGAAAATTCCTATTACCAAAGATACTGACTCTATTTTTGGTTTCCTGTCTTCCTTGGTGGGATAGAAGTTCTATCAGGATAGAGATTTTTTTCTATGATATTAATAGCTATATCCTTAGCATCGAGAATGATGCTTGGCACAGAATAAGCATTCAAGAAATAGGAATCCTTGTAGGAAGGAAGGGAGGGAGGGAGAGATGGAAAGAAGGAAGGAAGGAAGAGGGTGGAAGGGAAGGAAAAGAAGGGAAGAGAAGAAGGGAGATATGGAAAGAAATAACTTATGTTTTTGCAATTTTCCATAGGCTGGAGGGAATAGAAGTGCTTTTCGTGTTCAACTGCTCCCTTCAAACTTGGAACAAAGTGAGAAGTAGAGCTTATTATGTAGACTACCAGCAAAGTGTCCACTTACTTTCTTGGGGGTACTCTGACCCAATGTAGAAATATCCCAGATGGACTTGCTAGAGACTCCATTCCTGGTAGCATCATAGCAATTCTCTAGTATATGTAAAGAGTATTTCATCCTTGAGACATTTGGGAGATTTTATTCCTCAAAACGTCTCTCATAGTCATAAAATGTGTTGTTATTTCGTTACTTGCAGGAGAGTGTTGAAATGGAATGGAAGTCACTTGTCCAAGGCTCCCCCATTAGGATTGGTGAGCTGCAGTCGTTCATCATCAATCCACTAAGTCATTGTTCTTCGGATATTTAGGCCACTCCGAAACTAAAAGAAAAAACTCAGTCGCTTCTAAACAAATTAGAATCTGGCATGCTTTGAAAACATACAGTCATTCAGGTCTTTATCCTTAAGGAAAAAGTCCATGATCTCAATTGAGCCATGTAGATAAGCTAAAAAATATAATGAAAGGAATTATTCCTGACTTTTCAAGTGTAGCTTCAACTAAAGACATATGCCATTGGTGGATATGAATGAAGACGCCTCCAAGCAAAAGATGTTTTCCCTCTCTGTAGATCCTAGTAAGACAGTAGGGTCCTAAGAGCAGTAAATCTGGTGCAGAGGAATTGATAGAATTATATATTTGGGAGCATCCGGTGACTGTGAGAGATAAAAGATTATATTTTCATTTGCATGGTTTGCTGGGTTTTATTTGGCAGATATAATAACACAGGCTACGCAGAGCCCATAAAACAAAGTGAGAACAGCAGCTCATTTGGTGGCAGAATGTAATGGTTATAGCTAAAGGGCTTACATAATTCATCTCAAACCCTTATGCCTATATTTATTGTTGTTTAAATGAAAATTAAACTCTCACAGCCATAAGGAGGGATCTGGTCAGAAATTTGATTGAGATCCTTTCTTCTTATACAGCTTATGAGATGATCAGTCTGTGACATTTAAAAACAGCTACAGAAATACTCAAGCATGAACGTACTTTACCTAAGCCCATTAGTACTTCATTCCTCCAATCCTGCTTTCTAAACAACTCTCAAACTCCTGTGGAATGAGAGTGAGGGTGGAGAGAAGTCCTGTTCCTCATTCTGCCTTGGAATTTCTAGTGAGATTCAGAGCAACCGTAAGCTATGGGTAAGAGATAATACTTAGCATTCAGATAATGTTTAGTATAAGAGAATGCTTTGGGGGCGCTGCAGTAACATACGAAGGAAGGGCCGAGGCATGTGATATTGGCCCAAACCATTTCGCACAAGTGTAGTCTCTTTTAATATTATTAGAAGCGTTTCTATTATATCACATTGCTAAAAGAAGATCTTTAAGTTCATGATTTTTAATCACTTTATTTTTATAAGAGTGAAAATTTTGGCTCTCAATTGTGACTGCTCAAGACTACGGCTGTTGCTATTTTGGGGGAGGAATTTTTTTTTTAAAAGAATCAGACCTAAAATATAATTTGCTAATGAGAGATCTTTACCATAGTATTAAATGCACATCTGGACCAGATTTCAAAATATCAGTGATTATCAGACCAATTTAGTGAAAATGGAATTATATGGCTTCAAACAGGTGTGTAAAATAGCATATTTTTGTTTTCCACAGATCTCATCAAAGAAACATATAATATTAATATAAAAACATATATTTTATAATGATAGTCAAAATTAGCATTAATATTATATAGCAATGTTTAAAATTGCTGGGCTATTGTCATTATTTGTAATTAAAGTAGCCTTAGAATAAAAGCAATAAATTAACTTTTAATCATTTCTTTAAATGACCAGCATACCCTCTCCATACAAGTTAAATAGGTACGAAGATAAATAAAAATATATGACCTAAATTTTATCCACCATGAGCAAGTACACAAGTGACTATTTTTAAAACTGGGTTATCTCTCTTGATTTTAGAATTTCTTCATTATTTTTAGGTAAATCAATATGGATATTAAAGTGATTAACTTGAACTTTCCAAATTTGAAAATTTTATGCCATGTAGGTTGTTACTATATACATACATGAACCAATTTAGAGGGAAAGACAAAGTTATTTCAAACCACTATTAAATGCAAGTGAATAACTCATTTTCTAAATAATGAGATAATTGACAGAACTCAGCCTGCTTTGATAGTAAGCCCAAGCAGTTTGTGTGTGCGCGGGTGAGAGAAAAAGCATAGCTTTAACTGAATGTTCTTCAAGTTTAATAGGAATCCGCTATAAGCAAAAAATCAAGGAACATTAAAAAACAAATAGAATATTACACATTTTCATTTGAAACGAAACCGATATTGTCATAAATCTATTATAGCCTTTGTATTTATTCAGGAAGATGTTTCTTTTCTAACCCGTGTTCCTCTTTCAATCAGCTGGTTCTGATGGCCTTCCAGTGGCTACAGGGAAGACCTGACAAGTGGAAAGAAAAAAAAAATAGTAAACTAACCCTGATTCAGAGAATTTCAGAAAGAAAGAGAAGATCAAAAGGGGGAAAAAAAGAAAGGAAATGGAAAGAACCAATGAAAATTAGGCAAAGTTTTAAAAATAAAACAATTATACAAGTTTTTGGTTAGTTCATTTTTCCCCAATACATAATTTTTTAAATTGGAAACATAGCTTAATATTTTAACTTTCAAACAAAATCTCGCTTCACTAAACTAAAAGCAAGGGACCTAATACCCAGTAAACATGAATATTCAGGGTCTGACATCTCGATGGCGAAGGACACTGTGCTACTGTGCGGGGCTGCCACTCCACTGAGAGACATGTGGACTTCAGAAGCAAAAGAGGATGGAATGAAAGAACAAAGATTTTTTTTTCCTTTTAAAGACATTCTAGCACGAGGAAGCATCACTTTCAGAACCGCCTGCTATCTTATCAAGGCAAATAGATGTTAGCTGGTCAGAGCGAATGCCCAGCAACTATTATCCTAAATGAGAGAATGGAATGATGTATGTTTTCTCCCCCTACCTCCATGCCAAGTGCCTCCAAACCTCACCTCCATCCTAACTGTTTTTCTTTGCACTTTTTACTTTTGAGTTCTTAAAGCATATTATTATTATTTTTTATTTTTAGTGTTGCAATCTCCAATAGTCCTTATTTTCACTCACAATTACAATACAGGGGACTATGGCCAATGCTATGCAGATGGCCAAATAGATAATAAAGACTCAGTTCATGAATAATATCCACTCAGAAAGAGGACAAAAGCAACAGGAAAAAAGAGCCCAAATTGGACAAAATGTGCGTGCTATATTTAAAAAAAAACACACGCCATCATTGTCAGAGATCATTAAGGGTGCCCTGTAGTTTTAATTATATGCCAGTGGCACCAATTTGATGTGACTGTTTGCTCTTATAGTCAATAAAAAAAGTCATAACTGCCATCAAATTTAAATTTAATTTATTTTCTACACAGCCTTTTTTGTTTTCCTTGGTTTTTTTTTTTCTTTTATAACATTAACACTTTTTTTGTTAAAAATGTGTGAAAGATTAATTTGTAGAATGAGGGGAGCTGTGGGTGCGCAGCACAGGACAGATGGAGTGGGTGGGACATGACAGTTTTCGTCTGTGGCATCATTTTGTTGTTGCTGTTGCAAGTGAGCAAAATAAAGCTACCGCTACCACGATCGTTTCTTTGGGGGCCCCTCAGATAAGGTGTGTCGCTTTTCCCTCATCCCTGGCCATGCCGCTTGGGGATGCAGCCACCCTCCACCCCGCATAACCAGCCCACTTAACAGCATTGTTCGTAAGCCCGAGAGCACTTTAATTTTAAAATTGCATGTACATAGAATTCCACCCGACTTTTGTACAAAGCAGAATGAAACATCCTTTTCCTTGGTAAGCTGATTATGTTGAAATGAAGTAATGATCTGTCCTCTCTGAGATCCTGTATGGAAAACCCAAACGCATGAAACTCTAGATACAAAAAAAAAGAATTAATTTTTTTTTTTTTTGGCACAAGACAAAAATTCTACTCACATTCAAGGGGAATTTTTAAGATTTGTCAAAAATGACGACGTGCAAGTTTCAATTTTTGCCTTGGAACAGCCCTAATTTACACATAAGTATTGTAGGAGTTCGCTATTGTAAAGGTTCTTATTGAAGAATAAAGCAATTACCACAGAAAATCACTGTCATATGGCACACACAGACATTCCGAGAAAAAGTAAAACTTTGAGAAGGAAAAGGGGAATTCAGGACAGCTTGTGGGAGGGAAGATGGGAGTTCTTTTTATGCACAAAGAGATCCATTAATAATATCTTTATCAGTTTCCTTCTTCCTTGTGAGCTGCACCGACTTTCAGTGCCCAGAACATGCGAACTGATTGCGAATAAACGCCCAGGGTTCGAGGTGGGGCGATGAGTGCGCGCAAGTGGAAATGGCTGGTGGGTAATTCATGGCAGGGTGCAACTCGCCTGAAGTAAAACCTCCACGAAACCTTTGCTTCTAACTAGTGCATCTGTCGCAGCCAAGCAGGTCGGTCAGCAAAAGTATGTCAGCAGCCACAGAGCTGAACCCCAGGTTCTTAATTCTGCAGTCGTGAGGCCGCTGCAGCCTGGAGATCGGGGGTTCTTGTGGATAGGGAGTTCGGCATTCAAGCCATTTTATATTATTGTTGTTTTCCTAGTTAGACTGTAGGCTTTCCCAGGGAGGGGTCGTGTCTTTGAGCAGAGCGCACTATGTAAGGCAGTGCTCCACCAGTGCGCCTGGTTCACAAACCAGCTCTTTGGGGGCCCTGCATATGATACAGGGCCATGAGGATGACACTGCGATTCAAATCCCCGGCTTCCGGGCAGACCATCAGGCTGCCTCAGCTAGTAGCTGCAACCGTTCCTTTAACATACCCATGCCTTAGTTTCCACGTCTGTAAAAACAAGGATGATAATAATAATGTGTACTTTCATTATAGGGTTAGTGGGGAATTAAGAGATTGTCCTTTGTAATGCATTGAGCCAGTGCCTGGAGGGTACTTAATGAACTCTGGTTTCCTAGAAATCGCTTTTTGGAGACTCCCAATACCTAATCCCTGAGGGTCCTCAGAACGCCAAATCTTTGGTATGAAGTATTTCTTATTCTGTTTTATTCGGACAAATGTGGTGTTGGAATGTACTGGGTGGGTGGGGAATGAGGAAGAAGGATAGATAGGATTTTAAAATCAAATAAAACAGTATTACAGGCCAGGCGTGGTGCGTCATGCCTATAATCCTAGCACTTTGGGAGGCCGAGGTTGGAGGATCACTTGAGGCCAGGAGTTTGAGACTAGCCTGGGCAACATAGTGAGACCACACCCCTACAAAAAAATTTTAAAAATTAGCCAGGCTTGGTGGCATGTGCCTGTAGTCCCAGGTACTCAGGAGACTGAGGCAGGAGGATCACTTGAGACCAGGAGTTTGAGGTTGCAGGGAGCTATGAGGCCACTGCACTCTAGCCTGGTCAACAGAATGAGACTCTCTCTCAAAAAAATATATATATTACGTTGTGTGGGGGTAGGGTTGGCATTGTCACTGATGTCATAGGAAATAGGGGGGACATCTGGCATATATATTACGTGCCTGTAAAATAGAGTACAGAGACAGAAAACATGACAAAGAAAGGTGTGTCTACCACATATACAATTTAAAGAGTTATCTATTTTATATTTATTCTATCAGAATTTGTCCGTAATTCTGTTATGTTAGCAGAGTATTGTAGAAATGAAAGATACACATGCCCTGACATAAACAGAGTCAGAATAGGGAATATCTATCCATAAATCAATACAACAAACACAATGCTAGCCTAGCTTATATTGAAACAATAGCAGAGCCTGTTATTTATACTCATATGTTCATGTAATTAATTCCAGTCATATGTCACTTAACAATGGGGATAGGTTCTGAGAAATGCATAGTTAGGCAATTTCTTTGTTGTGCAAACATCATATTGTACTTAACCAAGTCTAGATGGCATAGCCTACTACACCCCTGGGCTACATGATATAGCCCATTGCTCCTGGGCTACAAACGTGTACAGCGTGTTACTGTACTGAGTACTGTGGGCAGTTGTAACACAATGGTAAATATTTGTGTACCTAAACATATCTAAACATAGAAAAGGTACAGTAAAAATATGGTATAAAAGATAAAAAATAGTCCACCTGTACAGGGCACTTACTATGAATGGAGCTTGCAGGCCTGGGAGTTGCCCTGGGTGAGTCGGTGAGTGAGTGGTGAGTGACCGTGAAGGCCGAGGACATTACCGTCTCTACTCCAGACTTTATAAACACTGTACACTTAGGCTGCACTAAATTTCTAAAAAACAATTTTCCTTCAATAATGAATTAACCGTAGCTTACCATAACTTTTACTTTAT
>NW_012146079.1:3171709-3173569 GCF_000956105.1 Propithecus coquereli | reverse complement strand
TCGAACTCCTGAGCTCAAACAACCTGCCTGCCTCGGCCTCCCAGAGTGCTAGGATTACAGGCGTGAGCCACCATGCCTGGCCGACATTTTTTTTTTTTAATAAGTAGAAGGAGTACACTCTAAAATAATGATAAAAAGTATAGTATAGTAAATACATGGACCAGTGAAATAGTCATTTATTATCATTATCAAGTATTATGTACTGTACATTGTATTTGCTATACTTTTATACAACTGGTATCATACTAGGTGTGTTTACACCTAGTGTATCACCACGAACAGGTGAATAATGCATTGTGCCATGACATTAAGAGAGCTATGTCAGTTTTAGTGATAAAACTCCATTATCTTATGGGACTACAGTCATATATGCAGTTCATGGGTGACTAAGACATTGTTATTCAGTGCATGACTGTCTTTCTATGCATGCTGATACGCAAAATGTAAAGTATCCTTATTCTTCTTTTGCTGTCTAATGCAGTTATGCTTATGCCCAAAACACTGGAGAATAGTTAATTCACTCAGAAATTCTGGTTGGCTAAGACTAGAGTGAAAATGGTAAGGTATATACATTACACATTTTTAAACATAAACAAAAAAGTGTATATATGTACATAGATGTGTCTAAATTTGCATTTTGTATAAGCCAATTTTTCCTTCACAGTAAGAAGTTTGCACTTACTAACTGCAATAAGATCTAGTCATCTACCTCAATAGCTGTTCTCCCTTCCTTCTTTAGTGATACAACTCTCAGTTTTTACAAAGCACATGACTGCCCAAAATAAAAACTACATTTCCCAGCTTCCTTTACAGCTAGATATAGCTATATAACAAATCCTGAACAATGAAGTAGAAGTGGAAGTGTTTTGTGTAGGAAAACACTTACAGGAGGCCTCCTTAAAAGATAGTTAATACGCCCTTTGACCCCTTTCTGTTTGTCGCTTTCTAATGTCTGGCATATGGATGCGATGGGCAAAGCTTGGGCTGACATAAGGGGCCACGAGGACGAGAGCCACAATATCGGGAGGCTGAAGAGGTGAGCAGGGAGAAGCTTCTGAATTGAATGACTTCCTCAAGTAACCATACCAGCCCAGGACTGACTACTTCCCAACTTTGTTTCTGTAAGAAATAAATCATGTTAGTGGAAGTGTAAATTGGTACAGCCATTATGGAAAATGGTAAGGGAGGTTCCTCAAAAAATTAAAAATAGAGCTACCATATTATCCAGCAATCCCACTTCTGTGTACACAATCCAAGGAAATGAAATCAATATGTAGAGGAGATGTCTTCACCATCATGTTTACTGCAGCATTATACACAATAGTCAAAACATGGAATCAACCTAAATGTCTGTCAACAGATAAACAGATAAAGAAAAAGTGGCATACGTAAACTGGAATACTATTTAGCCTTTAAAAAGAAGGAAATCCTGTCGTTTGTGACACGGAGGTAGCTAGAGGACGTTACGTGAAGTGAAACAAGACAGACACAGAGAGACAAATATTGCATGATCTTACTTACATGCGAAATCTGAAAAGGTTGAACTCACAGAGGCAGAGAGCAGAATAGTGGTTACCGGGGTGGAGAGAATGAGGAAATGTGGGTTAAAGAGCAGAAAGTTGCAATTGCGTAGGATGAATAAGTTCTAGAGATCTATTGTACAGCATGAGGACTATAGTTAATAACACTGTATTGTACACTTGAAATTTGCTAAGAAAGTAGATCTTATGTGTTCTTACCACACAAAAAAAATGTAACTGTGAAGAGATGGATATGTTAATTAGCTTGACTGTAGTAATCAGTTCACTATGTATATCAAAATATCATGTTGTATACCTTAAATATATATCTTTTTTTTTT
>NW_012146079.1:3118098-3171376 GCF_000956105.1 Propithecus coquereli | reverse complement strand
GCTAGGATTACAGGCGTGAGCCACCGTGCCCGGCCAATATATATCATTTTTATTCAAAAAATTTTTTAAAGCAAAGGAAAAAAACCAGTAAGAAAGTATGCCAACTTATTAGTTCTCGGTGATGAGAATCTGAGTGATGTTTGGTTTTCTTTGTTGTTTTCTGCATTTTTATAATAAAAATAAATAGTTGTTGATTAAAAAAAGAAATAAATCATGTCTATATTGTTTAAGGTCTTGTTATTTGGAGTTTCTTCACCTATAGCTGAATGTAATTCTAATTGATATTTTATATATGCGTTTTAAAGCACAAGGGAAGGTAAGATATTTATCACCACCAAGGTTCACACCTTTAAATGGAATTATAATATCATGTAAGTGTAGCAGCATAACAGAGGCTATATTTAAATAGCAGATGTTAATGTACTTACAAAAACATGTATTCAATACATGTAGCATTAAGCTAGTTGCTGGAACAACCAGCCACCCCCAACCTTAATGGCTTCATAAAGAAAGGTTTATTTCTGACAACCCTAATGTGGGCTGGTTGGATGTGGGAAGAATGTGGGAACCTCTGTCCTGCGCAGTTATTTAGGACCAAGTCTTTTTCTATCTCGGCTATTAGCAACAAAGAGCATCTTCCATATCTGGCCTCCTGAGTCCCCACAGAATAGACGTAGAAAGATGGAGGAGGTTTTACATGGTCCAAGCCTTGAGTGGCATTTGACGTTTCTGCCAGCATTCTGTTGCCAGAACTCAGTCCAATAGCCCCAAACTAACTGCAAGAGAGCCTGAGAAATTTAGGTTAGCTGCATTCCCAGAAAGAAGAAACGAGAGCACTAACTTTCTCTTACCCAACAAATAAACAGAAAATAGAATTTTAACTTCTTTTCTAAAGGCCCAGTTAAGGGCCACATGCTCAAAGATACATCTCATTACGTCACAAAATAGTCTTCTTGGGTCACCTTAATATTGAAACATGCAAGACTCAAACATTTCTGATAATGGAAGATAAACTCCCCAAAATAGCGTGGCTTTGATGACAAGCTCTGGTCAACTGCTGTTCTTTTTATTCCTGCTGCTGCTCTTTCTCCTTGTTTGTGTGCTTTTTCCATGATGAGGGGCAATTTTTTAACGTCTGTGGAAAACATTAAGAAAAGCTTCCATAGAGCTTTATATTGTTAAAAATTCATTTAAGTGGTCGTCAGGGAGTATATTACTAGAGACAACAATGGATCATTGAGGCAGACAGAGCTTTTTCATTTCCTTTTATACTACTTTTGGATATTTTATAGGCTATTGTTATTACGAGCTACCTGATATTTGTGCAAAATAAGATCATTTAGGGTATTTTTAATAGGGTTAGACAGCCCTAAAACACATAGACAGACAGACAGATAGAACGGACTCCATATTCATCCGAAAATCAGTCATGATGGTTTTATTGAACCAATGTTTCCCTCAAATTCTGGGCATTATTGAAGATGATCCATTTGAGGAAACATGATTGGGATAAAAAATAATAGACTCAAGAGGAATAATGTCTAAGATTCCATTTCGGCTTAATGACGAGTTTGTGGCTTGCATCATTAGACAAGTTATTGTCCATCACATTTTATCATGAGACTCTTTCCTGCATTTTTATAAAAATTTTACAACCTCTATTTTCAGAACTGTCCAGAAGATGTTGTTACTGTTAACTGTTATTTCCTTTGATGGTTTGATGTTTGAATTTCAGCTTTCTTCCAGAGGTTTGAGCCATATCGTAGGCAGAAAGTCAACTTTAGAGGATTTGTCTATTTCCTAAGTGAAAAATGAAGCAAGTTTTAATGCTTTGGCTTGTTCGCTAAAAATACAAAAACAAATTTAAAATTTTTGTATTTATTAAATAAATTTGAAGTATTGATATTTATATAGGATAAAAAGAGGCAATTGTACAAAAAAATGCTTCTGTAAAACTAGGAAGAATTTTAAGTTAAAAATGAAAAGACTTTCAAATGATTTCTGTAAGTTTCAAGGAAGCCCCATTTTGGAATTATTGAGTTTAGGATTAGTGGGGTCACACTTCTAACAAGCCCAGCACATAGTGGGCACTGAAATCACTTTTTTTTTTTGAGACAGAATCTCAATGCGTTGCCCCGGCTAGAGTGCCGTGGCGTCAGCCTAGCTCACAGCAACCTCAAACTCCTGGGCTCAAGCGATCCTCCTGCCTCAGCCTCCCGAGTAGCTGGGACTACAGGCATGCGCCACCATGCCCGGCTAATTTTTTCTATATATTTTTAGTTGTCCAATTAATTTCTTTCTATTTTTAGTAGAGACGGGGTCTCGTTCTTGCTCAGGCTGGTTTCGAACTCCTGAGCTCAAACAATCCGCCCGCCTCGGCCTCCCAGAGTGCTAGGATTACAGGCGTGAGCCACCGCGCCCGGCCATTCAAATCATTTTTGAATGATGAGTGTGAATGAGCAGGACCCCAAAGGACTGGGAGAAGAGAACGGTGAATGGTGAGACTTGAGGGTCGGGGGTGGTCTTCATTTTCAGTGAGAAATGAGAGGTCGCCGAGTCCTGGAACCACAGGGAACTCTGGCATCTTTGAAGAGACATAGAGAACAAGGTTTCTAACATAGAACGGGGCAATTATTCCACTCTCATCTACCACGAGGAAATCATTAAGCATCTGCCAGAGTTTTGTGGCTTGGGGAAGGAGGAGGGATTTCTCAGCTGCCTGACCATGGCTCTGAGCTATAGAAAAGACATCAGGAATTCTTCAGCCTGCCTGTGCTTTCTGATGTGGAGCCAGAACTGGACTAATCTCTTCATTCCCCCAAATCTTTCTCCATGTATCCAGGCTTGGAGATCGGACCACAGGCTTAGGTCACTAATTCATGACCTTTAACACTCATCAGAATCACCTGGGGGCTTTTCCAAAAATACTGTTACCAAGGTCCTACCTCAGACTTACTGAACCCAAATCTCCAAGGGTAGGGTCAGGACATGGGATCTGAGGATATGTGCTTTTAAAAGGCTCCCTGCTGAATCCGTTCCTCGCCAAAGAGCAAGAAGCCCTGGCCTGGCTTACCTCTGCAGTAGAATGAAACACATCGTTACTTTGGGCTTTGAATGTAGACATGACAGCCCTTGGTTATTAGCTTGATCCGAAAGGACTAACCCATGTCACTACTCACCAGTAGTTGAGTGATCGTGAGTAAAATGCTTAACCTCACTGCAGTCTCTGTCCCCATCTCTAGGAAGCAGGGACTAGTCTTGGTGTCTTTATAATGTGCCACTGTCTTAACTTATCCAACTCCTAACCATTTGGACTGAGTTCCTGTGAACATATGAATGCTAAAAAAAAAAGAAAGAAAGACTGAATAAGTGCAGGTGGACTATTAACAATTAGAAAACCATAACTGACAATCTGGATGCTCGTTTAATACCATTAAAAGAATTAATGCATTTCTTTGCAAATAAGTGGCTAGAGTAGGATGAAATATGATTAATTTTTTTTCATTTAGAAAACCCAGAAAGTAGATCATATCCAGTTAAGAACAATCTGCTCTATAACCAAAGATACTTCCAAACAAGAGGCCAAAGTCAAAATATTGGATCATAGTTACGAGGCTATCAAATAACTCAAAAATTGGATCATCATTTTTCAAGTTCCTTTATTACTTCTAGTGTTCTAATAAACTACAGACAGAAAGAAAAAAGACTACTTGGGATTAATGTTGTATGCTATTTTTTATTTAGCCTGCTGTCTTTTTGAAATGCCGATTTCCATCTATTCTGAGTCTTTTGATGTACATCAGTTAAACTTGAATGAACAGAGTCTTTTCGTCTAGTTTGCCTTATCACAAGGATGGAGTGTACTGTTTTCCCCTTCAGTAGTTTATAAATAGTCCATATAAAACTGCCCATAACCTTTTTATACATACTAAGCTCATTATTGAAAAATTACTCCTTTTCACACTTCTAGGCCTTTCTGCATCTAAATGAAACTCTTTGCACTTAAGTGTATATGGCAAGAAAAATCAGCAAATACTAATGTTCAAACCCCCAGGGGGCAGCCTGCACACAGATGAAAATATGACCATGCACATACACAGTTTTTGTTGCATGACACCAGGCCTAGAGGAGAAAACCAAAGCCTGACTATAAGATTTCACTAGGAGAAGTAAAAGAACCCAGGACTCTGGTGTATCCAAATTCACATGTAAACTCAAAGTCAGTAAAAATCCTGACATTTTTTCAAACCACAGCATAAGATTAAGAGTGCATAAACCACAGCACATTTTTGTTCAATTCATATTTACTTAATAATACATATCACCAACTTTGCAGTCAGATGTCGAGGCAGCAGGCAAAACAAGTTATTTTTAGGAGTCTGGCCAAGGGCCCTTTGCTCATTCATGAGAGTGTGTTCTAAGACGTCCAAAGCCAAAATATCGAGATGGGCCATTATCTGGGCAATGGCTGCAGGGCCAAACCACCTAGCAAGGGGAGTGCCATCAACCACCCCTGGAACTAGAGGACAGACAACATGTGGTTAACATGAGGCCCATTACTATTATGAGAAAAACAACAAAAAGCATAAATGCTGGTGGTGGTCAGAGCGTTTTATACTCAAAGGATGGCTTACTGATTGGTTTGGCTAAAGATTTGGCCAAAGGGTCTAGCATGCAAAATTTACCCGAAGACTAATTTGCTTCTTGGGAAAGAGATTCAAGTAAAGGACAAGCTATAGTAGCAATTTCATCTAAAACAGAAATAAATGCACCTTACTTGTTTTCTATTGTTTTCTAATCGCTACCAGAGTTGTAAGACCATAGTTTCCGGTTCTCAAGATGAATTACAGTAAGCCAGAGCAATTTGGGCTTATCAAATACCCTTTGCATGTGACATAACTAGAGTCTGCTGGGAAAGGATAGCAATAAGAAACACCTTGTGACGTTAAGGACATAGAATGCCTCATTCATGGAGCTGTTCAACAAGACTTTGCTAAACCCCTTCCACACGCCACGTACTGCGCCAGATACTAGGGGCACCAAGACACATACAACACCACACTGCCATCTAGCACTTACATTCATCCTGTCATTAATGAACAATAATAATAATGCGAAGAAATTCACCACCAAGCCTATGGTTCCTTGAGTTTACCCTAAGAGGGAAAGGCCTGGAACGTATTCATTTTTGCATCAGTGATTCTCATTTTGATGAGCGCGATGGTTTTGTCCGCCACACTTCCCCTTGGTGGAGCCATGTGACTAATTATGCCGGACGGTGGACCTGTGAATCTCAGCACCCACCCCTCCAGGTGTCTCGTCCCTCATCAAGGTAGTCAAGGAGGCCTCCTGCAGAGATGGCAGAGCTCACAATCAGCCTTGATTGCCATGTCACAGCTCGGAGGAGAGACACCAGGGAGGGCAACCAGCCCGCAGCAGACGTCATAAGTGAGAAACAGACCATTGTGTCGTTAAGTCACCGAGATGTGTGCTTGTTTTTTCACTGCCGTACAACATAACCTATCTTGTCTGATCCCATTAATAAATATCTGTTTTGCCTAGGACTTCTAGAGGAGACAAGAAATCACAGACTCTGTATAGATAAAAGGAGCTTTATGGATTAACGGACTCATCCAGTGCAGATAAATCTCCGAATGGAAAGACATCCCCTTCTCCGCCTGTGTTTTTTCCTCTCAATCAGCAGGGCCGTCCTGCTGAGTCTTCCCAAGATGCAGAGACATTCAGGCTGCTGTGTCCCTCACGCCTGGCAGATGCCTTCAGGTAACCCAGCCTCAGCGTGTCCACATCTCTTCTCTGTTTAGTGGGAGCAAGATTGGGATTTTCCAAGCAAACTTTATAACTAAGAAATAAAGATAAAATAAGTACGAATGTATGGAAACACACGGATTTTCTGAGTATAGCTTTCTAATCAAAGTGTATTTGATCTTCCATAACATTGGGAAGATATTTTTTCATCCTTGCATACTGATGCCTTCAGTTAAAACGTACCTACAACAGAAAAGGGAGATCTGAAATACCTCATGAGTTGGCCAGATACCGGCTTTGCTTATCCACCCAAAAATATGACAGCACATAAAGCACAGTCTTCTCTATGGAACAAACATAGTCTCTATGAACAATACAACTCTTCAAGAGCAATATTATCATTAACAATCAATTTGTGACTTTAGAGCACTTTGTATATTCAAAGTAATAGCTGTAGTATTGTGAACAATAACAGTCATCACCATATTTTAAGCTTATTCATACACAAAAGAGAGTAAGGAAGTTCTTTATAATGTAAATGATTCCTAAGTTCTAGAAATTCAGTTTACTTTTATAAATATTACTTCATTTCAAATTCTTCTGTTAAAATATATAATTGTTGGGGCAACAAACTCCATATTTAATTGTCAATTCTTTAAAAATGAAGAATCTTTATTGAATCTTACTTTGAGTTCGAGGTAAATGACCGCAGATGAAAAGTTAATGCTTTCAAGGCATTGTTTAACTCTCCAGAAGAAGTAAATCATATTTATTTCTTGTTTAAAAAAATTAAAGTGCCCTTCTACTTGTGTGTATTGTGTTTTAACCTACTATAAACTCGGTGTTTAATAGGGTAGTATGATATAGTGGTTAACAATATCGACTCCGAAGTTAGATTCATGTGTTTTAATTCCTCCTTCACCACTTAACTAGCTACATGACCTTGAGCAGTTTCCTTCAACCTCCTGGGCATCGCCTTACCTGTAAAATGGAGATTATAATGGTCCCTATCTTAAAGCAGTACCTGACATAGCACATGCAATTAAAGTGTTTGTTGAACAAAAATGAATTCATAAACTAGCTGGGAAATCAAGAATATCAATTCCTGATTCTCCTTAATACTCCAAGGTAAAATCCAAAACAGAAAACTTTTCCAGGCCAATGCCATAAAAGACACCAAAAAGCAATGGGTATAGAAACTGGCTGTTTGGGGAACTCAAATTCAGAGGACTCTCAGAGACTGTGGCTAACTACAGAATAAAAATTACTTCGTCAAATATGGGAAACTTGGACTACAGGTTTTCTAGGGCTAGCAGGGTCTATGGGGCACTGCTGGTGGGAGTGAACCCCACAGTGGCAAGCCCAGTTCAGGTGAGCTCTGAGTCCTGGCGTTGGTAGCGTGGATAGACACTCATACCTCCGCAGTTAGGGAATCCAATGGCTCAGACAACCACAAAGCTTTGTTTGTTTGTTTGAATAAATGAAGAACAAACTCATTTAGCATCAAAACTGGTCCTGAACTGAAATGAGGCTATTTGGAGTATTTATTTTTCCTACTCAGTATGAATCTTCCTATGTTTTACTACAGAAACATTAATGTGCTTGCTTATGAGTGCTGCCCCAGACCTTGTTGGGATGTCATGTTATATGATTTACATACCATGTTACCTTTCTAAAGTCTAAAAGTCCTGAGTTCCAAATCCCATCTGGCCCCAAGAGTTTCAGATGAGGGACTATGGTCCTGTGATATTACATGTGATCTTACACGTGATGCTTTTTGTTTGGAAATGGGAAGGTCACTGACAACTCAATGCTGTCTCCAGTATTGGGATGTGAGCTCCATGGGATCTTTTCTCTTGACACCTCCAGGCCAGAAGGTGGAAAAAAGAATGGAGCCTCCAATGGGGAGAAGCGAGTGACAGAGAGAGAGAGAGAGAGAAAGGGAAGCCTTTATTCCCAGGAACTGTTGCCATGAGGCTTGCTATAGATTTACAAGAGATGGCTGGATAGGGACTGCCACACAGAAGTCATGGATGCTCGAACCCTAGAGTCTCAGCAACAGCAATATGCCCTCCCTCAATAGGCTGAGAGTTAGCCCTAAGGAATAAGAGGACCATTCCAGGGATGAGTCTGTGAATACCAGCTGTACATGGGAACTGTATAGACCACAAAGCGGTCTAATGGAAAGGCTCTGCTGCCACCTACACCAAGTTTATGTTTGCATTTGATCACTAAGTTCTTCACCAGTCTCATCCATCTTGCTTACTCAGAGCACCCCAGAAGGCAGCCAACAGTAGTTAAAGGCACAGATGGCCAAGGCCTCCTGCTCATCATGGAGTTTGAGTCCTGTCATTGCTGGTCTTTCTTAGGGGTTGGACCAGTTGTCCTTCAAACTTTTCACCTATAAACTCACAGCCCCTACAAAATGGTGTAACCCGGATGGCTGCAGGGGTGCTGCTATCTCCTGAAACTTGAAGATTTAGGCTCAGAGCTCCAAATCCTCACCCTGTATAAGTCAAAACCCCTCCCCAAGGAATCTGTAAGTTCCTGTTAGAGAAGGCCTTTCTCACGATAACCTTTTGCATAAGTGTTGTCTCTGCCCTGGACCAGGGACCCATACGTGAAACTTAATTTCCGCTCCTGGAAAATGCATTCACATAGAACTGATTATGTATATAATGGACTTACGTAAAGATCTGGAGGGATGCAAAAGAAAAAAGAAACATCCGCTCTGTTACAGGGACATATTTATCTGGTCTTTTTCATCTTACTAATAGCTTTAACCCAGCACTGTTCACCAGAAAAATAATATGCAATTTAATATTTTCTGGTAGTCACATTAAAAACTAGTTTGTTAATTGTAATGTATCTTATTTAACCCAATATTTTTGTTGGGAATTCAAATTTCAACATGTAATCAATATTTAAAAGTATTAATGACTTTTTTTATATTCTTTTTTTCATAAAATCTTCTAACACAGTGTGTATTTTATACTTACTGAGCACATCTCAAGAGCTCAGTAGCCGAATGTGGCTCATGGCTGCCTTATTAGCCATCTTGGACTTCCCGCCACCCCCACCTCCTTTCCTGAGCCCTTCCTCACCATCCTCACAGACAGTCCCAGGGAACTCTAAATTCTTCTTGATTGTATTAATACAAGTGCCGCCCCAGTTTCGGCTCCTATATCCTAGGCCTGTTTCTGTTTAGTCATCTTCTATTTTAAGAGGGCCACTCTCTCTCCCCATACTCGAAGGATGAAATCTTCACCCCAACCTTCAGTCTCACATTCCCAGCTGCCTCCTGGACACTTCTCAAAATATACATCTAAAACAGAATTCCCCCTTCCCAGACCCCCGCCCACCCTGCTATGTACAACACCAGGTCGGTGAAGGACATCATCTCTCTTCACCCGGAGCCCAGGCCACCTTTGGTTCCGCCTCTGTCTTGGGCCCTGCATCCTGCTGACTACAATGTTAAAAGTGTCATTTTGAAACTAATAACTGGTAAGTTGCATGTTAAGAGAAAATTTTACCAACTTTGTAAACACTGTTAGAATACTCAATACAACGTGCGAGTCAGAATATTCATAACTCCCAATTCACCAGATTTACCAAACTTGAAAATCATTGGACGGTTTGGCTTGTTAGGGTCATTAACTTAAGCCAGATCAGACATGTGAGTTGCCTAGAAAGCAAATTAAGTGTATTAAATTTATCACCGTGGTTTAAAATGCTCAAAGGAAACTAATAATGTAAATAGTGCTAATAGTCTAAGGTTGCGGTCCCCAACTCCCAGGCCGCAGACCGTCACCGGTCACCGGGCTGCAGGGCACCAGGAGCCGGGCTGCACCTGCACCCACCGCCGCTGCCCATCACTCGCCTCACAGCTGAGCCCCACCCCTGTCGGATCATCGTGGCATCAGACCCTCACAGGAGCACGAACCCCACTGTGAACTGCGCGTGAGGGATCCAGGTTCCGCACTCCCCACGGCAATCCAACGCCTGACGACCTGAGATGGAGCGAGGCAGGCGGGGAGGGCCCCCCACCCTGGTCCATAGAAAAACTGTCTTCCACCAAACCGGTCCCTGGTGTCAAAAAGGTTGAAGACAGCTGGTCTAGAAGGAAATTTAGTCCTTTCGACTTGAGCCAAAAGGAATTTGCCAGCTTTATAAATAGAATAACTCAATGTGTAACATAAAGGCTTTAGGAGAGTGGGCTTTTAAACGTGTCATTTAATAAACTGAGTATTTAATATCCCCAGGTCTGTTGTGTCCCTTGAAGGGGGCGGGGGGTGTTGAGAAGTGGCTTCTGAACACTTTCAGCATCCCTGAGGTCCCCTGTTGGCCCTCTCCACAGCTGAGTTTGTCAGAGGAGACCACAGTTAGGACATCTCCCAGTGGGAATGATGACTTGGTGAGGCCACAGGAGACAAAGAAGGGACAGATAGGTGGGGAGTGCTGGGGGGAGCAGAGCGGTCTGGCTGCCCATCCTCGACACCTTTGACTTTGGAGGAAGCTGGGGCTCCCCGAACAGAAGAGCTCTTTCCACCCAGGCTTGGGCTTGGTGCTGTTTTCAGAGCTCTCTGGAGGGAGGTACCTTCTCATCTGCACTCATTATCCCGAATTGTTCAGCGTTGGTGACACACTGGAGTCCCAGGCCCACAGGCAGCAGAACCTGAGCTGGCGTCTGTGCCTCCTGGCCCTTGGTTCTCAGGTTGTCATCATTACACTCCGCTGTCTGGAGAAATCAAGCACAAACTCTCCTGGAGAAGCAGAGGGGTCCTTCCAAGCAAGTCAATCAAATCTGTACATGTATATTACATGACTATCTTGAGATAAGGCCTGAAAAATACTTGCCACCGTTTTGGTGCTTCCATTTAGTGAATGTGACTATTGTCTCTCTCAGTGGACTCCATTTTAATGACACAGCACTGTCCCCAGCAGGAGACTGTCTGGTGAATGCAAGTAGGGCCAGCAGTATTTAAATCACATTCGACATCACAGATACTCCAAGATGGAAGGAGAATTCTCTAATTAAAGTTTTGTTAGATGGCTGTCTTAACTGTTATTAATTTTATCAAAGCAGGGCTTCCCTGTAGCGATTCAGGGACACCATATTCACAGTTCAAATTCTGCTTTTGAGGAAAATGGGAGGAGGGTGGACACGGCACAGAGTAAAGGATATTTTGCAGATGCTTAATGAAATAAGAGGCAGAAAAGAAAATAAAGCAGTTAACTCATTCATGTTTTTGTTTGTTTCAAACCAATTATAATTAGGAGACAAAATAGAAGATTAATATATCAAACCCATTATCAGTTGTCATTTTCGTCATCAAGCCATATGCCCATCGTGCCTCTTTGATAATAGCCCGACACAAAAATTGGGACAAGAATGAAGAATTGCCGGGTACTGGGGGAAAAAATTTCTCCTCTCCCATAGACTCACCTTCATTACTTATTTGAGTGATGAAAACAATAATGTTATATGTGGCGTTGTTAGATTTAGCAAATAAAATACAGGACAGCCAGTGTCTTGGTCTGTTTTGTGTTGCTATAAAGGAATACCTGAGTCTGAGTGATTTATGTAAAACAAAATGTTTATTTGGCTCACAATTCTGACGGCTGAAAAGTTTAAGAATGGGTGTCTGTATCTGGTGAGGGCCTCAGGCTGCTTCCACTCATGGCAAAGGGGGAAGAGCTGGTGTGTGCAGAGATTACACGGCCAGAGAAGAAGCAAGAGAGAGGGAGAGGGGAGGTGCCAGGGGCCAGGCTCTTTTTAACAACCAGCTCTCATGGGAACTGATAGAATGAGAATTCATTCACCCCTTCCCCAAGGAAGGCATTAATCTATTCATGAGGAATCTACTTCCATGACCCAAAACCTCCCATTAGGCCCCACCTCCAACATTGGGGATCAAATTTCAACATGAGGTTTGGAGGGCACAAACATCCAAACCATAGCACTCAGTTAAATTTGAATTTCAGATAAACAATAAAAAATTTTTTCATAAATTCCAAATATTGCATGAGATATAATGCAATATTTAGGACATACTTATACTGAAAAAATTGTTATTAAAATTTTTCATTGTTTATGTTCAATTCAAATTTAAGTGGGTGTCCCGTATTTTCCCTGGCAACTCTAGTTGTATGGTCATTGTGCTTATATATGTCTAATATGTACTTTTTAAAGTAGTATTAGCAGAAAAAAAACCACGTAGCACAGATACAGTCTTCTTTAGCTCCTGTTTCACTGTTGGATAAAGAGGTCTTTCTTAACCTTACAGAGTTTCCATTTTAGAGAAGTGGTGTGGAGGAACTTGACCGGGGTCACCCAGCTGAAGTGCAGTGGCGTGGAATCCAGATCCAGGCCTGTGGAAGTCCAAAGCCGGCTCTTGATCATGACCCTACATCACCTCTCAGACACTGAGTTAATAATGCAGGCAGCCATTGCCTTTTTAAAAATTTGTGATAAAATATATATAAAAAATTTGCCACCTTAACCATATTTAAGTGTACAGTTCATTAAGTGTTAAGTACATTCACATTACTGCGCAACCAATCTCCAGAACTCTTTTCATCTTGCAAAACTGAAACTCTGTTCCATTAAACAAGAACTCTCCATTCTTCCTCCCCTTAGTCTCTGGCAACCACCATTCTCCTTCCCTTCTCTGTAAATTTGACTGCTCTAGATACCTCATATAAGTGAAACCATGCAGCATTTGGCTTTTGGCGACCTGGCTTTTTGCACTTAGCATAATGTCCTCAGGGTTCATGCATGTTGTAGCATGTGTCTTTTTAAGGCTGAATAGTATTCCATTGTATGTATGTACTACATTTTAGTTCACCCATTTAGCCATCAGTGGACATTTGGATTGCTTCCAACTTTTGGTTATTGTGAATAATGATGCTATGAATATGGGTGCACAAATATCTGTTCAAGATCCTGCTTTCAACTCTTTGGGATCTATATTCAGAAGCGGAATTGCTGGGTCATATAATAATTCTATTTTTAATTTTTGGGGACACCATTATACTGTATTCTACAGTGGCTACACCATTTGACATTCCCACCAACAGCGCACTAGGGTTCCACACTCCACATCCTCACTGACACTTGTTAGTTTCATTTTTTTCTCCCTTATAGTAGCCCTCCTAATGGATGTGAGAAAACATTATTTTCTGTCCCCATGACAAAATCAAATAAACCATTTTAGTTTGATTTTTTTATACTGATTTGACTATTAGTTTTGTTGGAATCTGAAGAGATTATTTTATAAAATCATTTATTCTATTAACTATTATAATTAACACTAACATCAGTTGTTATTAATAATAATGACCAGCGTGCACTGAGCACCTGCTGGAACCAGGCATTAACTACACAACCATTCTCAGTCCACACAACAACCCAGCGAAGTGGAGACTTACCAGTAGTGCTCCCATGTGATAGATGAGAAAAAAGGATGCTTAGAGAGCGGTTAAGTGACTTGTCCCATGTTATAAAACTTGTAAAGCTGGGATTTGAATCCAAATATTCTGACTCCTACACATGACTCTACCTTTAGTGGAGCTTGATAAGAAAAACGCCACCTTCTGAATCAAGCTGACCCATTGGAGGGGAATTGCAAATTCGTTGTAGCATGGGACCTTCTGAATATGACTCTTTTCAGAGGACTTTAAAGCTTATTTTTAAAAACAACTTTATTGAGATATAATTCACCTACCACAAAATTCACCCACTTAAAGCGCACAGTTCAGTGGTTTTGGGTATGTTCACAGATATTTGCAATGACCATCACAGTCAATTTTTGTACATTTTTATCACCTAAAAAAGAAACTGTACGTTTAGCTAGTACCCTTTATCCCCATTTCCTCTCCAGCCCTAAGCAACCACTAATGTACTTTCTGCCTCTATTGATTTCCCAGTTCTGGACTTACATATGAATGGGATCATATAGTACATAGTTTCTTTGTGACTGACTTCCTGCACTAGCAAAATGTTTTCAAGGTTGATCCGTGTTGTAGCATGTATCAATACTCCATTCCTTTTTATGGCCAAAAGAAATTCCACTGTGTGGATATATCACATTTTGTTTACCCATTCATCCATTGGTGGGTATTTAGGTTGTTTCCACTTTTCGGCTATCATGAATAATGCTGCTATGAACGTTCATGTACACATTTTTGTGTGGACATGTGTTTTCACTTCTCTTGGGTGTATAATGTGTTAGTCTGTTTGGGCTGCTATACAAAATACAATAATACAATACATACAATAAACAAAACACAATAAACTGGGTAGCATACAAACAACAGATATTTATTTCTCACAGTGCTAGAGGCTGGGGAGTCCAAGATCAAGGTGCTGGCAGATTTGATGTCTGGAGACGGCCAACTTCCTGGCTTATAGACAGCCATCTTCTTGCTGTAAACTCACATGGCAGAATGGGATGGGAACCCTCTGGGATCTCTTTTCCAAGGGCAGTAATTCCATTCAGGAGGCCTCTGCCCTCATGACCTAGTCACTTTTCAAAGGCCCCAGCTCCAAAAATTGGGCATTAGGATTTAACATATGAATTTAACATATTGACATTGTCTACAGCATATACCTAGGTGTGGAATTACTGAATCATGTGGTAACTGTGTGTTTAATTGGTTGAGGAACTGCCAGACTTTTCCAAAACAACTGAACCATTTTATATTCCCACCAGAAATATATGACGGTTCTGATTTTCCTACATCCTTTCCATCCCATGTTGTTATCTGACTTTTTTTTTTTTTGACACGTAGACTTGCTCTGTTGCCCCGGCTAGAGTGCAGTGGCATGATCATAGCTCACTGTAACCTCAAACTCCTGGGCTCAAGTGATCCTCCCACCTTGGCCTCCCAGACTGTTAGGATTACAGGCTTGAGCCACCATGCCCAGCCTTTTATCTGACTTTTTTATTCAAGTCATCTTATGGGTGTGAAGTGGTATCTTGTGGTTTTGATTTGCATTTCCCTGATGACTAATGATGTCAAAAACCATGGTTTTATAATACTTCTCTGTGAAATTCTGCAGACTCTCTTTACCTCTTGCTGCAGTGACAGTCTTGGGTTCAAGTCCGAGTCAGCACTTAAAAGTATGAGCTTAGGCAAGTTACTTAATCTCTCTGTGTCAAGGTTCTCATCTGTAATACGAGAAAAGGCATTAAAGGTATTCACATATAGATGTGCATTTAGCAAACAACAAGCATTCAATACGTATTAGCTATTATTATTACAAGAGGGTGAGATGTTATTGTACATGAGAGTGATCTGTGTTTAAAATACCTCAAATGCCTTCTCCTTCTTATCGCCTACAGAGTAAAACCCAAGGTCCTCCGTACGGCCCACAGGGCACAAGTCTGACTTGGATCTACCTCTCAAGTTTTATCTCTCCACAATCCACCTTGAGCTCTAGGCTTTATTAACACCACAACACTCATAGTTTTTCCAAACACCATGTCTTTTCATATCTCCATGACTTTGCTCACACCGTTCCGTCTGTCTGGAAGCTCTCCCTAGTTTTCTTGGTCCAGATAACATGTACGAATCTTTTAGGACTCAAAGAGGTTGGGTTAGGGGCCTCTCCTATGGACTTTCATTGCTTCTTTACCTACTATTTTATATTGAAGTTGTCTATTTAGTTGTCTGTCTCCATTAATAAGCAGAAAACACCTACTATGTCCCAGATACTGGGCTATGCTTTGAAGGTGTAAGGAAGAATGATATATATGGTTCCTGTCCCCACTGAGCAGAGTTTGAAGGCAAGGAGGCATCATATCTTTTGAACCTCATGATGTCCTCAAAGCATAATGCATGCTTGGCACATAGTAGGTGCTTTAAAAAGTCAAACCAACTTCAGTCTAATGTGTACAGAAAGGATAGTCTAGCCCAGTAGTGAACTTCCTCCTAACATGTAGTTTCTTGAGTGTTTTAAAGGAAGAATTGGTGCTAACGGGCAGAAAAAAAATTCCAGATATAATTATGTTAATGTCTCTTAGGCTCAAGGCTCACATCCACCCTTTAAGCTCTCTCTAGTACTTCGTAGGGCCACCAGTCCTCAGATACCCAGCATTGCCTTAGCTACCCATGGGCTCCTGGCTCCTTCTCCCATCACAATATTTCCTCCCTTCTGTTGCAAAGCAATGGACAGAAATAGCTTGATTAAACAAACGTATTCCTTTCGGATTATGCAAAGACTCAGTTAACACTTTATATCCTGAAATTTAGCCTAAGTTCCTTTTTCTATAATGTCAACCTTTCTGATATAGAAGTCCAAATGTGAAATTCTCCTCTCGTATGCAGAACAAGGAGCTCTTGCTCCCTGGGACACACAGATGATATCACTGCAAGGAGAAACTTACCGATTGGGCCAGTGCAGAAGCAACATTCAGCCTGGCAAATTTCTACCAGAAGTCCTAATGATTTAAAGTTAATCTGGTTAATATAAAGTCAAACTGGTTGAAGGGATAAGCTCCTTAAAGAAGATTCATTTAAAAGAGAATTCTAATGCTGACAATTTTTACAAGGCCATATGGAGAGACATTCTGGGGGTGTGAGGAACTTTTCAGTATTCTCAATTATAGCTAATTAGCGTTTTTCCTGGATGAACATTAGTGGGTCAGTTTATATAAGTAATGCCATATCAGATATGCAATAATATGCAATATTATATTGGCTAACATAATCTGACTAAAATTCAGGCATTCCGTCCAACAAATAGATAAGGTTACTTCATAATGACTATAGCCGCATGACACCCAACCTCTGGGTTTTTCTGCAAAATTACATCTGCAAAATTCTTTCACCTTTGTCACACTGGATAGCATAACCTAATGGAGTGAAATCCATCATGTTCAGCCTAAGATCTCTATCAGGAACAAGTGCCTGTTGAATAAGGGTGCATGACCGTTTCCTAGTAGAGCATGAATCCCACAAAGGCAGAGCCTCTGGTTCTACGGTGCCTAACAGGGTACTTGTCTCAGAGAAAGAACCCAGAAATTCTTGTCAAATAGGAGAAGAAAGAAGGCCGGGAAAGAAGGATAATGATAAAATGGAATCAAGAGTTACCCATTGGGCCATAGATGGCCGCTATCTGGGGACTTAGAAAGTTAGGAAGGGTAGGTGGTATGGCCCAGGCCAACAAACCACAAATGGGATTCCCTGTGGCCCAAAAGTACAACAATTGAATTAAATCAGTTTTACCAAGAGCTCTGTTGTTTCATTTAATTATCTCTTCATAATTTGCATAGACTTTATCAGCTACAAGAGTGATTAACACTTTTGCAGTGTTATTATGACACTGTTGTCATAATAACCCACTTCCAGTTGTTCATAACTTTCTAAAATTTCAGCGTTTTGGTTAGAGTTTTCTCCATTTTCTACCAGTCCAAAGGCAAATTTGGAAGTGTGAGAAACAACTCTCTCATTATTTTTAACTTAGAAAAATATTAAATCCTCACTATTTGCCCCTTACAATAAAATGCAAAATAGAAATAAAGTATAGAATCAAGTACCTTCCCAGGGTGAATCAATAAGAATCTGGGGTTCAACTTAGGAAATACTAATTATTCTCTTTTTTTTTTCTGAGTCTTTAAAAGATAACATTTTTATTATAAATATTACTTTGCCTTCTTATCCAGGCATAATACATTTTACCTTTGAACAACCCAAAGTCCCAGTGCTAAATTATGTTTTCCTTCAAGGAGGATATAATTTCATATTCTACCAGCACAGCAATTTCAGGCTCACCAATTAAGTCTGTAGAAGGAATTATCACCCTTCCAGTTTCAATCCCTCTTACCTAGCAAAAACCACAGAATGAAATGGAAGGGCCCACGAAAAGGTTAGGGAAGCAATCCCGTCAAGTGAGTGAACATGGATGCTAAATTTTGAGAGCACCATTAATACTTGCTGTGCTTCGCATTAATAATTAGTACAGTATTCCTGCACAGAGAGGAGAGATTTCCAAACCTGGACTTCTGCATTGATTCCATTTAGAGTTTAATTTTGCCTTTTCATCTTTGTGGGTGCTGGCACCGAGCTTGCTCTTATATGGCTGGTTTCATGGAACAATAAAGTAACCATTTGAAAAGTCAAACAACAAGAGTGGTTTTCAGAAAACCAGCAGCCAAACGGATTCACCGTGTTGGCCTCCTTCCCAGGGAGAGAGATAATGCTAGCTAGTCGTAGTAGCGGTTATCGTGGACGGGAGCAGAATGATTACACTCAGGATTCCCAACTGCATGGCTGGCCAGGCGAGTTAAAGAATGTCTAGGATGAGAGCCATAATGGAGGTGACTCTGGGCTGTAGCAAGCCCCGAATTAAGTTGGTATGTTCAAAGTTGCCATAGAAACCCTGTCTGAATGTCCTCACTTCTGCAGAATTGATTTTATGTTTAAATGTTAATATGCCTTCTTATATGATATATGAAATAGACGAGGCATATGGAAGAAAAGAAACATACTCTAATGTCTGAAATACTTAAGACATTCAATAATTTTCTAATACTAAGTCACCCTTTTAACCTGATTGACCAAAGAAGAGGTAGCGTGGGTTGCCTCAACTGGAAGCTGTTTGGGAAAGTAAGTATGCCTTTACGTCAAATGCCGCAGCACTCTGAAAGGCACTGCTGTAATTCAGCGAACCCAGCTTGTACTTGAAGCCAAATGAAATGCAAAGTTGCCTTTCAATAGCAAAACCTCGCTGAGGAAATGCCAGTTAGCAATCGTGAGAAGTTTCAGAGACTGTATTTTCACAGATTGCATTTTACCACTAAATGTCCGTGAGAAAACATTTGGAGTCTCTTGAAAAATGGTTACATTATCAATTAATCTATAGTATGTTTTAAATAAATATTTCTATTAAATGTAACAAAAACCAGCATTTGTATTGCTTGCACCTAAATTATCATCATCATTGCAAAGCAGATGCGGAATGCAAGACGAGGCGAACAATCAGCGCTGTAATTTGCCCAGTAACATTGTTTTAGATCTAATTAGTGCTTATGCAGATCCTTTACAAAAATGTGAAAACTGCACCAGGATGTAATTGTTTAATGAATTTAGTGCAAAGCACATCTGCATAAATTCCATTTTAGCTGGAAAAACTAAGTTCAACTGCTATTTGCTCCAGAGCCAAAACATTGTGAATTGTGCCCACTCTGCTTTAGCCTTGCTCTGCTGGCATGGATATTTCAAATAAATACTACAAAGTTAAAGCCTCCAGCTGCAGACCAACCCATCTGTAGATGTTTGTTATATTTGGCAGTATTGTAGAATGATTGTGCCTTCCTGCTGGAAAAAAAAAAGGGGGGGGCGGAAAAAACAAGGTTTTGTCAGCAAAAAAAAAAAAAAAAGTTTGAAATATTCATCATCCAACAAAAGTAAAGTTTTGAATCTGAATCTAGCTTACCTAGGAGTGAATTTTAAACACCTGTTCACATCGAGCCTACCGTATAAACCAGAATAACAGCCTTTCTCCCTGTTCTCCCCAAAATTCAATTTCTGTTAAAACCACAGAAGACTGAATTGGACACGAGTTTACTAAAGTTGAAATTTAAGCCTTTCCTTTAACTTTTTAGAGATTTTACTAGTCACTTTTTGTGGTGTTTGAGTATAAACACTTATAACTTCTACAAAAAGAGACAAGTTAATTACGGATGTTTACATTACTGGCTGCAAAGGGAGCTCTTCGCAGTGTTTATTTATTTTCTTCTTTTTCTTTTTTCTTTCTGTTTTAACCTCTGCTCTTATGGCGCAGCACAAATAAACTGCCAAACCAAAAAAGTTTGTTCTATGAAACGGCTCCTGTACAAAAGAGCGGGGGTGGGAGGCAGGACTTGAGGATGGGGAGTGTGGAGACGTTTGGGCCTAAGTTATAAGAATTCTACAAAATGATAAACTGTGTCATTCTTTACCATTCACCCGAATGTTGCAATTTGGGCTGAAACAGCGCTGAACAGCGTGCCGTCCATGTTCCCACTGACCCAGAAGTTGCTGCTCTGCTTCTGTCAGTTATCCACGGTAGATCCCCGGCGAGCCACACCTGTGACAGGGGGACGGCCGGACTGGGCGCAAGTTGACTTCCGGTGCTGTCGCAACGGAGGCCTCAGCCAGCCAAACGGGGAGCTCTGGAGCTGGGCGTCTCTTTTGCGTTGAACTCAACTGAGGCAAGGAGGCTGGGCTTTTTCACCCCTGCGGAGGGGCATAGGCCTGGGTGGGGCAGGTCCCTTTGGCTGGGGGACGTCTGTGAGCTGACTGCAGCCAGCACCCCTGACCGCTGGGCAAATGGCGCCTGGTCCCGCGCGGGGTTCTCGCGGCGAATCACCGCACCCACTGCCCTTCAGTCCTTGCACGCTCGGGTCCACTTTGTATACTGCACCCCATCCAGGAACTGTGCCTCCAGGATTCCTGTTGTCTCTTTTCCTAGAGAAGCTTCAAAAGGACAGTTAGTGGGACAAATTACAGTCCCCGTGGCTATAGCCGATCTTGGGACTGCAACTGCTCCCCATCACCCCGACTCCCACCCCTACCCATTCCATATTCCCCTCACCCTCCGCTAGCACAGACGGCTTACCTGCTGGGGTGAACCCGAGCCTCATCCCTTAGACCCTAGTCACCCTGTCCTTCTGGAGCTGTGCACACTTCGCTTGTCTGTTTATCATCATAGTTGGCCAGGGGAGACCAGTAGACGCCACTATAGATGACCCTGCCCCATTGTGTAGCAGCCCCACCGCCGCCTGCGGGTCAGAGCCAGGATGGCAACTCCTTTCCTAGCCTATAGTCTCCTGGGAACAAGGGTCTTGGAAGACCTGGTGGCAGCGATGGCTTAAAGTTTAATGAGTCTCTTGCTCTGTCCCCAAGTGGAAGCATTCGCCTTCCCCTTCTTGGAACCAAGCCCCATAGTAACCCCACAGAATCCAGAGTAGAAGAGGCGGGAAGCACGGATTCGCCAAGAGGATCACTGGGAGTGATGGAGAGTGGGGCTGTGCCTCCTTTCACTCTTTGGTTCCCAGACCCATGTATTCTACTTACTAGGGACGCGGTATCATGTAATGGTCACTGACTTAGGGTCCTAGCGGATGGTGTCCCCTCCATGCAGGGTATCATCTTCAAGCCAGTGCTTCAGCTGATCCTTTACAAGACTGTTTCATCTTTCCATCAAGCCAGCAGCTTCTAAGTGGCACAATATGTGATAGGACTGGTAGGTCGCTCTGTCAAATACTTGCTGTGGCAGCTCCTTGCTGTGAAGTGGATTGTTTGGTCCAGTGCAATGTTGTGTGGACTCCTAAGTCAGTGGAACAAACACTCTGTGGGCCTTCAGATAGCAGCTCAAACCCGTACCTGGAATATGTCCCCATTCTAATCAAGGTAAATCACTTCCCCTTCTGGAGTGGAAAGGGTGCAACATAACCAACTTCCCATTTCGTGGCTGGTTGGGTCTCTTTGAGAGATGTCTGTGGCCTGCAGGTGGGACATTTAGCAGTGGTAATGACTAAGTTAGCCTTTATTTTATTTTTTACTTTTATTTTTAGAGACAGAGTTTTGCTCTGTCACTCAGGTTGGAGTGCAGTGGTGTGATCATAGCTCACTGCAGCAGCCTCGAACTCCTGGGCTTAAGAGATCCTCCCACCTCAGCCTCTCAACACTACAGGTGTGCACCACCACACCTGGCTAAGTCAGCTTTAATGAGTGGGAACCCATGCTGCTGAGCCCAAGCAGAGCGTCCATCCCTGAGGGAGTAGCCATCATGTTTATGCACCACTTGTACTAGCGCTTAGGTGACTGATGACAGAGGCTAGCTGATTCATCAGCTGGTGAATCATTTGCCCGTTTGGTTGTTTGGCGCCTCTCCTGCCTGTAGTAGATACTCTCTGGTGGGCATGAAAAGGTAACGTGAAGCTCTTTGCTCACGATGCCTGCTCCCACTGTTCTATCCACGTGTCTCGTCCCCAGTCCTTGTCCCTGGGATTTCCAGTCTTGCTCCTTCCAGGCCCATGGCCTACCCTCTTCCATTGCCCCTGAGTCTCTATGCAGGCCACTTCTTTTCCCTCAAAAGTAGCTGATCAAGTCCATAGTGCAAAGCTCCTCCTACTGGGAGGAGGATTTTCCCTTACCTCTGTCTTTCAAGGCCACTCCTAGGAGGGGCTACAAGGCAGTCGGTGTCCATTTTTTACTTGTGCCCACAAGCTAATCTGACTCTTCCATAAAATAAGCTCGGCCTTTTTCCCCCTCCATTGGTTGATCAATCAGAGGCTATGCAGTCCTCATGATCCTACGGGTGATGATCGTAGATGTGAACGGAGGGAGCAGAGCTGATGCAATGGTGGTGGGTGACATGAGGGTCTGGGCCACCTACCTGAGCAGCTTCCATGTGCCCACTTGCCCTGCTCATGCCTACTCCTCCATGTACCACTTCTGTCTTATGATGGATTGTTCCTAGGCCCACCTGACCTTATGACTTGGTGGATTGAACAGAACCCAGACCATCATGAGCAGTCTGGCCACATGGTCACTTGATGTCCCATGGTTAGGCACTGTATCCCAACCAGGGCCCATTAGCATGCCAGGAGCCATTCTTTCAAATGGTATATAATTCTCCACTGCAGATGGCATGGCCTTGCTCCAGAGCCCTAGGGGTCTACATTGTGAATCTCCTATTGGGTTTGCCATCAACTCCACATGGCATATTTTCCCACCACAGATACCTCTAATAACAGAGGGTCTGCTAGTCGTATGGTTGAAGCAGCAGGGCTGCTTGCATCACAACCTAGACCTGATAGAGAGACTTTTCGCATTCTGGGCCCCACTGAAAACTGACAGCCTTCAATGTCACTCGGTAAATGTGTCAGAGTAGTATTTCCAAGCAGGGAAGTGCCGCTTCTGGAACTCAAAGAGGCTTACCAGGTGATGTGCTTTTTTCTGAGTGAGGGGAAGTATAAAATGCAATAATTTGTTCTTTACCAAATATTCATAGATATGACGGACTCCTGAATCTTTGTAGAGTTTATCTCATACCCCCTGGAGTACATGTGTTAGCAAGGACTCTAATTACTTGCCACATCTTGTTCATGTGAACCTATTAACTTGACATCATCAAATTAGTGAACCAATGTGATGTTCTTCTAATGTCCAGGCAAGTTTGGGGCAAGATAGTAAATGTATACTGTTGTCCACTCCATGTGAATGTAAACTACATCTGATACTCTCTTCTGACAGGGATGAAAAAGAATACATTTGCCAAATCAAGGCCACACACCATGTACCCAAGGTTGTGTTTCTCTGTTCTAGCAAAAACAGCCAACAGCAGCAAAAATATATCTGTAGTAATAGCAGGAATTGGGACTAGTACTTGGTTGGGTATGAGTTTGCAGTAGTTCACATCCTCCAGAATCTATCTTATTGGGTAACATTAATCTCTTCCATTCTCCTTAGGATGCAATATTGATTTCATTTTCATTTACTCTTTTGGCCGGTGGTGGGGGTGGGGAGGGCAGTTTCATAGTCTTTCTATTTGACCTTCTCTACTACAATAGTTATTACTCCACAAATTCACAAACCAAGAAGTCAGTGTGGGGTCCTGCCTAAACCAAGTATGTCCATTCCAATGATACATTTAGAGACTGAGGAAATTACCATTTGGTGGGTTCATGGACCCAGGTCACCCACTGTGAATCAGTCCAGGTCCAGGTCTCTATTAATTACCATACACACATATGCCCTGTTCTAACGGGAGGAGCATAATGATGCTTCAGGTCCTCAGGTGTTAATGTGAACTCAGATCTTGTGTCCAACAATCCTGGAAATGTCCAGGTATCCTCCTTTCCCCACCATAGGAGTACCTGAGTAAAAGGCTATAGGTCAGTCCATTTGGGGGAAATATTGGGAAAATCATTTTCATATATAATAGCTATGGTGATGCAGGATCCTTCCTGCTAAGGACCCAGGTTCTCCTTGGGTTAATGGATTCCAGGTCTGAAAACTGGTCCAGATATAAAAACTAGACAAGGGGTCATGATGTTTCATCGAGATGACTGCTCTTGGCTTTCTGATTTCTTTTGATGTATAGATTGAGCAATACCTTTGTCAGCTGCCATCTCTCTTGCTCCTAAGAATACCCAGCTCTATTAACTTTTACCATAGCTCTCTGCAGAGCATCCCCCTCCGAACTCTGTCCCTGATGCTCATTATGATAATTTTACCCGCCTTGATTCTGATGGTTAACCCCACCACTTTGCTTCTATTATTTGAGGATGTTATTGTCCTCAATGCTATCAGGGAGCCCAGCTCTGTACCATCATCTCTTACCGTGAGCCACAGCCCGCAGAGGGCAACCAATACTGAGCTTCTCAACCATACTGAAGCCCTGATCATCAGTGTATTCCACATTGCTCGGGAAGGGATGTCCTGGCGTGGCTCAGAGTAGTGGACCCCTATATATTCACTGGTGTGCATCTGGATCTGCATGGGATTCATCTCTCATCTTCTGTAGTGTCCTCCAAGGCCTCCCATGTGACACAGTCAGCTGGTGGATTTTCTGGATTTTTCTAGTATATCCAGTCCAGCATGGCACTTTTCTGAGACTTTTGGTCCCCCCCTCCATCATTTTCCATAAGAGTTACAGTAGTTCTACTGCACTTGGCCGTATAGCTCATCACACTGACATGCTTCCGAGAGCCAACCTGCCAGTATATTCCCAGGGTGTAATCTTCCAGGGTACTTGCCAGCGTGTATAACTCTGTGGCATGTGGGAGAGCTTCCATAACAACAAACTCTCCCTTATCCAACTTTATGTTAATTCTTTCCCCCTTGATCTAGCACTTTCAGGATCCAGCCTTATACATACTTTCCCTGCTTTTGCTATTGCATGTTTGCTAGTTCCTGTAGTTTCTTCAGCACATAGTTCCCTTCTTCACTTACCAGGCCCAACGCTTCCCCAGTCAAGTTATGTTCTAACTTGATTCTAGTTATTGATCCAATAGGGAGTGGTTGTGGGGCTAGATCCTGAGGTGGGGAGGGGGCGTGTGTTGCCTTGCAAGGTGGATACTCTCCATCATCCTTATGGAAGCAAGGAGTACTAGCTTCTAACAGGGAGGAGCGGGCCACTTCTGCAGGCCCTAGGATTCAGGGGAATCCAGGGTTTTAGGGCTCACTCAAGAGCAATCAACCCAGATATCCCCAGCCCAAGTCTCAGATTCCCACTTCCTCCCAACCAGGGCCATGATTTGGGTGCAGAAAACTTGCTGGCACTGAGAATTCCATCTTCTTTGGAGCTCTACTAACCTTACAATTAAGTCCTAGGCCTGACCCCCAATTTTTTATTTATTTTATTTTTATTATTGTTATTTGCCTCTGACCATGGGAAGTGAGAACTCTTCATATGCTGCCAACAAAATCCTCTAACTTTCACACTTTGTCATAAATTGGTGATTATTCACTCAATGCCTTTCATTGTCTTTCCCCCATGCATTGAAGGCACTCAGCAAGAGCTATCTGATGTCACATACTTTTAATTCCTACTCTCCGCCACACCCTAAACTCTTCAAACACCCGAGAACATCCCAATTCACCACTGGTGAAAATTTTAACAACTGTCCCCTACATTATGCCAGGGGATTGCAAAGCCCATTTTAGAGTAGCTACACTTAGACCTGCATCCTGGCACTAACTGTCTTGAATCAGGTAATAGACTGAGGCACATTTATGTGCGAGAAGTTTAGTAGGGAGTGCCCAAGGAACAATGCCTGGGAGGGCTGGGGAGGGGAGCAGAATTCTCTTAATCTCACCTGCTCCTTGGTAATCTGGCACCTGCCAATTCCTAACACTTCCCGTATGTTTAAATTGTTCTAACATCTTCATCTTACACCCTTTGTAGAGACAATCCAGGCTCCTGTGGTTTTGAAGTGGCTTCTGGATGAGGTGGGGATCACATCACTTTGGCTTAAAACAAATTCAGATAAATACAGGTGTCCGGTAGTTTCTCTCTGTCTCTGTCTCCCTCTCCTGCCTCTTCAGCCACATGCACAAGCATTGACACACGCACGCACACACACGCCCACGCACGCACTCACACGCACGCACGCTGTCTCAGAACAAGTCCCTCAGCTGTCATACTCATGCCCACACTCTTGTCTCTCTAGGGATTTGGGTAAGAGAAAGAGGTATAGAAATATTCATTAGATAATTTGTTTTATTTTTCGTTTATTGTCTACGTAGACAGATAAAGTGGAGAAGTAGGAGGTGATGGGGGCTGGGAGGAAGCAGCAATTTTATGCCAGTGGTTTCCTCGAGTCCATATTCCTTCACCAAATTCAGCTTACACGCTTCACCAGGAAAAACATGATTTTCAATGTCTGTTTTTGCTTTGTTTTTGCTCTTGAGCAAAGTCTTCTCTGAATAGAATTCTCTTCCTCAGGTATGTTTCCTGACTTCAAAATCTGGTGGATTCATTTTACCGTGGGACTTGCCACTCTCTGACAAGTACACTTGCAGAATGTTGATCTTTAACTTACCCTCATTCTCACCCTTTCTTGTCTTTTTTTGGTTTTAGGAGAGAAAGCAACTGTGGTTTCTGTCCATGTTCATCCTCATTTGAATATATAAAAGTTTTACCCATTTTTAAGGATTTTCTCCTACCCCACATCTAAAAAATACTGTAGAACCCAGATTGCTGATTATAATTATTTATAAAAATTATTCCATAACCTATTAGAAACCACATTCCTACAAACAGAAAATCCAGCGTCTTAGCTTAGTAACACTTGCCACCATCTGGAGATGCTGAATTTGATGAGCTGCAGTGTGTAATAGGACTGAGGAGTCGGGAAGATGTTTAGGGACTCCGGTGCAGGATCTGTTATATGCACATGTCATGTACATTTTTCTGATGAAAAGCAGAGGGAAAATGTTTTCCTTATCAGAGCTCCATACAACCCTGAAAACAGAGTACAGATATGAGAACGCTGCAAATAAGTGCCTCCAAACTACCCCAAAGCAGGGAACTGAGCCAAGCAGCTTTCCCTATTCAGTTTGAGATGAGCAGAGTTATAGTGAGTAGTAAAGCCATTAAGCAGCCACTGAAAAGAAACCAGAAAAATAATCTGCTGGCAGCTTAATATAGAATATTTAAGGATTAGCCTTCAAAATGGTTTGCACCAAGTGGAGAAATGGACACACAAAGAGGATGGAGTTTAATAGGGACCAGAGTGGTGTGTTCAACCTGGGAAAGCAGACACAACCCAACCCAAGTAGTAAAGTCATCAGGTCTGCTTCAGCGCGTAAAGCAGCGTGACCCAGTTGCTCAACCTCTTGCTAGGGCCTGGAGGAGCCAGTTGGTTGAGATGCCCCCACCATGGGACTCAGGGGAAGTCCCAGTTCCCGGTGGGCCCTTGTGGTCATCTCATTCCCTTGTAAGCAATTGGCTCAGGAGAAGATATGCCACCAGTTCTGGCCCGTGATCTCCTAGGGGCTTCAAGGGAAAGGACCTTTACACTTTCTAAGAAACATAATGAAAAATGGTTCCTTTCCTCCTGTCGAATGTTGTCGTGGCTGCCTGTATCACAGATACTGCAGCAGTCCTCTTAGAACTGTGAGACCGACTGGTTGAGGTCAGCCCGCACCATCTGGGCAGAGCAGGCAGATGGACAGAACCTGAGTGGCCGATGTTGCCAATCTACTGAATTAACCAACTTCGGACCTGTCCTACCTGTCCTCTTCTTTAGTGAGGTGCGACTTTTTAAAAAATAGACTTTTTTTTAGAATAGTTTTAGATATACAGAAAAATCAAGAAGATAGTATAGAGAGTTCCTATATATCCCTCCCCCGGTTTCCCTTGTTATTAACATCTTACATTTGTTATAATTAATGAGCCAATACTGATATATTAGTACCAACTAAAGTCCAGAGTTTATTCAGATAGCCTTAGTTTTACCGAATGTCCTTTTTCTGTTCCAGGATCCCATCTAGGACACCACGTTACATTTGGTTGTCACTAGTCCTTAGACTCTTCTGGGCTGTGACAGTTTCTCGGATTTACCTTGACAGTTTTGAGGAGTACTGGTAAGGTATTTTGTAGGATACCCATCTACTGGGATTTATCTGATGCTTTTCTCATGGTTATACTGGGGTTATGGGTTTGGGGGAAGAAGACCACAGAGGTGAAGTGACATTTTCAACACATTGTATCAAGGATACATACTTTCAACCTGATTTATCACTGTTGATCCTGACCTTGACCTCTTGCCTGAGATGGTGTATGTCAGGTTTCTCCACTATAAATTTATTCCTTTCCCCCTCTTTATACTGCACTCTTTGGAGAGAAATCACCATGGGCAACCCACACTCAAAAAGTGGGGCGCTATGCTCCACCTCCTTGAGGGCAGAGTATTTACATAAATTTAGAATTCTCCCACAAGAGAGATTTGTCTCTTTTCCCTCATTTATTTATTTATTCAATCATTTATTTATGTCAGTGTGGACTCATGGATATTTATTTTATACTTTGTGTTATAATCCAGTTGATACTACTTTATTTATTTTGTTATTAAAATTGTTCCAACTTTGGCCATTGGGATAGTTGTTTTTTAAAGCTATATTCAGTTGGATTTTCTGGGTTTGAGCTTACAGCCCCTTTTCTAAGGAGAGGAAAGAAAACAATGATGAGAGGTCAAAGGAAGAGGTACTAAGAGAGTTCACTAAGGGAAATGGGCTTACAAAAGAATAAGCTGAATGGCTAAAGAAAGGAAAATAGTCTTTTAAAAGATAAAATCTATTGGATATATAATACGTACTAGATATTGGGAAATAATCTTGACTAAAGATTTTTGAGAAAAAAATTTGGGGAAATCCAACAGACATCTTTCTGTGGTGCTTAAACATAGCTGCAAAAGAGAATGAACTAGACGTGCTTTATAACGAAGGATTTTGTAAAGCACACATTTACAACGTTTAATTACAGCTCAGGATTCTGAGAAACTCTGGAAGAACAATTCCTCTTACTTTGGGATATTATAAAAATGTCTTTTAAAATTTCTTGGAGACCATTTTCCTATGCACAGTTCAGCAGTGGATTCAAATCAATTGAGTGTATTTCAACTTCTGAAAGAAGAAAGAATCCATTTGGTGCATATTCCACATCTTTAAAAAAAGTGACCAAATGCAAGTCCTGGGTATCAGAAGTATAAAAGAAAGAATGTAAAGGGGGAAATGAGCATATATGGAGATATCTAAGTAAAATAGCATAATTTGATTCAAAATATTCTGCATATGCCCCCAAAGCTCTTAATATTTTAGAATAAAATTACTGCAAATGAACTGGAGCCACATGTGGCCAGAGAGGCTGACAGTGAAATCAGCAAGAAACTGCTTATTCAGCCTCTTCAAACAAAAATGAATTGTTTTGATGAATGAGAATTCTTTAATGAATTACCATGTGACATGCCAGTAATTTTTTCAATGTCAAGCACAGAAAATTTTCATTTGTCTTTTGTTCAACCACAGCTACTTAAAAATAATGGAAGGTCATGGCCACTGAGACAACACGGTCATTATTGCCCTTGAGAGGCAGGATGTGCGTACACTGGACCCAAAGGGAAGGGGGTGGAGTGAGTAGGATTCTCCTTGAATCTCTAAGTCTCGTCCTTATTCCTCTTTTCCCTGTGTAGAGATGTGTGGTAGCATTTTATGAACCCAGTAGATGATATTTGGGTACCAGCAGAATCATGCACTGATTTCATACATTCTATACTGTTGGTGCAAGTGTTGGGTGGTCACATTTGTAACTCTAGGCACCTGGGTCAGAGATAGTGTGTGAAAAACCTGGGGAGAATGTTGTGCGAGCGGGGGTTGGCTATTAAAGCTACAATTGGAAAGGAGGGCCCTGAGGGCCACAGTAAAGAGAAAACTATTCTGTTATCGCTATACTCACACTTCTGACACCAAATATGAGGGGGATTTTTCCCACATCAACCGATTCTCCAATTATTGGTGAACACCAACTGGTTGTGCTACAATTTAACTCAATTCTGACATTAACTGCCTAGAGTTAGCACAGACCCCGCAGGTTAAGGGCTCAGTCCTACAAGACTTTCCCCACTGTTGATGCCAATCACTAGACCAAACTTCTGACTGACTGGCTATACATCAGGTGCTTCCATGACTGCCCTCCTTAGGCTTGATACTTTGCTAGAATGGTTCAAAAAAATCAGGGAAACATTTACTTACATTTACTGGTTTACGATAAAGGATAAAACTCAAGAATAGCTGGATGGAAGAGCTACACAGGGCAAGGTATGGGGAGAAGGGCACAGAACTCCCAGGTCCTCTCTGGGCACACTGTCCTCTCAGCACCTCCATGTATTCACCAGCCTGGAAGCTCTCCAAATCCCAAGGTTTAGGGTTTTTGTGGAGGTTCACTTATCTCCATTATTGTAAGAATGATTGATGAAATCACTGTCCATTGGTGATTACATCAATCTCTAGTTCTTCTCCTTTTCCTGGGGGTGGGGCCAAAAGCTCCAACCTCTAATCACATGGTTGGTTCCCCCATCCTTAGGGGTTTTCATCTCACTAACATAAACTCAGGTGTGGTTGAAAGGGACTTGTTATAAAAAATGAAAGACGCACCTCTCGCCCTTATCACTCTGGAAATTCCAAGGTTTTAAGAGCCCTATGCCAGGAACTGGGGACAAAGACCAAATATATATTTCTTATTATATCACAATATCATACATGGCAAGGGTGCAAGTGGAAGAGCACCATCAAAACCAAAGGTCTTGTTGTAGGACCACCAGGTTCTTTGCCTACTACACAAAAATCAGACCAGTATACTGAGGCAGCAGGGGTTACAGCAGAGAAAGAGTTTAATAATTGTTGGGTACTCCAACAAGGAGACAGGAAGAACCCCTCAAATCCACCTCCCCGAATAGGCTGGGCTGAGTTTTTAGGGGAATTTTGGTGGGCAGGGGGCTAGGGAATTGGCATAACTGATTGTCTGTGACAGGAGGGATGAAATTATAGGGCTGTAAAAATGGCATTCTTGCACTGGGTCAGTTCCTCGGCAGGGGTCACAGGACCAGCTGGCATCATTGGGACCATTTGAATGCAGGGTCTGGAAAATATCTTAGAAAACGGTCTTAGGATTAACACTGAAGATGTTGTCTATTGAAGCAATTAAGGGAAGTTATAGGACTTTGTGACAAAAGCTATGTGACCCTTAGGCAGTAAGTAGCCACGAGAGAGTGGGCTGTGGGACGAGCTGCTTAATATTTAGTTGTGCTATTTCAAGATTTATAACCTTGTTAAAATCCCAGCAGCTTAGTTTTAATTAATTTTATAAGGACAGTTTTAGTCTGGAGCCGAGAGGATAACATGTAGCTGAGATACCCAACCAGGAGCTTCCCGAGGACAATGATGAGCCCAGACTCAGGGTTCATGTCCACACAGCATGGACAGACGTGAGGGGAGCATTGCTCTCAGGCCTGACCTTTGAAAGGCATCAACCTTGGCCCCTCTGTAGTGGTTTAGTGGACATTTGAGCCCTTTTCTGTCCCATTCTTGAATCAATTTCTCACCACTGACTTGATGCAAAGATTTGGTGGTATTGGTTAGAATGAGAACCACATGCCTTCAAACCAGATGTGAGGGAGGTAAAGTTGTTATTCTGTTGTGGAAGTTTAATAAGATGTACGTTTCCACTAAGACAGGAGTCCGACCCCTGCATGAGCTGGGAGTCTGTGGGAAGAGCCAGTATCCCTGAGAGAAAATCTCTGACTCGTCCTTAAGTACTTGCACTAGTTCTCAGTCAGCATCCACAGCACACCTTGTAAAAGAGATGTCTCATGGGTCTACCCCAGTGGTTCTCAAAAGAAGGTGATTTTGGCCCCCAGGGACATTTGGTAATGTCTAAAGACATGTTTGGTTGTCACAACTGGAAGGGGGATGCTACTGGCATCTGGTGGGTAGAGGCCAGGGATGCTGCTACACATCCTACAATGCACAGGACAGTCCCCTCACCCCCAGCAAAGAACTGTCAGATCCAAACTGTCAATAAAGCTGTTGTTGAGGACCCCCCAGAATGTGCTAATTCAAGAGCACACCTACAGGGAAATGAGTGAACTGATATAGTGATGGGCAACACCTCTTTCAACACTGGGAAGCCAGAGCATCATGGTGGATGAAAGAGAAGTCAGGGAACCAGACGTCTCCCAGAGAAGTATTGTGGGGTCTTGCTTGCATGTGTGTTTTCCCTACTGAGTAACAAACTCTTGTTCAGTTTCCTACATCTCCAAATTCCCACAATTGATTGTTTATTCATTCAAAGAGTATTTGTTGTATGCCTATTTTGTGTTAGATGCTAGAAATCCAACTGTAAACGGTGCTTGGCTTATAGTCTGCAATTTATAAAATTTTGTTGAGTGATTTGCCTGTTACATTTGAAAATTTTTGTTGGGTAAGAACATGTGATGGGTAAGGTGCTATAGGATAAATATTGAATTTTGTTCTGTGGCTTCATGGATGTTTATGATGTAGGAGATGTAGGTGAATGTGTACCGATCCAGTGAGAGCTAACAGACAGACAAAACCGGGAAGTGTCTTTTAGGAATGCAGGGAAGGGTCTTCAGTGATGTGTGAGCAGGTACTAAGAGTGAGTCCAGGACTGCTGGGCCCACTACCATTTATTGCCCCTGAACCTCACCCTCACACTTTCACCCCCACCCCAGGGAGCACAGCCCCAGGTGGCTTAAAATATGACATCCTGTGTGGCAGTTACAGACATGGTCGCAGCCTGTGAAAGACCTCAGTGACGCCTAGGGCCACCATGTGTAAACAAAGGAGGTTACATAGGAAGAGGTAGCTTGGGAAGAGAGGCGTAGTGACTCCAAGCCACTTGAACAGACATCTGATCAGCCCTCAGTATCCACTTCCCCCTTTTTCCTTTCAATAGCCAACTCCCCAAATTTTAGCTGGGCAATGGCTACCTAGTTAAGGGTTTTATCTCCCCCACCTCTCTGGCAGCAGATGTGGCCATGGGGGCAGATCCTGGCTAATGTGATGTTGAGTGAAAGTGACACCTGCCACGTCTGGGTTACATTGGTCGAAGGAAGCTGCTCGCCACACTTTCTTTTCCCCTCCTGTGGGCTGGAACCCTGACATGGTGCTTGTGAGATGGTTTTGAGCATATGGATGGGGACAGCATCCCAAGGGATGGCAGGTAACCAGAGAGAAGGAGCCTGGGTCTGTGATAACGCTGCAGAGCAGAGCCGGGGTGCCACTCTGGATGCCCCGCCACCTCAGACTCTTGTATAAAGGAGAAATAAATGTACTGGTAACCCTCTGTTTTTTATCTCTGTTAAAACAGCCAAACCAAATATACTAACTAATAAAGCAGTTCAAGCTGTAACTAAAATGAAACTGCACACAGATTCCAGGTGAGCCACTCCATGCCTGGCCTTCATGCAGAGTGGGCTTGCATAGCATTGCAGAAGTCAGCGATGGTTTCCCAATAACAGCCCACAAGTCATCGGTCAGCTACTTCAGAATCAGGCTGGGTGCGGTGGCTCACGCCTGTAATCCTAGCACTCTGGGAGGCCGAGGCGGGTGGATTGTTTGAGCTCAGGAGTTCGAGACCAGCCTGAGTAAGAGCGAGACCCCGTCTCTACTAAAAAAAATAGAAAGAAATTATCTGAACAACTAAAAATATGTAGAAAAATTAGCTGGGCATGGTGGTGCATGCCTGTAGTCCCAGCTACTCGGGAGGCTGAGGCAGTATGATCTCTTGAGCCCAGGAGTCTGAGGTTGCTGTGAGCTAGGCTGACGCCATGGCACTCACGCTCGGGCAACAGAGTGAGACTCTGTCTCAAAAAAAAAAAAAAAAAAAAAAAGAATCAGCCACGGCCAAGGAGCTTTTTAGAAAATGCATTCCTTGGCCCCAGCTCTAGAGTTTCTTATTGAGTAACATTTGGAAGGGCTCTAATATCTATCATTTTATCCAGATCATTCTGATGTGCAGCTCCTGGACCATAATACTCATCTCAGGTCTCAGCTACCTCCCTGCTCTCTGCTCCCTGCTGTGCAGGCCACCACTGCACATCTGCACCTTGTCCTCTATCTGGGGGTCTGTTCAAGCTCTTTTCTCTGGCTGATCATATTGGTTTTCTACCTGCTTCTCAACAAGCGCACATCTTCCGCAGGTGTGGGGTCGACAACCCCTTCAAAGAGGAGGTCTTGGCCTGGGGGAGCTCTCACCAGAGCAGCTCGCTATCCCCCACAGTGCCAGCCCCCCTGCAAGCCCCCCTGAGTCCAAGAGGACTCAGACACGGAGGGGAATGTGACAAAGAAAGCCCAGGTTGGGTTGCCCTGCAACAGTGAGAGAAAACCCCGTTGACCTATTTTGTAATGCTCAGAGAAAACCAAAGCTAGATTGCCTCTGAAATGAAAACCTCCGGCAGGTTTTCCTGCATTTCCAGGCAAAGACTGCAGTCACGGCCAGTCCCAGATGGTCACCGCTTTCCAGCCCAGCTCCTTAACTCATGTAGAAGCACCAGAAGCATAGAACCCTTTGCAGCCCCCAGGAAATGATCTGCCATCCATGGATGGTTGAACCTTGGAGAGTTCTTGGTCACTTCCTTGAATCACCCCAAAGCCCTTCTTGGAGATGTCCTGTTAAAGATCCCCAGGGAATCCCTCTAAATCACTGGTTTCCTAAGAATCCCCTGGAGGGCTTGTTACAACACAGACTGCTGGGCCCCATCCCAGAGTTTCACATTCAGTAGTTGCTACAGACTGAGTGTTTATGCCCCTACAATCATATATTCCTAACCCTCAGTGTGATGGTATTAGGTGAAGACTCTGGCAGGTGATTAGGTCACGAGAGTGAGGCCCTCATGAGTGGGATTAGTGCCCTTATAGAGACCCCACAGAGCTTCCTTGCCTCTTCCGCCACGTGAGAACACAGTGAGAAGGTGCCATGTATGAATCAGGAAGCGGGCCCTCACCAGACACTGAATCTATGGCACCTCAATTTTTGACTTTCCAGCCCCTAGAAGTGTGAGCAATAAGTGTCTGTTGTTTACAAGCCACCTGGCCTATAATATTCTGCTATAGCAGCCTGAAGGCACCTAAAATAGAAGTTCTGGGGTAGGGCCTGAGCATTTGCTTGTCTGACAAGTTGCAGGTGATGCTGAGCCTAGAACTTGCCGATGTGGCTCACAGAATTCAGGAAGAGTAATTCCCTCCAAGTGGAAGAAAGAAGAAAGGCTAGAAAGGGGACTGAGAACAGGAGAAAATACAACATTACAGATGATGGAATCTGACAGAACTCTTGGATCTGGTTCTGTGTGACCGATGCCTCTGACCCCTTGGTTTCTTTTCTGTAAAACTGGGAATACAATATTTAGTTGCTAGGGTTGTTGTGACGACTAAGTGAAATAACACCTAGGAAGCTCCTGCAGTGCCTGACTCAGGTACACACATGGCCAGGAAACAGTATTCCAGCCCTGCTCCAGTTTCCCACAATTGTTCCCCCTAAAGTTTTACGACATTTTTCAAAAAACCTCTCAGGGATAACTAGACCCCATATGGGGATTGACTCCTTTATTATTTCTGAGTCCTAAAGTGAGGGAGAGCCCTTACCTTCTTCATTGACACTGTAACACTCTGTAAACATTTTCTACTATATTTGAACAGTTTTGTGTGATCAACTCACCCACTAGACAGAGGGAATGAATTTCATTTTCTCTGAAATTACATGTAAAGGGAATCGGAGGGATGCTTTCCAGGAAGATGTCCTTATCACTTTTGTGACTTACACCAGCAGCTCACTTGCCCGGTATGGAGTTTAAGTGGATCCTTTCCAGTGAAAAAGTGAGAGGAAGAGAAGTGGTCAAAGTCTGCAAAACCCTGGCATCAGTAACCCCACTAGCTTCAAGTGCCTGCCAGCCCTCCCTTCTAAAATAATTTGTGGTATATGTACACCATGGAGTACTACTCAGCCATAAAAAAGATGAATTAATACCATTTGCAACAATCTGGATGGAATTGGAGACCACTCTCCTAAGTGAAGTATCTCAAGAATGGAAAAACAAACACCACATATACTCACTATTAAATTGGAACTAACTGATGAGCACGCATGTGCACAGAGGGAAGAAAAACTCAGTGGAAAGCAACCGGGGAGGAAGGGAGAGGAGGGGAGGGGAATAAACCAACTTAATGGGTGCTATGAACACTATTTGGGTGACGGGTACACCTATAGCCAGGACTCAAGCATTCCAAAAGTGATCCATGTAACCTAAAACATTTGTACTCCCTTAACATTTTGAAATTAAGAAATAAAATAAAATAGTAAAACCAGGGGCTCAATCCCCTCCCTCTGCTGAGCTCCCAGTTTCTATACATGGAACCTCCAGAAAATCAACCAGGCCTCCCTCAACTTTTCAAGAGTTGATTGCACAATTTGTGAATGACCTAGATGTTTTGTTTCTACCTTTTCTTTCTTTGAAAGTCATTTCTTTTTTTTTTTTTTTAACCTCTTCAAAACACTGGTAGAGTGTTTTGTACACAGTGGGATCAATAAATACCATGGGCTGGCTGAGGAATGTCTTCTTCCTGCCTTTTTGACATTTTTCTGTTCATAAGCTCCAAAGGAGTCAGGAAAAAAAAGAAAGAAAAATAGTCAGTGCTTGCTAGCCAACACTAATAACTGTACAGAAAGGGTTGTGTGGGGATAAGGAGTGAAGAAGGGCTTATAAAAGCCAGAAAATTTGATGTTAGTGGCTTCATAATCATACTGAAGAATTTCCAAGACTGAACCATCCAGGTTCTTTCCTTCCCACTGTTGCCAGGGTAGGACTTGGGACTTCCAGATCTTCTCCTGGTTATTTTACCCGACGGCTTTCCCCGTACTGGTTACCAACTTGCTTAGAAAACATTTTCCTCTAGAGAAGGGCTCTCAGCCATGAGTCTGTGCTCTGGGGAGGTAACGGAAGTGGCCCATTTGGAGCGCGTGGAGGCAATCAACGTGGTGTATTAGAGCAACAGGAGAGAAGAAATAACCAGAGGAAATGGCTTGACTGTGAATGTCACACTTCACAGCCTGTCTTTCTCCAGGGCTCCCTATGGATGGCAGCGAATAGCAGCACCTTCCAGGCAGTCGATCAAGCCCGTCATCCAGAAGTGGTTACTGGAAACTCCCTCTCCCTCAGACCCTCCCTTCTCCCATATTCAATCCTGCTGCATGTCCTACCAATCCAATTTTACCACTTAAATATCTCTCACACCTGTCTATTTGCCATTACTTCTGCACCACCCCAGTCCAAGCCATGGCCCTGCATCTGGGAACCATGAGGCCTTCCTTCTGGCCCCCCATGGCCATGCCCATCCCCTACAATTTCTCCTCCACACTGTGGCCAATTCGCCTTTCCACATGCCATCCGATTGTGTTACAGCTCTTCTAAAATCGTTCAGTGACTTCCATTTGCTTTTAGGATAAAGACAAAACTTCACCTGACCCTGGACAGTCCAGCCTCTGCCTACCTCTCCGTCTTACTGTGGACACAGTGCCTGGTATGCAACAGACCCTCAACTCTTGCAGAGTAATGAGTATGCCACATCTAGCTGTTGATTAAATGAATAAATGAATGAATAAATGGATGAATGAGTATGCCTTAGGACTTCCCCACAGGACTCTGCAAAATCTTTCCAGCCACCAGTGGACCCTTGAAGGGGTCTTCATCCCATAACAATAGACAAGAGGCTCTAATTAAAAGTCAGGTGCCATCGTGGTCCAGTTCACAAAGAACCCCCTTCACACATCTTACCTAACTCCTGAATTCCTTTTCATAACCCATCTGGCAACGATTTTATCACCTCATTCATTTCTTTTGATATACGACCTTATTTCTCAGGACTTAGGACTTCAGCTGTCTTCTCCACATGTTTTTATTATCTATTATGGCTCTTGTACTGCTCCAATGTTGCCCACTCCTTGGGGCCCTCCTTCCCTTTCTCTTACATGGGCAGCCCCCATGTGGCCCTCCCTAGGCTCACAGGAAAGACCCACACATAGCCAAAGCCTTGAACTTTTTAGATGTCTGGACCCCTAACTCCAGAGACACCACTAGTTCAGTGTCTCTTGGAAGGATTCCAGAATCTGCACTTTAACTAGCTCTTCAGAGCATGTATTATGCTGTGTCTGGGCCATAGCATCTACCCCAGGTGTTTGCCTAGGAATGCCCTCTGCTGATTCTCTGCTCTCAGCTCCCTGCATCTGCAGATCAGATGCTATCTTTTTCTACACCATAGTCTGAAAGGGATAGCCTAAAGAAATAGCCCTCCCTCCAATACAGTATTTCTAGAACCATCAAAGTACTACTGAACTACAGTTGCATGAATAACATTGTCTGAATTTTATTCAGGACCAGTTTTAATAGAACAAGAAGACAATAGGACTCTTTCTTCAGACTGTAGATGCTCACTAAATATTCTTTGAATGAAAAAATGATTCAGATTTGCTCTTCCCCACCAAAAACACCCTCTCTAATAGTTATATGAATGGATTGCCTTTGAAATCGGGGCTGGCAATTGCACAGACAGATGTTCTCAGAGCACTTTTCCATTTTCTATATTTGGAAATTGAGGGTCAAACACCAACAACTGAATCCTACCTGACTAAAAGCAGAGTTACTGGCTGGGCTCAGTGTCTTGGCTTCTACTGAGATGAAATATTAATCAGACCATTGATTGTGTTTTGAAACTGTCTGTTTTTGTATATAAAAGCTACTAAAGCACACTTACAATTCCATGTTCTTTACATTTAACTCTGAATGCTCTACCAATCGAATGTTGGAATAGTCTTGGTTTAAGTCAAATTATTAATAATATTTCTTTCATATTGGGAAAGATAAATGATAATATATTAAGACTGAAAAATAGCAAAGTAGCATGAAATGCCAACTCCCTCCCCTGAATCTAACCTGAAGACACCACAGAAGAGGCGGGAGGCCGAGGTTGGAGGACCACAGAGCCAAGCTCAGCAACTAACATGGGGAGTGTGGTTTGGAGTGAGAGGCAGCTAGAGTCACTGGATTCCTTCCTTCCTATTCTTTCCTTTTCCCTCTGTTGCATCTGCCTGGGGAGATCATTTTGTGCAGGAACACTAGCCCGGCACCTAGGAAAGGTGGAGCTGGAAAGGTAACATGAGGGCAACGTCAGTGTCTGCTGGAATAGGATACATGGCAGGGAGAATGGATACAGATGAAGAAAGATTTAATGAGCTGGAAGATAAAGTCAGAGAACTCTCAAAGAAAGCATCAGGAGAGGAAGGAATGAGAGAAAAGTGGTAGGGAAAACAGAAGCAAAGCTGTCACTACCCGCATAATAGGAGTCCCCAAAGGAGAGAAAAAAGTAAATAGGCGGAAAAATACTTGAAGAAATAATTTTTCAGAATTAGGGATAGAACACTTCAGATTGAAAGGTCCCAGCTAATGTTAAACAAGATCAAACAGAGCAGGGAAAAACATATTAGATACTTCCTAGTGAAATGTAAGAACATCAATGCTAAAGAGAAAATTCTAAAATCTTATAGAGGGAAGAAGCAGATCCCCTTAAAAGGAGCCAGAATCAGATTGATTCTTGATAGCAGTGGAAAAACATCTTCAAAGTGGGGAAGATAAGGAATTTTGACCCTAAACCTTTATTATATTCAACCAATCTTCTATTTAACTGTGAGTGCAAAATGAAGATGTCATTAAGCATAATGGGTCTGAGGAAAACTTATGCCACAATTTCATGCCTCTTGGAAAGAATTCTTGGGGGATACACTTCAAGAAGGGAAATTAATCCAGAAAGAAGCAACAAGATATTAGGAAATTAAAAAAAAATAGTAAAGTACTGATACATGATACAACAAGATGCTAAGTGAAAGAAGCTAGTCACAAAAGGCCACATATTATATGATTCTATTTATATGAAATGTCCAGAGTAGGAAAATACATAGAGATATAAGGTAGATTAGTGATTACCAGGGGCCGAGGGGAAAAAGTAGGTAGTGACTACTGATAGACATGGGGTTTCTTTTGTGGGATGATAAAAATGTTCTGGAATTAGATAGCGGTGATGATGCACAACTTTGTGAATATCTAAAAAAACACTGAATTGTATACTTTAAAAATAATTTTTAAAGAAACAGGAAAAAAGATATTAGGAAAGTCAATACAAAAAAAAGAAATAAGCAATGATTTTCCCTTCCCCCTCCCCAACCACCAAAAATATCTATAACAAATCAAACTTGGAACTCCAGACAGTAGAAACATGCCAGGAAGGAGGGTGGGTGAAGAAGAGAGAAAAAAATACAAAAAAACCCCCACACTATCTTAGTCCATTTTCTGCTGCTTATAGCCGAATATCTGAAATCGGGTAATTTATAAAGAAAAGGAATTTGTTTCTTATAGTTCTGGAGACTGAGAAGCCCAAGGTCAAGGGGCCACATCTGGTGAGAGCCTTCTTGCTGGTGGGACTCTCTACAGAGTCCCAAGGTGGTATAAGTTATCATCACACGGTTGGGGGCAGAGCATGCTAACATGCTAGCTCAGGTCTCTCTTTCTCTTATAAAGCCACTAGCTTCACTCCCATGATAACCCATTAACCCATTAATCCATGAATGGATTAATCCATTCATGAGGGCAGAGCCCTGTGTGATCCAAGTGCCTCTTAAAGGCTCCAGCTCTCAATATTGTCACATTGTGGATTAAGTTTCAGCATGAGTTTTAGAGGGAACGTTCAAACCATAGCATATATTAAGAGTTTTTTCTTGTTCAGGATGACGACATAAATTTGCATAAGCTTTAAGCATTGATAGGGAAAAATAAGCGAAAGTGGGAATCTAAGTAAAGCTGAGAGTAACCACCAGAGAAATAGCAGTATCTGGTATAGTTGTGCCCAAGCATTTTTTACATATTACAATACATATTATTTTATGATAAATTATTTTCCTTTTATGCTCTTTTTATATTATATTTAATACATGTCTATATTATTTAATATATATACATATACAGTATATAAACAAAATATGTTTTATATCTATTATATATAAATTTCAAGTATTTTATTTTTATTTTATATTTATAAATTTACATTAAACATATTTATAAATGTACTTTATATTTATTTTTAAAGTACACTATATTGTGCACTTTTTAAATTATGTTTGGAAATATGTTATATTTTCTATGAATTTTCTATCAAGGTAGTAAATGGAGCATTGCAAACTATTTTTTAAAATTATTTGTAGAGATGGGATGGGGTCTCACTATGTTGCCCAGGCTGATCTCCAACTCCTGGCTTCAAGCGATCCTCCTGCCTAAGCCTCCTGAGTAACTGGGATTACAAACAATTATTATGCTTTTTTTAAAAAAAGAGCTTTGTGTTTAAAGGGGCTGAGGATCAGCTGCTCTAAGCCATGCTTGGATTTCACCTTACTGATATTTTTCTTGTTTATTTCTCTGTTTTTGTTGTTTGTTTGTTTCCCACCACTAAAAGCAAGCTCCATGGAGGGCATGATCACTGCCTGCCTGGGATCTACTCTACCCTGGATGCCTAGCATCTGTCCCACCCTCCACACTACTGGCCTGCTGGCCCATGTGGATACAGGTTCTGAAACTTCTCCCAAAAAACCAGGCCAGTTCAGGTCAGAATCCCCACAAAATAAGGAAGGATGAGGAGATTGAAAGTGTTTTAATTCAAAGAGCTCTGGCATGGTGGCCAGAGTCCTTCCATGACATAGAATTACAAGGAAGGGGCAACCCTTTCCTAAAAACTTACCAGTACTACGCAGAAGAAACCACTTTGGAACCAGCGGCTGCTCCAGGAGCTACGGGCGTCACCAGCTTTGAATGAGTAGCCTCTTCCCACTAAGCCTGTTCCCCTGTGCAGAAGGCATCCAGATTCCCCCAAGCTCGACCCCATCCCCTCCACATAAAAATGCCTGTCAAAACCCTACTGAGAGGGTTAGAGCGCGGAGACAAACAGATCAGCATGTTGAGGGTAGGGGACTCAGATAGGTCACAGCCTGGGGACCAAGTGACAGCACTTCATCTGCAGCTGCAGCCGAGCAGAAGACAGCCTGGCTTACACAGGGTCGCAGTGACTCCGTCCCAGGGCTTGCTAGAGGGGTGGATGACACAACATATTTAAAGTGCCCAAAGGTGCCTGGCATGTTGTCAGCCATCAATAAACAACTGGTACGTGGACAAAGAAGGAATGTGCCTGGTCCGGTGTCTGACTCATGGTTGTCACTCAGTTGAAGGCAGCTCTTAGGGGAAAGAGAAACAGAAGACGCAGGTTTGAAACAGAAGGCCCAAGAACAGCAAGAAACTGCGGAGGGTTCTCGACATGCATAAAAATAAATTTGTATAAAATCAATTCATTCGGGGGATCTCTTTATTTGATAAAGTGGATCCTTACTTGATAAAATATTTATCATAGACTTGCTTTAAAAAGTAAATCTTTTCAAAATATCATTCCACATCTCACAAATATACTTACACCCCACTTCCCTGAGCAAATCTATTACTTGGAGTGAGTCACTGCTGTATTAATATTTTAATAATATTAAAAATGGTGAATGAATGCTTACTACTTCACTGGGGAAAATGAGAAGAAATTAGCTTAATTACAGTAGAAAGGGCTTAGTGTAGGCACGAAGAAAGGCATATTGATATTAAGGGCAGCCACGAACACAAAGAAATCTCCAATTAGATTTGTTATGTGAATACTTGCACATAAATCATTAAAGACACCAAAATAGCCCTCTGACTTTAGCAGGCTATTTTGGAATCAAGGGAGTCAATTAGTGGAGGTTGTTGATATTCACAATTCTTATATTTTACAAATGCACTTCCAGTCTGGTTATTGCACATTTTCAGAAGGCAAAGGGATCTGAATGGTCCTTTCGTCGAACCCTGTCACTTTCACAGGTGGAATCTGCGACCCCAGCGGTTGAGGTGATTTGGCAAAGGTTGCACAGACAGGAGATGTTCTCTCCACCCCACTGCGTTATTGCCACCCTTTTATTCTCCTTCGCGGCTGCTCCTTTGAGTCGTTGTTCATTCAGCTGCATCCTCTATACTAAATCCAATTGAACCCCAAGCACCGTTCCTTCCTGAGCTTTGTGGGTCAGTGTCAGTGGTCCACCAGGGCTCAGTTCCTTTTTCATTCTACTTTGTTGAGACCGTAATCTTACCGGGTAAGGGCGACACGTCCTCCGATATCACATTTGGTGGGAATTACATTCAACATGTTTAATAACAATATTCATGATATTCGATCCTAGTAATGAGGTGTTGTGGGTGTAACTTATGACTTTCACCATTGAAACCATAATTTATAGAAATGGGAAGAGTAATGTGAGAAAAATATTCTCACCACTGGTGAAAAATCACGTTTTCACAGGGTTTGCAAACAGGGAAATATTTGTGGTTTTGTCTCATATGTTTTGCTTTTTTTTGGCAAAAGCAAAAGGCAGTTTTCTTTGCAATGAAAACGGCCTTTCGTTTTCGCCAATGCTTCACATCCATTTTTGCCAAGCAAAAAGCTGTTTTCCCAGGAGAAAACAGCTCAAGCTGAAATAAAAGTGAAGCACAATTTGTAAAATTTCCCTCTTTGAAAACAAAAATCACTCCAGTCAATGCAAACGCCACCTGAGGGCCCTTGCATCAAGACAGAGAACGGGGGAATTGTGGTTAAAACAGACACGTAAACAAGCTTATCTAGAAGATTTTGAAAAATAAGTCCAACGTCTCATGGGTGGCCATTTTTAAATCGTGCCCAGTATCAAAAATGAGTTTAGTCTTCACCTCTGGGTTCCAAATATGCCTCAGGAATAACTCTTAAGGTGCTATTTGTGCATTCCCTCTACATCATTTACTCTGGATGGCTTCTGTGTTAATAGCAACATTTTCCATCTTGTTATTATACTATGATGGATTCTGTTACTCAACCAAATCCTGCAAATTAGGAAGAGCAGGCATCATTTCCATTTTATTTAAGTTCACTGGATATTTAATGGAGAGAAGGAAACGGAAGTTCACTAGGGTTACTGGGTTACTTTGCCAAGGTGATTCAGTGCTAGAATCTGGACTGGAACTCAGATGTTCCGATTCCTTGTTCCTTTGTGATTTACCCTAGCACTTTTTTTAAAAAAAGACAGGATCTGGCTTTGTCACCCAGGCAATGGGTGCAATGGTGTGATCGTAGCTCACTGCAACCTCCAATTTCTGAGCTCAAGCAATCCTCCTGCCTCAGCCTCTGGAATAGCTGGGACTATAGCCACATGCCACCACTATGGGCTAATTTTTTTTTTATTTTCTGTAGAGACAGGGTCTTACTATGTTGCCCATACTGGTCTCAAACTACTGGGCTCAAGGAATCCTCCTGCCTCAGCCTCCTAAAGTGCTGAGATTACAGGCACGAACCACCATGCCTGGCCCTTAGCACTCTTTAAAATAAATTCTGATCAGAATTTCCCAATGTGGTCATTTTTATCTTTCTTCTACTTTGTTTTGCTTTGCATTTCCCTCAGGATGATATCTACATACTTTTTGATGTATTATAGCATATTCTTCAGCAGGTCATCTCTGCTGTTAGAAAGATAACCTCTGTAGAAATACTGGTTTTGAAAAAAATCAGAAGTTTCCAATAGCCATGCCAATTGCAAATAGATGATAGAGCAACTGTCACCTTCATAGAAGTGGGTCATTTATTACATAGAAAAATAAAAACATTGAAACCAGTTTTGCTTAATAGCAGTATATAATGAGCTATTCTTTGAGACAGACATTAAGAAATTTTTTTTTACTCCATATATTGAAACAAAAGCTGTAACCAGGATGCAAAATGACCTTCAAGTTCTTAATTTGATTAAAATAAGGTTTTTGATTCTAAATTGCCACATTTATCAGAATCGTTGTTTTATAATTCACTATTTCTCATTCAAGCAGTCACGAAAGATAAGAGCAAATATTTTGCATAAATTTCAACCCAGATGTGGACATTCAGATAAATCGTGTTGGTGTGCCACGAACATACCTTCACCTTCCCCCTCTGTCTACCCCAGTCCTGGCCAACCTCTGAATAAGAGCTTAAATCACAATTCCTTGGAGAGCATCAGACTTCTCTGACCTTCCATCTTTCCCAATTTCTTCATCCATGCTAGTCTGAACTACAAAATTTACCACTTATGCCACAGAACTCTACCCTCAGAAATGGTAAAGTTTTGTGGTAAATTTTATATGTATACTTACTCCAACAAAAAAAATTAGAAAAATATGTACGAGTTTATTTTAATCAAGGCCATGCTTAAATCTAAAGAGCTTAAAAACAAAGCATCTATGTTATTTTTTCCCTTAAAAAATGCACCACTTAACTGTACATTGCTTGGATTGCCTCACATGTGTACATCAAGGCTTCCCAACTAGATTGATGGAAACTTCCCGAAAGCTTAAACCAGTCTAAACCTTTTCTAAGGCCCCCTCAAGACTTATGACAGTACTAACAGTGCCATGACACAGCAGATCATACATCAGTCATTATTGATTGATTAAGAAGAATTTTCATATAGTTAAACACACTTCACCTTGATGCTTCCCTTAAAATTTTAAATAACTATGGAAGACAGCCTCATGGAAAGTCACAAAATCTCATTTTACAACATTTTATCTCAAAACTCTCAATTAATACTACTTCACCACTTTATTCTTTATCTGTCATTATCCTTCATATTTGTAAGGAAGAGATTTCACAGAAGCAAAAATAGAGCATACCCTCTGGTAGTAAACAGCAGTTCCCGGTAACTAACTCGGATACCTTGGACAGCGACTTGGCCCATTGTTTGATTCCACACTCGTTCTACTGAGTGAGTGGGATATTTGATTGAGTCCTCAGAAAGCAAACAAACAACTAGGAGAAGAGGAGTGGGCAGGGATGGAAGCTGCATGAAAGACAGCAAAACAGCGATACTCAATTAGTGCATTAGTGCACTTCAGAAACCCCTAGGGCACCACTTGGAAGTCTTAGACTTCCTGTCTCCTTGTGTATCATGGGAGGCCGGGGGCTCCCCAGAGTCTACACCAGCCAGATGATGGCAGGACATCTGGAGCATGTCTGCTGGGGCCCAGTCGTCCCGACACTGACACGGGGAGAGGAGGGTGGAGCCACCTCCAGCCACGTGGCTCCGACGCATGTGAGCCGCTTGCCCCCAGCATGCTCTGTGGAAAGGCCTTTAGCTCAGCCAGGGCAGGATCGGCGTCTGTCCCCTTCCCTCTCCAAAGCGAATGTTAAGAAGCTGACATTTATCAAAACGAACAATCACCTGCTGCCTGAGACCTGGGCCTTGAATAAGGACACACAGAAGAGCCTCTAGATAGTTGGCGATGAGAATCGGAGGCTTTTGGTATCCAGTGCTTCCAGACACAAGCTTTCGCTGGCACTGTGCAGGGCGCCTATCACAGCCAGCGCTACCCCTGCAGGGAGGGATTCTTTGTTTCCATGCTCTTTCGTTGGGGAGAGAGAGGTAAGGAAAATGTACAAGTTTCTTCTTGAGGTATGTCCCAGAGTCTCAGCCTCTTGTTTCTTATTTCTCATATACAGCAGTTCATTTATATTCCGCTGGGCTTCTGCACATAAAATTCCTCTCTGTGTGGGTGGAAGTGGCCCCAACTTACTTCCGTGCTGTTCACAGAGTTATTTTCATTATTGGTACATTATGTGCTATCTCTGTAACTCACTGTACTTGGAGAAGCAAGTGTTGGACTCTGGAGGGATAAAATCCGGTTTAATTGCTTTAACTCTCTTTTTGCCATCAGGATAAGCCTTGTTTTCCCTCACCCCTCATCAAATGCCTGTATCGCTAAACCTGAGTCTGTACCTTCAATAATAAAACTGGCATGATAACAATGTACAACTATTAAGTGCCCATAACAATTAAAAATTAAAAATTAAAAAAAAATTGGCATGGATTTCAATGACATAGAATTCAAATTGTACTCAATGTTCTCTGTTGCTATCATACAAATGCAAATTAGTAAACTAATTTGGCATGTTCCATATCCCCTGCTGAAAAGCACTCAGGCACCATGCAAGATCTTACACATAATTTCAATTGTCTACAGGTAAGAGTTTGGTCTGGTTTGGGAGAGGGAGTGCCAACATTTGTTGAGTGTTTTCCATGTGCTACAGATTTTCATGGGTCTTATTTCAAATTATGCCCTTGATAGGTGAGTCTTGCTAACCTTATCTTGTGGATGAGAGAATGGAGGCGTGGACAGGTGAAATAACTTGCCAATTGCCCTGCAGCTAATAAGTGGCAGAGCCGGGATTTCAACCTAGGACTGCCTCTGTCCATGTCCACATCCTTTCTGCTCTGCTCTGCGGCCGCTCCCAGGGAGTGCAGGACCTGTGGGACAGGTGCTGAGACCAAGCATCACCCGAAGTGCAGCAGAAGAGAAAGCCAAGTAGACCCTGCTCAGGATGTGATAAGTGCACTCCATCCTGCCCTGCACGTGATGCTGCAGCACTTGGTGAAAGCCAGCCTCCCCTCCATCGGACTCCTTTGCAGGCAGCTGGATCACACACAGTCTTTGTAGCAAGTTCTCTGGCAGTTTAAGACGTGATTAGCCTTAAATTACTCCCTTATATTTGACTCTGGTTTTCTTGCTTCTGGAGATAATAGGATATACCTCAGAGGGCTGCAAAAACAACAACAACAAAAAAAACATTCCTCCTTACAACTAAGATCTCCAATTCTCCAAAAAAGAAAAAAAAAAGAAAGAATGAAAGAAAGGGCCTGTTAGCCATTGCTGCCCTGTAGGCAGATTTTTCTCCCTTGTCCTTGTGGCAATGACCCTGGGAGAGATTTCTTGGCTTCCTCTAGAACCATGGCATGGCTGACCAGGAGTTCTTATGAGCACTTAGACTTACTGGGCTTGGGATATGCGGTTTTTGTTTTCTGTTCAATATACCCTTGAAATAGGCCCAGGTGCTTTCCTTTGTATCCATGGATTTATTCCTCCTTCTAGACTTCTGTTATTTGGGGAAGGCAAGGGGGCCATTCCTGGTGCCATGTGCTGGTCCCGCTCTTAGCTGAGAATAGAACCTACATCATATCCTTCCATGGGCCCTTCCCCGGCACTTATCTTGACGATTTCATTTCACCCCATCTCCTAGGCTGTGCACATGTTCCATGTCCTATAATTGTTTTAGAGCATCCAAAAGAATTATTGAAATGAAGGCTCTTGGCCTCAAGGACCTTCCATCCTGTATCCTTTTGTTAGTCCTCCTTTGCATCTACAAGAATCCAACCTATTGACTTGTTGTATTTCTGATAGTAGCAGCCTGGCATCCATGTATATATTCAGACAAGCTTGCTAAAGTGGGCAATGTTTATTACATCCTGGTAGCTTAATGTAACTGTAGTTGAGAAACATGCCTGAGTGCATTCTAAGACCATTGTTTTTAATGTCTCTTTTCTTGCCATTACTACAAGTAGAAATGCTTGAAAACTGTCTAATGAGATGTTTCTTTAAAATCCTGTCCAACATTTAAGGACTACTGGCCCCTCCTTTGGGACCAAGCATTGTTCTTAGCACTGGAGAAAATGAGAAGAACAAAGCAGACAAGTTCTCTGCTCTCAGGGAACATGCATTCTAGAGGAGGACACAGCCTGTAAACAGGTGACCAAATAAGCAGGATCATTTGTGTCAAGTGCCACAGAGGAGAAAGGAGGAGGAAGAGGCAGAGGAGGACGTGGGAGAGGGGAGGAACAGGGTGATATGATAGAGAATGAGTTGTAGAGAACGTGGCAGCACCAGGGCTATTTGAGATTGAGTACATGGGAAAGTCCTTTTGGAAGCAGTGGCATTTTAAGTTTAAAGAGAGGAGAGAGCCAGTACTTAAGAGGTAGGGGAAGTGCATTCCAGGTAGCAGGAACAACAAGTACAAAATTCCTCAGGCAGAAAAGAGCATGATAGTCAAGCCAGAGAAAGCATGCCAGTGTGACTGAACCTAGGAGGACAGGGGAACGGCCTGAGAGTAGACACGTGGACAGCTGTCATATCAGGCAGGGCTTGGGCGCCATGGGAAGGAGTTTGAATTGCAAGATGAAAACACGTCTAACATGTTAGCAACTTGTATCGCAGGCTAGGCGCTGCACAGAGAGCCTTCCTTCCTTTCCTGTGGCAGACACTTCCAACTTTCACAACAATTGGCCACACCAGAATTTTTCAACAATGCTAAATTAAAGAAAAAAAAGCAGAGGAAGGAAGCAAGTTTTAAAGAAACTTTGCCAATCTAGATGGAAAGGGGAAAAAAATAAATCTTTAGTCCCAGTGCTCCTATTTTTAAAGCTGTGGTGGCTCTCATCTGTTGTGTTAAGAAGACAAAGATTGGTCAGTGGGCAGCAATTTAACTTTCTTTGAGTAACAGATTTAATTGCTTTAATGTGAATTATCGATATCACAAAGGGAAAAGTTTATCTGTTACTGACTCATTCAAAATCCCAGACATAATTCATCAATTCTTTCATATAAACAACATAGCTTTGTCCTTGTTCCATAATTTGAACTTAAATTGAGATAAGGCTGTTGCAGCTAATTTCTCTGTTATGTGCTGAAAAAATCAGGGTCCAGTGTTAAGAAGTAAAACCTAGAGCAAAAAGATGGCATAACTCCCTTAGATAAACTCGATATTAAATGCTTTAGCTCTGTATAATTTGTTAGTGTAGCATTAAAGGTTATTGCCCCATTAAGAGAGTATTTCTTCTAGAATGTGGATTCAAACTGCTATTTTAAATAGCTGATCAAATAATACTTAGAAAATTAACGCCATTTTGTGTTTTTAAGGTCTTTTCTTTAATTATTTGCTTTAATTTATCTTAAGACCCTGGTCTGCTCTTTGTAACATTCAAAATGGAAAGAACAAGAAAAGCTTGGAAGAAAAGCAAGGAAGACCACAAGAGAATGTTCACTCGCCCTACCACAGTGAACAGAGGAAAAAGAGAAACCTGATTTAGGACTAAGAACTTTCTCTCAGACAGATCTAATTAAACATTTCACTTTCTTTTCTTTCCTATAAAACTAATGTTAATCATTGTCCTTCCATGTATTGGAAGCCAGGAAGTAAAAATCTCCCCAGATTTAGAGAATAATATCACTTTACTAACAGTTCCTCTTAGAACAGACTCCAAATTGCAAAATAAAAATTACAGCGTATATCTCTTCTCTGTATTTATATCTTCTGTATTTACATCAGAAATGAATTTTAATTTAAGAAGCACGGCAACTTGTATTTTAAGAACAAATTAGCCTCATTAGTTAGTACAAAATGCTGCCTCTCCAGCTATCTTTTTCAGATCCTTAAAAATTAGATTTATCTTTCCTTTGCCATCAGAAGCCAATCCTCAGATTAAACAACAGCCTCTAGCCACACGTAATGATCATACGGCAGATCGATTGTTGCTTTTGGTCACTGCCTTTGCAGATATGCGAGCACCACAAAAGGAAAAGCTATGCCATCTGACACATTCATTTGGGGAGTATACTAAATCCAAATTTTAAAATGATCTCTTCTGAGTGGAGCTTTGCAGAGGAGGAGCATCCAGGAAGATTTCTGGGGTTCTAGCAGAAGAGCAGTTCCACTTAATTCTTCAGTGTGGAAGGGTTGTGGTCAGGGTAAATTTAAAGGCGTTGGAATGAAAAGTATGATAACAATGTACAAGCATATTTTTTCAACCATGGGCCCTTCTTTCACTCCTCTACAAAGATATTTTCATAATCTCATATTTTTTATTCTTTAAAAGTTTTCCTTCTTGTAAATTTTAGTCCTCCATTTTAAGCTACAGTATATACTTTTATGCTAATTACACTTTAAGAAGTCTTGGGTCTTATAAATAAAAGGTCAAGAAAATACTCTTTCATTTAAATGGTCCATTCTTGTTATTCTTTGAAGCCAAATACACAGCCCATTTTTCTCATAAATCAGCCCATCTATTGGTAATCACTTTTGTTGCTTTATGCTGATTTCCCTCTAGTTCCTCTATGTCTGTCTGCTCCCAGGATACGCAGACCTGAACACAATATTCCAGGTGTGTTTTTGCCAAATGCACTAAATTACTGCACCTCTCCCTCATGACGTGAGTTCTCTACACATACAGCCCCAAATCATATTAGCTTCCATGGCATATTGCAAACACGTCTAATTTGTCGTCCACTCTCCTCCTGGTCTCTCTGGCATGACTGCTTTCTAGATTTTTCCCTCTTGCTGCTTACTTTTATAGCTTCCCCCCCCCTCCACAGCATTGGGGTTAAACCTGTCTGACTTAATTCTCATTTCATTTGATCCTTTCCGTATTTTTAACCTCAGAAACCCTGGGTAGCATTTCTCTTTATTCACTGGTGTGTTTCCAGTGCTTCCTGATTTAATTTCATCTGCAAATCTAATTAACATGCTGTTTACCACATTTTCTTCCAGGTTACAAATGGACATGCTCAGAAATAAAAAAGCACTAACAGGGATTCCCGGGGCCCGTCTCAGCGCCTCTCCTACTGGGATAGCTTCAGAAAGTGCAATTAACTTTCCCCAGCTCAGGGGATGGCTGTTTCAGCCACTTTACACCATTTTGATGGACAGCTGTGTCTCTCCCCTAATCAGCCAATTTGGAGATAGAACAATTACAAAAGACAGCAATTACTGGATGCAGTCTGTCATTGTGAAGACGGAGGGTGAGAGGAGGAAGAGGAAAGAAGAAATGGCCCAAATGTAGAGTTAGACACTAAAAAGATCTCAACCCTATTGAGAGAGTGGACCAAATGGGGGACTCTGAAAAGCAGAGACTTCCGGATTCAGAGAGGTAAAACTGCAGACCTGCTTTTCCAATAAACCTCCAGCGTATCTCTCAGACTTCCAGAAATCAAAGACCAAGGATTGCTTTTTGTTGTTTTTATTGTTCTTAAAGATTCCAAGTGTTTCTTAAAATCATGCTCTGATAGTTTGGAGGTATTTCCTTATATCTCTCTGATTTTTTGGTTATAATTTAAATATATTTCATTTTGTTTTTTAAAGTGAATAAAATGACTGGCAAGATCTGTTTTATGATGATTATAAACCATGGGGCTTTGAAGAGATGTCCTTTCACTGTTTTTTCTTTGGGCTCAGTGATTTCAAGTTCTTGATCTTCCCCTAAATTCCCTTTCGCAATTATCTGTCTTAAAGGCACCATCTACTTTTGCCATATCCAGTGAAAAGACCCCAAAATGGGATACTAATCAATGAGAAAATATTATTTCCCAGTCTTGATGGTCATAGTCTTATCATAACATTAGAAAAACACCATAAAAAAAACAATATGTATCTCCATTTAAATATGTATTTAATTTGAATCCTTTCTAATTAAATGTATTTTTTAATACGGAAGCAGGAGAACAAGAAAGGCAATATGTTTTTGAAAAAAATCGGGTCTCTGGCAGAAGTCATGTTGGAAACTTGTGGAGCTTAATAAAGAAATTCTTCCCAACATAGATTGTACAAACATCAGGAAGGAGAGAGAAACGAACTAAAAGGATGGTTGCCAGGGAAAACTTTTTCATCTTTTGGGGGGAGAGAATCACATTAGAGGATCTAACGAATATTTTACATAAGTCTTCTAACTTGCCTCTCTCCAACTTTTTTCTCTTCTCATAAAAGAAGGAAAATGAAGTGGGAAACTACATAAAAATCCAGCTTTCCTGTGAGTACAAAAAGGAGGAAAAGGAAAAGGGTTTATCGATGGAGATGCCCGAGAGAGAAGCGGATTATGAAGGCAACCAAATGTTCTCTGTCAGGTAAATTGGAAGTAGATTGTGGAAAGCTTTTGATACCAAAGCTTTCTGGAACCCTGAAGCAGGTGGAGTGTGCTCAAACTGGAAGCTTCCACAATGCCCTTGGACAGGCTTAGCCTTCAGAATAGCTGTAAGTGAAGTAAGTTAAGTATTTTCTCAAGAATAAAATGTGGTTAAGTCCAAATTGGATGGAGCATTGACCCTGCCACTGGCTTTGTCCTTTGCTGCTTTTGTGGCCTTGCACAAGATATTTGGTCTCTCCCTATTCCAGCTTTCTCCTCTGTTCAAATATCCTCTCCCATCAGATTGTAGTAATGATCAAATGAAATGACAGAAGTGAAACCTCAAACTTCATACAGAAATAAGACATTTCTCCTAATTAAGATTTCACGAAGCCTTGAAATGTTTATGGTTACTATTAATCACCACTGGAAAAACATTCCATTTTATATTCATTAATCCTAGACCAGTGATACTAACACTTTCAAACAGACAAGGAAACAGATAAGAATTTAAAATATTAAAATATTTGAAATGATTGTTAGATACTTAATTGCATATAATTCTGATTCTATTTATTCAGTAACAATCTGTTTGAAGCAATCAAATCCAGTATGCATT
>NW_012146079.1:3114644-3118048 GCF_000956105.1 Propithecus coquereli | reverse complement strand
AGCAATATTAAAATATTTGAAATTAAAACTAATGAAATACGAAAAAAAGACTTTTTAAAGGTATCACTAAAGTGTTTAAAGCTCCGGCAAATGCATATAATACTGATTCTATTTATTCAGTAACAATCTGTTTGAAGCAATCAAATCCAGTATGCATTTTTTCATAGGATTTCAACTTTGAATGTTTATATTTTAGAATTATTCTATTATTTAACTACTTCTAAATATCTTGCTATATTTCCACTCATTCTATTTCTTTACCAGTGATGTGAAGTAAAAAGCAAGTCATGTAATACATACCATATTGAAATTATCAAGCATTTGATAATCATAGTTGATGAATTGCAGATAGTTAAATATAAATACAGTCATTTAGCCATTAGGATTCCTGAAACAACTGGATCAACCATTTGTAGACTGGTTACATATCACAAACAATTGACCCAATTTGGTTGCAAATATGATTGAAACTAACCGGATTACAAATATTTACTTTGATTACTGCAATTGCTAAGTGATCATTCATTGATCCAACCTATTATTCATTGGTCAACCTGCAAATAACAATAACCTTCAATTTGGATACACAAAGCATGTTGTAATCTAGATATAGTTTCCAGTGATGTATAGGCAAGAAAAATACATGTAAAATACACTATGGAAAATTACAGATATATGTGAATGTGTGTATGTGTATATATGGAAAGTTGATATTGCCCATTGGCAGTTGGCTAATAAAATGAATATTAAAGAATATTTGTTAACAATTGAAGGACTCCCTGGTGATTATACAAAGATACTGAGATAAAATTAACAATATCCATATGTGAAAAGAATGAAAACAAATGAACACAGTCTTAAGGATCAAAAATATATACCACCCAAACTTAATTCAGCTGTCTTTGCACTACCTTAGATATTATATGCCCCATAATGTGATGTAATAGAACGTAAGTGCCCAACACCAACTATGAAGTGGTCTTGCCTAAAAATTGAATCTGAATCCAATCAAGCTTAGACATCTAAATACCAAATTACAGGAAATACAGGGGATGGAAGGCCAGGTTAAATGTCTTTACAAGCAAACAATGGGCCAAACTCAGAATGTAGGACATCGTAAGGATAAATGACCTGGTTTATCCAACTAATCAGTGAAATGAGAAAGGGGAAAAAATAAAATAAACCAAAGAGACTACCTTGTTTGGGTCCTGATTTGAACAAACCAACTGTATAAACACACCTCTGAGACAAACAGAATTCTGAAAATGAACTAGGAATTAGATGATGTTGAAGAAAGATTGTTATTTTAGATCATTGTGTTTTTAAACATTGACCTTTCCGTTAGGAATAAATATGGAATTATTTCAGGGTAAAACGACATTTTGAATTTGCTTTAAAATAATCCAGGGAAGGGGAGAGAAAGTGTATGTTTGGATAGAAGGGGAAAGATGAAACAAAATTAGCAAAATGTTGATAATTATTGAACCTAAGTGATGAGCACCTAAGTCTACTATCTACTTCCTTTGTATGTTTTAAATTTTTTCACACTGAAATATCTTTTAAAAAGTAAATGTGTCTACACTCCATTTAATTATTTACATAACACAGGGATGGATATCAGCACAACAGTTTTGGAGAATAGATTACAGCTTAAATCTTGATTTGCTTGCAAATTCTAAATCAAGAATCACCAATAATAAGCTCAATTCTAAGCTGCAATGAAACAACAGCACAATAACCTCCATACAAGACCACTCTGGTTTCCATTAAAAACAAAAAGACCACTAATCCTTACCTGTCTTGCCTTTCCTCTTGGCCCACTTCCAACAGACTAACAAGAACAGGTTGTTTTATAGCTATGTGATTGCATCTTGGTAATCATCACACAGCCCTCCATGGTGGGGTTGGGGAGGGAAAACATTGCCTGAATACAAACAGGTTCAACACACCTTAGTGCTGTATCCAGTTCACAAGTTGATGCATATCACTGCCAAGAGAAGCTGGAGTTGGGGTCTTGCTAGGGGTCTGTAGCTGATGCAATAGGAAAATGCAGAGAAGATGGAAGGAGATGATGTCTTGAAATTAATATATAAATTTCCCTTCAATTTTTGTTTTGCACTTGTAAATGGCTTTATTTTAGGTGGATAGGCTTTATTTTTGTTCACTACCTCTCCAACATTACAGATATTTTTTAAGCCTAGGAAAGTAATGTATCCCACGTTGCCATGTTCAGAGAAGAGAAGCTTCCCCACCTGAAAGAGCCCCTGTTCACACCCCATCCCCATAAGTTCCAGCCCGCATAGCACTCCAAAGCCCTCCAGGGACAGCAGAGAGGCATAATGCGGAACAACTGTTTGAAGGGTGGAAGAAAAGCACATCCTGATGTCTCAGAGCTAAGAGAAGGAAAAGGACATTTACATAAGATGAGACGCCAATCCATTGGAAAGTTCAATGTGCTTAGAAATAGACAGAGGCTGGGACAATGATAGAGGAATGAAATTGCTGCAGCAGATTGCATCTTTCATGTTTAATTTTCATTTAATTCCTGAGGAAGGCAGAGGCTCAAAGGAATGACTCACCCTCATCCTCATTCTTCAGAAAAACTTTTGCTGACCTCTCAAATGCCAAGGCCTGGAAATACCTTTATTTGTTACTCCCCGGAATTGATCATTTCCCATAAAGTACGTATTGATGAGAAGCAATGTTCATTTCTGTTTCAGCTACAAAATGGTGTTTCAAACCAAGTGAAGATGTATAGGGTGAACATTTCCAGGCTATTCATTGAAACTGATTCATCTGTCATCATCTTCGTACCCAAAGGGAACAGTAAGTCCTCTTATCCCTCCTCTATCTCTTAGTTGCTCTCTGTCACAAAAATACAGTTAACAAATTATTGTATTTTATCTGTTTTAAGCAGAATCATTTTTGGCAGCTCAGTCAAGAAATGAACTAAAGTGAAATGAAAGAACTAAAGTTCTGAATAATAAGAATAGTTTTGTTGGGTTCAACATGAGGTTGTAACAAAGTAGAAGTAATGGAGAAATTGAAATCAGATATGTTTAAATGTCTTTAAACTGTTGTTTTTATTAAACGTAGGTAACAATATGCAAGGCCATCTGGAAACAAAGACAGCATGTTTTTAACGGTCATGAACTTGACCTCTGGTGAGAATTAATTAACCCTATTGTAGTGGTTTCCCAAAAGTCTCAAAACACATCTAAAACATTCACTGTGTTGCATTGATTATGAATAGAAGCTGGTTTATTATGCTGATATTAGTTGAATATAAACTGGAAAACCGGCCGGGCGCGGTGGCTCACGCCTGTAATCCTAGCACTCTGGGAGGCCAAGGTGGGCGGATTGTTTGAGGTCAGGAGTTCGAAACCAGCCTGAGCAAGAGCGAG
>NW_012146079.1:2940477-3114446 GCF_000956105.1 Propithecus coquereli | reverse complement strand
AAATAAAAAATAAATAAACTGGAAAACCTAAACAATTTTGGATTTACTTGGGGACATAGAACAGGTGATATTGAACTTGTTTTTTTCAATCTATAATTTCCCTTGGGAGAAAGAAGTTGGCTAAAATGTATGCATAAAATACAAGGCTTTAAGGAAGACTGAGGCTTGATTCACTTTGTTTCCTCCTGATAGAAGATTAGTTATTAATACTGAGGGTGATTATTGGTTTTTAAAAAATTCTGAATATTGGTATTTCTTAGACCATAGGTTCATTTTTACAACAAGAATTTATGGAACACTTATTAGGTTTAAGAGAATGTGCTTATAGATTTAAGAATCCATTATTTAATACTTTGTTATGTTTTTATTATTTTATAACTAGGTAAATTTTTTGGCTTTCCCATGATATGAATAGTCTTTGAATATGAATAGTTACCACAAAATATTAAAAGAGAATAATGGTTTCTAGCCACTAGCAAACCAGTTGCATTGTTCTTTCAACTTTTCATCTGGTATTAAATATCGTTGCCCAAAAGATTATACTATATTGTATTTTTAATTCAAGCCCAAATTATAGCATTTTAGATGAAATTATAATAGAGCCAAGTCCCATTGGTATTTGAAAGTGGCAATATCATGATTTCTCCATATTTTGTATTCCAGCATTTTTTCTCTTTTCCCAACCTGTTCTGTAGACAAGTTTCCAATTCTGTACCATATCTTCAAGTGTGATTCTACAGGAAATTTCATACAATTGGGAAATATTCATGATACTTTAGAAACAAATAACCCTCTAATTCGATAACAAATAAATTTTGGTTTGAATGCTAACTGTGCTATCATTTCCAAAAATCTGACCTTTATTTCCCACAAAACTCCTATGAAGAAATTCCATTCATGAATTTTATCTATATCAGAGCAAAAATATCTAATTGCCTCTTCTATGAAATCTGTATTTATCAATTATGACTTTCTCGGGGAAATTCTAATTTGCAAAATGCTCCATATTCCAAGCTTTAACAGTTGGAGGTGGATGTCCTTAAGGATGGAGGGGAAAAAGTTCTTTTTTAAATGGCACATTTACTAATTATAAAATGCTCTTATCTCTCTGCAGCCAAAGCCAAAATGAACATGTGCCTTGTACTAAGAAATCCCAGGATTGTCACAACTTGTGCCAGCTGTTGAGGTTATGACACCTGTGCCAGCATCGCCAGCTCTGCCCACTGTCATCTGTTCCAACTGTTCCATCTGCACTGTTTGTACCGATTCTCCCATTTCTGCATCTGTACCTTCTGCAGAAACGTTTCCAACAATGCCAGCTGTGTCATTGGTGCCAAATATGCCAGATGTTCTATTTGTCCACCCTGGGCCAAATCAATGCAGTTTTGTGCTCATTAGTTTTAGCTGGTAGATTCTATTTTACAATTTTTTGAGATGTATTTAGATCAAATCCAGGCTAAATCCCCCTTACAACCATTTTGCATCCATCCAGCAATCTTTTTGCAACCCCAACTTTCTATCTGACAACATGAAGTTGGTCGATGTCATTTTGATCCTATTAAACCAACTCACAATAACCAGCACAAATATTAATTGTGGTAGAGCATTTCCTACAATGTAAAACTATATATTGCAAAGGCCATGAAATACAGCAATATGTTGGCAAAGTAATTAAAAAAGAATAAACTTGGTTCTGATAAACAAATGAGAATGCTCAGAAATCAATATGTTGAGCCGATTAGAGTCATCTATGGCATAATGTCCTATTAAGCTGCCTGTTTACTGGTCTTTTAATTGACAGGGTTATACATGCAGATTAATGTTTATGTCACATACTCCCATTTTCTGGGTTCTGCTCTAGAAAGTATTAACCAAGGGTGCACCCGGATAGTGGGGCCAAAGCCACTGCACTTGCTGCTTCCTGGGAGAACTAAGCAAGCTCGGGATCTGGTCCTCCGGCTGGAAGCTAGCTTCTCTCTCCTCTCCCAAATGTCAATTCTGCAGCTGCCAGCACGAACCCTTCTCATTCACATGCTCTTCCAGCTTTAAAGTTGAGAAAAAAAGAAGGGATTTCATACTCACAACCTTAATATTCTACATCACCACAAACCAAAAAACAATATTTTTTCTCTTTTCTTTTCTCATTCAGGAAAGTCTTTTTAAGGAGCTCTAACACTTAATCTCTACATTTTAAGCCAAATTCCTTCCTCTCAAATCATTTTCAGATGTGGGGAATGAGCCCGGCACTCGCCATTTGAAAACTGATGGCTGATCAGGAATGTGAGGTCCAGAGGACAGGGGGCTATCTCCTGGGTATTCAGCCTGGATTGTTTCACTCCCCCTTGCCAATGAGGAAAGTTTTACCTGTGCGCTAGTGCTGGAAAGTGTTAGTGATGAAATACTTGATGGAGGACAATATGTCAGCTCACAGTCATGTCCAGAAATTCGCACTCTGTCTGCACGTGCGAGGAGATAAAGTGAGGAAACGTCTCCACAGCTTTATGAGGTTTTCAAAATCCACACAGAAAACACTTAACTTCCACAGTGAATCACTAAAATTACCTTAAAACTAATGAATTGGTCTAGGTCTTAGACCAAAAATCCTGACAGTATCTTATCTTCCCAGACAAGGGTCTGTACGCTGAGGCCCCAGACCACAGGGCAACGGTCTCGGTGCATGCCAGTCCTCCTGCACGTGTGCAACACCTTCCTTTCAATCATACTCTTCCCTTGCAGGGTCACCGATCATCTCTTAATGCCCAAGTCCTTCACTCTTCTACCCAAGTTTTATCTGTTTCTGATCCTTTCACTCTGGTGAGGAATAGTCATAATCTTCTCTGGAAGATGGAAAGGAGATTGAATAAATATCAATTAATTAAAATGGTGGCTTTCTATCAAAACATGCCCAGCTCCTCGCTGGAGGGATGCAGTCTGAGTCTGCTGACCCTGCTTCTAGAAATGCCACAGACTTTTTGATTCTAATTCCCTATGTTGCAAGATGCCAGGAGGGAACATCCTTAATTAGGATTAAAATAGTTTCGTGATTCGTTGGGAGTGCACCCTGTACCTTCCCGGTACATTTTAATTAATAGAACTTCTGCTCCCTGCTGACAAAGATGTTTCCGATGGTGTTTTGGCCCACCATATTTACCGCCTTCATTGACATGAGTCATCTGAATTCTTGGAGAAATCACAAACTTCATGGTTTCATGTGAAATACAGAACTGAGTGTTAGAAGTGCCAGGTAGGCATCCATCACTGAGAATGTTTCTCTTCATCTCTCTGGCCTCTTTCATATAAGTTCTTAATATGGTGACCGTGAGAACCTGCAGATTTGCAAACAGATTTGCAAACAAAATAGAAAACCACACATTTCGAAGTTCCAATGCAAAGCAGAGAAAAATGTCTGAGTGTTTTAGAAATTTTCTATGATGTCATTGACTCATCTCTTTAGATAGCTGTTTTTCTGGAATGAATAATTCACCTTAGAGAAAAATACTGTCCATTTGGAGTAAATAGAGAACCTCTGTCCTCTTAAGTTTCTTGAGTATTTTTCTACCTCCTTCCATAATCTCACTATCCACAATTTCAAATTTGGAAGGAGAATGGAAGTTTTTAACTTCTCAGTTGCATCATTATCGGTATATTAGTATACTAGTATATTAGTACACTATAAATACCATTCTTTAAATCACAAGGATAGTAGCGGCTGTATGATTAACATTCATGAAAACGCCATGAAAGGTGGCAATAACTTACATTGAGGTGTCATGATCCAACTGGTACGTCAGTTACTGTGGTTGTCGTTTTCATCATTTTCTCACTCATTTCTACACTGTGTTATTTTCAGGAAAATGACACTACTTGACTAACTAATGTTCCAGGATTTGTATTTGACTCCTAAATGTCAGTCCTCAAACTCCAGCGTTGATGATATATGTAGGTAAGCTACTTACCTCTAGAAGTGATGTCTGTCAAAATGTCGATGAGTTTGAGGGAGCGGGAACAGAGGTTAATAGAAAACAAAGTAGGGTAAGGACATTAAAAGAATGAACCACTGCACCAAATCAGTAGGATAAATGGGCAGAAGTGGGTTGTTTTGGTTAAATGAAATAAAGAGATCAGAGATCATTAGGAATGAATGAATCACAAAGTTACTGAACCATCAAGTAGACAAGAGTTGTAAAGATTCACTAATCCAACCAGAAAACTAAGATGCTGAAAGGGTACATGATGTACACAAACCCACACAGCTAATTAATGATGATATCAAGCCTAGAACCAGTGTCTCTGTGCCTTGATTTCACCTGTAAAAGAGGGATGATAATAACAGTATATAACCCATAGAGTTGCTGTGAAGATTAAATGAGTTAATGGGTGTAAAGCACTTAGACTAGGGTCTGACAGAGAGTAAACACTATGAGTTAGCTATCATCATCACGGTCGTCATCGTCATCACTGTGACTAGGATGCTCGAACCTGTGTGATTTTAACCACTCCAGGATCACGTTAACTGAATCTTGCAAATCTCAGCATCAATTTAAAGTCTTACATTTATCCTGGGCTGTAGGATCATGTTATTCCCATGATTTTATTTTGACTGTCAAATTTCTCTTCTAAAAAAAGGAGTTGGAATGTGAGTCTGGAATTAAGCAATGGCCCAGTGACTTGATTTTTTGTATACTCCCTGGCACACAATGCAGACATTCAGTCAATGTAGGGAACCCTGAGGTACCCATTAAGGGCACAAAGGCACGATAAATCTAGACTGAGAAATGACACAAAACAGTATTATTTTGCTTTTAGAAGGAAAGAAAGCACACCCTCGATCAGTACCACCCTCACATGTACTCGCACAGATACTCCCAGTCACCTTTTTTGTGCCAGCCACAGGTATGTGTGTCCTTGCTGAGCAATAGAAAGAATGAGGTCACAGAGATTCCAGGAAAAGAAAAAAGAAGAAAACTCCACTCAAAATAGAATGAGTTAATCATATTGGGAAATTTGGAGGAGAAGACAGAAAGGAAATTATAGTAGCTACATCATAGAATTAATTTCTCATAGTTGTTTTGTTGTTGTTGTTGTTATTTTTGAGACAGAGTCTCACTCTGTTGCCCTGGCTAGAGTGAACGCCGTGGCGTTAGCCTAGCTCACAGCAACCTCAAACTCCTGGGCTCAGGTGATCCTCCTGCCTCAGCCTCCCAGGTAGCTGGGACTACAGGCATGCGCCACCATGCCCGGCTAATTTTTTTTATACATTTTTAGTTGTCCAGATAATTTCTTTCTATTTTTTTTAGTAGAGACGGGGTCTTGCTCTTGGCCAGGCTGGTCTCGAATTCCTGAGCTCAAACAATCCGCCTGCCTCGGCCTCCCAGAGTGCTAGGATTACAGGCGTGAGCCACCGCACCTAGCCAATTTCTCGTATTTGTAAAGCCCTTTATACTTCTCAGGTTTTTACTATCATCTGATTCTAGGCCTTAGTATTTGGTGGCACAAATAGAATGCCAGACCAACTGAGTCACAAAACTCTTGGGGTTAAGAAACTCACCAGGCTATTCTGTTGTACTAGGAGGGTTAAGAGACCTCTTTTTAAAGCCCAGTCAGCACTCTTTCCTCTTTATTAGAGCAGCTTCCTAATAGAGAAATTTGTATACATTTAAATAAATTATTTAGAATTTCAGAATTTTGAGCTTCAAACATGAAATATTACTTCATTAAAACAGTTTGGATCCAAGTGGGTTAACTCTTCCTTTCTAGGCTTCTGTCCTCAGAGTCAATTTCTTGTCTCATTTCAATCCATTCACGTTGGACTGACTCACAAAAGCCAGAGAAAGAACATTATTAGCTCCTGAGTCCGCTCCATATGGTCCTGTAGGAGTTTGCCTCCTGGTTAACCTTGTTACAACTCAAGATCCATCATAACAAGTGTTGTGATGAGTGATGACACAGACGGAAACACATTCGAGAGATGGGTCACCGTGCTGGTATTTAGTGCTATCACAGATACACAATGATACCTAAACCTCATTCTTAGTATCGATGTATGAATCCACACTGTGTTGGACATATACTAGGTAGCTTTTTTTCAAACAAATGTTTCAAATCATGATTAAAGCAGGTCTCAGCACTCTGGTGCATGGAAGCTGAGTTTCCCAACCCGTGGATCATGGCACACTTTGGTGGCCCAGGTGACTCATGGGGGAGGGAGGTGCCAAGATGTGACCCCTTCATCCTGGGGGCAGCCAGAGCTTCTGGGCTAGTCACCTTCAGACATCAGCAGACTCGTCTCATGGCCACACAAATATTACCATCTTTTGTACCTGCCATGCCATGAAGAATGTTGGAGAACACAGAATAGCACAAGCCAAGCCCTGGAACAGCACTCTCTAGGTATCTAGATTTCTGGACCAGTAACATTCTTAGAAGGAGGGGGAGGAGGAGGAGGAAACAGCAGCAATGTGGGATTCCCAAGTTTTTATTTTGGGTATTAATACAAAGCCACTATCACCTGTGACTATAATTTTGTAAAAGAAAGGGGATGTTACGCTGTTTCTAAAATGCTTTCATTTTAAAATTGTTTGCACCACGCAAAAGAGTACATCCCAAACATATAGTACCAACAAACTATTTTAGCAAGAGGAACTGAACCTTTTCTTCCCGATTTTTATTTTGGAAACTGTCCATCCTACTGAAAAGCTGAAATAGAAATACCAACATCTCCTTTACCTATATTCACAAATTGTTTACATCTGACCGCATTTGCTTTATCTCAAACTTTTCTTTCTGCAGAACCATTCAAAAGTCACAGACATCATGTAACTTCCCCCCTAAATACTTTCTCATGTATCCCTGAGGGGAAAAACTTCTTTGAAATCACCACAGTACTGCTGGCCTAGCAAAGAAAATTAGCATAAATTCTAATAACCTAATAAACAGTTTATATTTGAATTTCTCCAGTTGTTTCAAAAATGTCCTTTATAGACCTTTTTTCCATCCAAGATTTAATCCAGTTGCATTCATTATACTTGGTTATTATGTCTCTTTAGTATCTTTAATCTAGAATCATCCCCACACATTTTGTTAAAAATTTGTTTTTCATAATGTTGACTCTTTTGAAGAAAGAGAAGTTGTCTTGTGGAATGTTCTACATTCTGGATTTGTCTGTTTACTAATGCTTAGATTCAGGTAGCAAAGGTATTTTTTTTTAACTCTAGAATACAGAGTTCAGATATAATCTCAGACTAAGTGAATACCTGAATTTAATGGAAATATTCCCTCCATAATTGCTATTATATTTGCTATGGAGTGTCAATAACTTAGTCACAGAATGGCACTTTCCACGGACCATCATTCGGGAACCACCGTCCTGAAGAATAGAAATGATTCCACCACAGTCCGTCTTCCAACCAGTGGTGTCGCTGCAGTAAACACCCAGGTCTCCAGAGGACAGGCCTAAGATTTTACCGGGGTTCACTTACACAGGCGCGAGGGCAGTTGATCCTTCCAATCAAGTCGTTAGGCTGAAATGGTCTTATCTTACCCTGGATGTTGTCCGTGATCAAAGTGAAATATGCTGAGGCTCAAGGTCTACTAAACAGTTAACAAAAAGCGACTAGAATGCAGCACCCGCTGACTCGTGGAAGAGCCCCCGGCTCTGATGGTGTCCCAAAGCGCCTGGACACTCCAGGGACCGGAGCGAGGCGTGCAAGTGTGGCAGGGCGGAGGGGCTCAGCACGCAGCGTCGCCCACTCGCCCGCTTCGTGAACTTGCTCGGTGCCAGGAATGTCCGAATTATCACATGCCCCATTTATCGCAGAGCTTTCCAGTCCCGGACAACAAACTAAAGCACATTCAAGCATGAGCAGAGCCCGATCGTGGTGCCCTGACCTGCATCAAGGGACTTCTTTAGTTGTGCTGATTGGGAGCACAGTGCACGACCACAGACTCCGGGCAGGGCCACCGCTCCTCCTGGGGTCGGAGAGCCCCCAGGCCCATCCACCAGTACCTGTGGGGGGCCAGTTGTCTTTGTCGCAGGAGGGGACCACGGCTCTCGGGGTGCTGCTCTCCACTCCATCCGGAGCCTCCCTCCACCCTGCAAGGTGCATTTAGTGTTCCGGGAAGAAGAAAGAGTCGGAGCTGCCTGCCTTTTAACGGCTGGTCACTCCACTCCACTCCTGAATCTGCTCCGCCACCCTGGTGACGAGTGTGGACTACAGCGAATATGACACAGACGGTGCACATCCAAGTGTCGCAATTCAGATGCCAATTTCTTTTCAACGGGCCACTCACCTGCTTCTTGCTGTGGATTCCAACAGACACTGCTCCCCTCAGTTTCTCCGCTCCCAGCCGGCTGCTCCTGCACCTGCTTTGCTCCCTCCCTGAACCCAGGGCTTCTCCGCGACCTTGGCGGCTGCTCCCCAGACCAGCTTCCGCCAGAGACAGCGGGGACCGCGCTTGGCGTGTCCACCGACCACCCCTCACCTGGCACCGTGTCCTTCCATTCGTTTCACCAGCATGTTCTTCCCTTCCAGCGTGTCCCAACTGGATGGAGACTGAACACAGGGTATGCGGAGGTGAGTAAGACAGGGCTTCTGGTTGGGGAGGTTCTGATCAGCCTGTGAGACTTACAATAATGACACAAAAGTTTGCTAGTGTTTTAATAGGGGGAGGAATTCCAGCTGCCTGGAGGAGGTGGAGAGGCTTCTCCCGGCCAGGCCACGCGCTTAGGAGCCACCAGGCCTTCACGTTTCAGGCAGAGAGATGGCCTGTGCTTTCTTCAGGGAGTGGTAAGCAGATAATTGCTTGTATGGCGATGCATGGGATGGCGGCAGCATCAGAGGGAAGAATCAATTGACTTAGCGGTTTCTGGCTTGACAACTTAATCTAACGTTAGTGACATTAATTAATAAAAGAAATTCTGAGCAATTTATTCTTTTTTTTTTAATGCCCTGGATGCACTAAGAGAGCCATTTATTCATTTATCTTTCAAAAATATTGCTTTAGCACCTGCTGTATGCTGGGAACTGTGCTAGTTTGGGACGTATTGGTTTTGAGGTACCATCAGAATACCTAGGTGAAATGTTATTATAATTTAACCATTCTGAATGGGAATCAAGCTCAAAAGAGCAACTGAGGATATAGCTATCCATAAGAAGACATCAGTGTTCCTCCTGGGAGCAAACTCTGCTTCTTTAAACCTATTTTCTATTTTGACTATATCCTTTCTGTGGACACATTGTCTCTTTAGCTGGTTGCAGTATATTTATTTAGCATATTCAGTCATTGTGTAGCCCCTGTCTGTGGGCCTAGGAGAAAGTCTGCATCTTAATATAGTTTATGTTCTGAGTTCTAGAGCTGTCCTTCCATCCCAGCCTATATTCTCCAAATTCATAACAGGTTAAAACAAAACAAAACAGAGTCTCATTACAAGATTGAGACTTAAATAAATACATAATGCTTAGCAATCTGCTCTATGAAAAGATCCACTACACAGAGGAACTTATTTTCTTATCAGCTGCTGTAAGATTATTCACTGTGATACTTTATGGCCAGTAGGCTTATCTGTTTTAATAATGGCTAATTTTGCAAAATAAAATAAAATATGGCTGTCTTCTAGCTTTTGGACAAAACACATGGGTTATCATTTCAATGGTGAGATAAGACACCACCAGCCATCACGGGGTAGCCTATCCTAATGGCAGAGAAATTTCCTGGGGGCTAGGGAGTACACAGGAAGTCTCCTGACTGTTCAAACTTGCAAACCACAAATTATAAAACAATAAAATTATATCAAATGTCACCACTCCTTTATAGAACTCATTAAACCCAGGGTCAAATCAAGGAGCTACATTTGTTGAAGATAAACCTTTGTTGTCATTATTTAATTGAATCCAAATCCTTTGCTGGTATCCCAAGATGATCAGACCCCTTGTAATGGAAACCCCTGAGGTGTTAACAACACAGCAGCACAACTTTCTGAGCCTAAGTTCTCAATTCTGGTAACAAACAACATTTGCCAGCTTCACTGACTCATCCCTTACTTAGGCTGTTTCACTAAGGCCCAGGAAACTGAGACTTTGGCTTTTGGCTGCTAAAATTCCTCTGGGATTCTGTGTGCCCCATAAGACAAGAAGTCATTTGTAAGATCCAGTTGGCTCAGAAACAAGCACAGGTGTTCATAAACCCTTCAAAAGGCAAACGCTGCATGAGGGGCCCAATATCTAATATGCAAGTTTAGGGGAGGGAAGGTGCATTCATTTCCTAGGGCTGCTGCAATAAAGTACCACAAACTGGGGGACTGAAAACAACAGAAATTTATCCCTCACGGTTCTGGAAGCTTGAAGGACCAATTCCTAACCTGCAGGTGTCTGCAGGGCCATGCTTCTTCTGAAAGCTCTAAGGCAGGATCCTCCCCTGCCTTCCTAGCTTTTGGAAGTTTCCAGCAATCCATGGCATTTCTTGGTTTGTGGCCTTGTGTGTCTGTGTCCGTGTCCAAACTTCCTTCTTCTTATAAGGACACCAGTCATTGGGTGAGGGTCCACCCCAATCCAGCAAAATCTCATCTTAACTTGATTACATTTGCAAAGACCCAAATTCTAAATAAGATCATACTCACAGGTATCAGGGGTTAGGCTTTGACCACATCTCTCTGGGGGATACATTTCAACCCACAGCAGAAAGAAGCTGCAGCTTTTTGGCCTTTGTTCTTTGTAATAAAAGAAGACATAAAAATGTTCTGGTTTTTTTCTTGTTTGTTTGTTTGTTTGTTTTTAAAATAAATCCAAGATGCTACAAATTTTCTTTTAAAAATGTTTTAAATTTACATGAAATACAGAGGTATTTTTATTATAACTTTAAGATGTATGCTGAAAAATTAAAAGATTTATAAATTTGAAAATGTTATTGCATTATTTGATTTTATGTTGAACTTTCAGCGTGTGAATCAAACATGCGAATAGGACTGATGAAGACTTACAGAGACAGAAACACTACCTGGTAGCAGTTGAGTAGATAACTGTGCAGACATGAAAGTGGAAATAAGAACAATTCTTTGGGCCTCCAAAGATTAGCAATTGGCACTAATTCTTTTAGCACCTCCATATACTGTCAGTCATTTTAAACATTTAACACTCTCATTGCAGGAACCTGGCATATAGAGTCAGGAAACTAAGGTTATATAGATATTTGCAACCTCTTAACTGTCCTAGCATCAAGCATGAGAAATGCAGTACGTGTCCCAGATAACCAAACACGGGGCAGACCAGATCTGTGATCTGAATTAGCAAAGACAGCATGCCAGACTTCCTTGAAATGAATTACCAAAGGTTATACTTTTATATGATCATCTCTTTCAGCAAGACCAAATTGTTCTATCACCCTTCAATTCGGATCCCCCAGTAAAATGTTTCCAAAGCAATTTTCAGCCTTTTGTTTCTCTAGACCACACCCTGCCTGGACAGTTACTTTTATAGTCAGTGTTTTCTCATGGAGCTAAACAGGTGAGGATTAGCCCCAGGATACCAGAATCTGGAACAAATAGATTTGTAGCCACTCTAAAACTTCAGGTACACTGTAGCACTCCAGCTAATACCTAAAAACCATTGCAAATAGAAGGAGTAATAGGACCGTCCAAAAGCAAAACTTGGGCAATAAGAAGTCAGTCTTTGGCTTTGTCAAAATCAACCTCACTGTGCACTGCTCTCCACCAAGGTAGGACTCAAAAATAAAGTAGCAGTCATTTTTTCTGCCACTCATCTGGGCTCCAGTCTAGGTTCTACCCACCTGAAAGCAGGAAGAGACCTCAGAGATCATTTGGTCCAGGGTAGAAAAGACTGAGGACTTGTGAACCAAGCCCCCCAAGTCAGTGGCCGCCATCTTGATGGGTCAAGCCACACTATGGGATGACTCTCCACAGGTTGTCAGGTAAAGGACTTGCTAAGATTTCTTCTCTGTCCTAGAGCATATCTCATGCACACTGGAACTGGCATTTGAGTTCTCAACATTTAACAGTCATCTTGGTTTTCTTTTTCCAGAATGTTCTTTCCAAATGCCCTGATTATGCTCTGCATGGATCACTATGTCTCTTTTCCCCTACTGGGTGACAGACTCCTCCAGGCAGAGACCTTCTTATGGTCACTCTGTTTACCCTCAAGGCCTAATTCAGTGTCTGATACCTAGGAAATACTCAGTTAAGTTTTTGCTCAACGAAAAAAAAATACTTCTAGAAAAGATGGTATGTGAGGCTTGCTTTTCCAGTCTGAGTATAAATTCATTGTGTTGAAGTTTATCAGAGCACTTATGTCACAAGCCACTAAGGCAGTGAGGGGTCATTTGTGTGCTTACGTTTTCACAGGGACAGCAGGAAGGGTGGGATTAAAGTTTAGAGATCTATTTAGGAAATCATAGGTTTGATGGAGAATTCTAATCACCAACAGGGTAGGACGAAGGGTTGGGTGGGGATGGCTGACCGCTGGGGCCAACTGAGGGCACTGGGGATCTGGAAAGGGGGGCCTGGCAACAAGCATTTCTCCACTTTCATAAGTGACTTAAGTGCATTTCTACTATTGTTCTTCTCAGCAGGTCAGGCTAGCTCAGCCTGGAGGGAGTTTAACGTGCATCGCACTTTGCGGAGCCGGGGGCATACCTATCCCATGTTAATTACCAACAGTGATGACATCCCGTTTTAGGGTGAAGCTAATCAAAGGCTGTAAGTCAAGAAAGCATCCTCGCTGCCACTTAGCGGAGGAGGAAGAAGACCCGCCACTTGTCAGGCTTGTCCACTCTGTCACCCTTTCCCAGTTTTGTCCATGTGGCCTCGCTGACAGTGAACTCCGATCTATCTGGTCCTCCTTTCTCCCCACTCTCTCACCACCACAGCAGCGACTCGAAGCGTGACCCGAGTTTGGTGCCTCTTTTCTATGTCGAGTAAAGTTAAGTCACAAGGCCTTGAATGAGGGGTCTTGAACACGGGCAGAGGTATTGTGAGGTGAATGAAGTTTAAGATTCAGGGTCCCATGTTTGCCCAGAACTCTTCTGAAGCTCAGGAAGGCTCCTTGCGTTTGTCATTGTGTAATGATCTTCACAGATGTGTAAACACAGACACGCATACACATACATACATTCTGTAGAATTTGGCTCCCACACCAGGATCTGCCCCTAGTCCCGCAGGAAAGCTCTTCTCGGACTAACTACACTGTCAGGCAGCCTGACCTGGCCTAGAAAATTCCATCCCCCAAATCCAATCCCTTAGGCTTTCTCACAGGCCCCACTGCTGACGACAGCCCTCTATGTCTCCCCATCTGTTCATCACAGATTACGACTTGTCTCTGATCTCCCTGAGCGTTTCTTGACCAGAATCTGGGGTGGTGCAGATAAGAGCTTTGTCTCTGTCTTGGCGTCCTTCTTCGCTTTTTCTAAGACTCCCTCTTTCTAGTCATATTGTTTTTGGTGATTTTGTTGGGGTTTTTTTTGCCACTGAGAATACAGTCCTCTCCTGTTTTTAAAGGCACATGTCATGATACAAAATTGAACTCCATTTGGTAGTAGAAATCACAGCACTACTGAAAGTCTTCTTGTAAAACTAGGCAGCAGCATTCGAGGTCAGTGTGTTAAGACAGATTCCTGAGAGTTTTTACCTCCCTTTGAAATGATAACTTGGATTAAACTCCAGATTACTAGTTAACTGCAGTTTCTCAATTAGACCATCTTCACTTGGGCATTTCTCCTGCCACTGAGTGATATTACGAAAGCGGCTCTTATGACCTCATCTCAGAGAAGCCTTCTTTAAGTTTATCAAAGGAGCAAGTTCTTTCCTGCCCCAGGACATTTGAACTCACTTTTCCCCCAACCCAAAGCACTCTGATCCCACAGACTGATTCCTTCTCTTCTTTTATAGCTCAGTATTAAATGTCACCTTGCAAAAGCAATCTGCCCTATGAAAAGTAAATTAGCTGTCATTCTCTATGTGCACATTTCTTTCCTTCTCAGAATATGTAATTATATATGTATTTGTTTATTTCTTCCTTTTTCTGAGTCTTCCTTCAAACTCTAAGCTCCATGAAGGTAAGAACCATGGCCACCTTTTTCTGCCTTGTATCCACAGCACAAAGCCCAGTCCCTGGCCCGGGATGAGCACTCCCCATTGATATCTGAGGAAGGGCTGCTATTGCCATGACAACAGCCCAGGTCACTTCACTGGTCCTGGCTCTTCTCACAGTCCAGACAAGAGAGGCGTAGAACGTTTGTCCCAGGCTCGTGGCAGAGCTCTTCCTAAACAGGCAGGACCAAGGGAACTTGGTTATCATCATCCTGGCTTTCAGAGTTCAGTTTTCCGTTGTGGGGGTGACTGGTGTTGGTGTGGCCTCTCCAAGGCCTGTATCTTCCCTCCTGTCCACAGCTCGCCCAACACATTAGCTCTCCAGCACTTGCTTGCAGACTCAGAAAGGGTGGGCCGAGGGCGATGGACACCATCATCGGACTGAATGGTCTTACCAGGTTCCAGCAGGGCTCCCCTCTACTTAGGGCAATGGAGTTCCCGGAGACAAAGGCATTATTTACATAACTCTCCCCCACAGAGGAGACCTGCAGGGGAATGTTTCACTTCAACACCAAGGACAGCTCTTCTGGGCCGAAGGGAGGCAGAGAGACTTCTTCCTCTCTGGTGCTGAGCAAGCTTTTTGGGATTCAGCACTCTGCCCGATCCCCTCTTCGGTTACGGCCTTGAGCCACTCTTCCTTGGTAATAACCTCCGAGGCTCAGAGGGCCATTAGAAGGTGATATTGGGTTCAAGGCCAGGCTTCACTCAGCCCCAGCGATCAGGGACTTACCCCTGGAATCCAATATCTGAGACTCACACCAGAGTACATGGAGAATATGGCACAGGTTGGGGTAGGAGGATTGGGTGGGGGAGGGGAATCCCAGCTCTTCTTCCATCGGGAATTTCCAGTCCGGTCCAGTCTGGGTTAGTCTTGGCAAAATATTAACTTGGAAGTTACTTGTTGTTGCTACCTTTTCCTTTTGTCCATTCCTACAGAATGAGATCGTCATATGAGTGCTGGCTCAGGATATCTTAGAAGCTGGAACTTGTTTCTAACATTAATGGGAGCAAAGTCGGGTTCTCATACATCTTGGAAATCTCTAGGACCACACCCTCTATTAGCCTTTAAGGATATGGACATCCTCAGAGACTCACAGTCAAAACAAGGCTCAGGACCAGGGACTGTTCCTTCTGGAACATGACATCGTTAATTATTCTGAGGCCAGTACAACTCTGCAGTGAATTTACCTTGAGACGGTTATATAGATAGCTTAGGAGGGGTGAACCCTGACACCCCTGCCTATTGTGGCTGGCAGCAAAAGCTTCCAGCAAAGGTTCATATTTAATGCAGAATGAACTGTTTCTTAGGAGTTTTGCTACTGCGGGCAGAGTACTGCAACCCAAGAGAGTTAGCAGATCAATGAGAGCACATAAATGATTGCAAAAGAGGCCTTTTTTGGACTTTGACATTGTCCTGTGTTGTATTTTTGTCATCCACTGATTAATTGAGAAGATATACAGTGACAAAAAGAAGATGCTATGAATACAGTCATGCTTTTAAATGGATCTGTATCTAATTAAATTAGATGCAGAGGCCTCAATGCACATTTGCAAAACGTAATGAATATATTTTGGTAAGACATTCCACACATAAGGCTTGGTAGATGTATGGATGCCTGGCTCCCCTACAACATCCCAGCACTGTCCAGGCCTCTCCAGGCCTCATCTTCTTACCATTGGGCTAAGATATTATGTCCAAGGGCCTAGACCCTCAGTCACGATGCAGACTGCATCAGTATGGTTTGTTCCACGTGGTGACAAACCCAGGCAGTAGAAATGCCCTCGGGAATCAGAAACCAGGCAGAGGTTGAGACTTTTGACCATGTGAAGGGAAGCACAGGGCACGGATCAGCTCCAGGGAGGAAGGCTAGCAAGAGCCACGTACAGTGGGAGAAATACATCCAGCAGACTGGGGCTCAGAGCAGGACTCGGCTTAGGAGAGGCAAGCAGAGGCGGGAGTGCTAGAACAAGGCAGGCAGCCTTCGACGGATGGCGCATTGCAGGGCAAAGTGGGAGGCAGCAGTTCCAGGGGCATGCAGGAGATCAGGGCTTACTCTTGGAGCTGGTTGGCAGCAAAGGACATTGGCAGGCACAGAAAGTTAGCAGACGTGGCACAGCGTGGCATTCTGAGTCTGCAGGGGCATTTGATTTAGTCCTCAGCGCCACTGGATGGTGGATAGGGCTGAGATTGCAGACGTCTTTCTATCATCAGGATTGATTCTAGGACCTGGGGCCAGACTGCACCAGCCAGCGAGGGCGTCAGAACACCCAGCCAGGGTGCCTGAAGACAGCAGAGTCAGAGGCAACGGGGCACTGCTGCTGACAAGCCTGGGAAGAGGGCAGAACACCCCAGCTACATGAAACAAGATCACCCCGACTCACAACACAGCAACACACACTCCCAAAGATTCTGAGAACTCAAGTAAGTTATTCAGGAAAAAAAAAAATAGAGACACAGAATCATTTCTGAGACTCCCCTCTTTTTGCACTCTACATCCATAATTGCATTCGGCGGGGGGAAAACATTAATACTTTGGGGCCTCACTTCCAAAAAAAGAAAATGAGAGTGAAACAGCTTTATGGGCAGAATCTTTGTGGGCTCTCTTGATTCAAATCCTTATTGTAATTCAGCAGCCAGAAGCTTTTCCACACCGCCCCCACAACTCAGACTGAAGCTGCCTCTCCAGACTGGAAGAAACAGCTCCTAGAAACAGCCCTCTCCCCTAGCCCTACAGAAACAGTTCCACATCCTTTGTCTCTGCATCAAAAACAGGATGATTAATGTAGATGATGGTGATGCTTAAAAAAGGATCACTGAGACCCAGGGATGTTATCTAACTTCAAGTTTCTCGAAAAATGCTTTTCACAAACCTCAAAAGTGCTCCCCCTCTCAGACACACCCAAAGGAGCAGCCACCGAAGGCCAGGACAGTGGATTGAGGAGAGTTTGGAATAGTAAAAAGTTCAAGGAATGGCCTAAAGTCAAGACAGTGCATGGTGGCGTGGGGGGAATTCTGCCCTGAGAATTCATGGATGGATAAATAAAAACCTTCAGTAAGAAGGAAAAGGCATGACTCAGGAGAAAGGCAAGCACATAGCTGGTTGGGAGTCTCATTATTACTCTGGTATGTCACCCATATTGCCAATCCCACCTGAAAAGGGTGAATTTTTGGCAAGAGAGGATTGTAGTTAATCCAAGAGGGAGTTTTCAGGTGAAGGCCCTAATCTTCCCTCTTTTCTGCACTAGCTCAAAAATCCCTTTGAAGCAGCAAGGATTTCTACTCAGGCTGGGTTTCCACAAAGCTCGTGCCCCAAGGGGAGGCACCTGGTTCCATTGTGACCCTGACACCAGCGCCTCCTTTGCAAATCAGATGGGGTAGCCTCCTTATTTTCTTTTCCTCCAGCTACTGTCATCCTAGGACAGGGTTTCCATAGGCGGGAGGCATCAAGGCCCATCCACTTCCCACTTCATCCCCTCTCTCCCCAACAAAGGTAAAGTTGAAAAGGTATAGTTCATCCCATAAGTCACTAGGGCTTAATGAATAGTGATGAGAACAGAACCCAGAGCTGGTCACTTCCTCCCTGCCACATGTGGGCTCTGTGCCATGTGCTTTACCTATGCAAGCTACCACTTGATGGTTTCTGGTGTGGGGGATGCATTTGGTTGCCTACCCAACCATCCACTCCTCCCCTCCTTCACCCTAAGGGAACCCTGATACACCTCTCCTCCATGAAACTCACATGGGAAATTGACTCTAACCCCCTCTCCAGAGCTAGGTGCCGACGGGCCTAAATGAATCATAGTGATCCCATTCCCCTCTCCAGAGAAGGCTCAGGAATGCAGACACAAGCTTATGCCTTCCTCTACCAACTGTTTCCAGCCTAGAGGCATACATGGGACCTACATTGACCAATCAGCCTGAAGGGGAAGAATTCCAATGCATTCTTTCCCTCTTGCTCTCTTTCCATCTGGATGCAAACAAAGAAGCATATTGCCTCTGTTGCTGCTGGGAGTCATCTCGGTGCTGTGAGGGAAGCCATTCTGAGAGCACAGCTGACACATGGGGACAGGTTGGGTAAGGAGTCACCGAGCAGCAGAGCCAGAGGCCTAATCACCTACACCTGGAGCCTGCCCTGCCTCAGGACTTCCTGATATCTGAGATGACAAATGCCTTTATTATTTAAGCCAGTTTGAGTCAAATGTGACTTGCAGCCAAAAGTCTCCTAACTTACACATCTGTATCGACTTCCTTCCTTCCTTCTTTTTCTTCTTTCTTTCTAAAAAGGCAGTCTAGCTGTGCAGCTTTGCCAGCTATGCGACCCTGGGCAAATCCTCAACTTCCCAGCCTTCGGTGTCCTCATATGTAATGGAGGAGCTGGACGAGAATGAGCTGTAAGATCCCTTCAAATGCTTCCATTTACAATCAAAAGATTATATAGTCGCATACTTCTAAAAAGACGAGTGCCATGCTAAACAGTTAAACCACTGAGATTAGTTCAAACTAGTTCAGGCCAAAAGCAGAGAGTTGCCAAGGCCATAAAAAAGACGGCCTGAGAAGACGCGGCACGACCTCCCATAAACAGCAGGCTTCAAGTCAATGAACACAGAAAACCAATGAGGCGAAAACCAGGGACCCCTGAGAATGAGTGAGGTGAAAGTAAATTGACCACAAAATCATATATTCCTTTTTATACTCAGCCAAATATACACTAAATTCCCAGTCATTCCACTGCTGCTCCTGGCTGCATCTACCCAGAGAAGGTAAGGAGAAAGGGCCGCGATGCCTTATTCATGAGAACAGGACAGCAGGGAACACGGAATGATTGGAGAAAGAAGGGATGTATATAGGTCAAGAGGCTCTGAGAGTCGATCTTAGAGTCATTTTTTTTTTCCTTCCACCTTCATGTGGGTGTTCTGTTCATTCGGAGTCTCCCGTTATCGTGTGTTGCAATGACCAAGGACTGCGTCAGCTCAGAGTAGTTTTGCCCCAGTAAAGAACGTTTAGGGAGGGCTCTGCCTCTACCTACCTACTGCCTCCAACAAGACAGAGATACAGTGAAGAAATATGAGCACAAGTAATTGGGTGGCAGTCAACTTGGGGGTAAGAACAGGGGAATGTTATCCTTAAGAACCCGGGGACAAGCAAAGCATTCTATGTCCCATGTAGTGACAGCAGTGAGAGCTTGGGAGCAGTGCCTTTGGGACTCAGATCAGAAAGGGAAGGATGCTTACTCACCCTGCCTGGGATCCCCTACAGAGGCCCTCCATCATTAGCACGGTTCTGACATAAAGAGAAATTCTACAAATAGTTGTTGCATTGATGACTAAATTGAGTTAAAAAAAAAAAAAAAGTCTGTGATGGCTCACACCTGTAATCCTAGCACTCTGGGAAGCTGAGGTGGGAGGATCACTTGATGCCAGGAGTTCGAGACCAGCCTGAGCAAGAGCAAGACCCCGTCTCTACAAAAAATAGAAAAATTAGCTGGGCGTAGTGGCATGCACCCTGTAGTCCCAGCTACTCTGGAGGCTGAAGCAGGAAGATCACTTGAGCCCCAGGAGTTTGAGATTGCAGTGAGCTATGATCATACCACTGCACTCTAGCCTGGGTGACAGAGCAAGACCCTGTCAAAAAAAAAAACCAAAATCTAAGTGAGTGAAGATACTTTATGCCAAGCGAAGATACTTTAGGGGAAATTGAATAAAGGTAAGAGCAGTGGGGATTGTGCCTGAACAGAATAATGGATAGGGTCCAGTGTAGCAGCAAAATATTTATATGAGTGGTTCTCAATCCTGGTTGCCCTTAGAATCACCCCAGCCACGATGCATAAACCTCACCCCAAGAAATTATTATTCAGCTGGTCTGCACTGGGGCTCAGGCTTGGGGTCACTAGAGGAGGTAAAGGCATGGTTCAAACTGGCTCTTACTATTGACTCTGCAAGCGCACAGGGTTTTGGCAAGCAGTCGGTAGGGTGCTTTCTCTGATATGAGCATGTCTCTCCTCACCATCACCACAGCTGTCTTCCCAAAACCCTCTCCTCCACAACCTAATGGCTTCCCCCATTCCCCGCAGGTAAAAAATCCTGCAACAAATTAATGGCTTTCTTATGCCTGCCTTATTTGTGACTCATCAACAACAGTGCCATCTTCACACTTAGACATGTCTCTGAACTCCAAAAATGAAGATTAAAAAGAAAAACTTTTCAGAAAACTGAGTTACGAGTACTTGTCAAAGTTTTTTCTTCAAACATGATTCAAAGGAATAGACCAGCTTAGAGATTCCTCGCTTGGTAGACACATTTATAGGGAAAAAGAAGGCTCTAGGAAAGACCTGGTTAAAGATCGTTAGATTCTTGACTGACAGTCAACTGGGTGGGTGGGAAGCTAATTTCCCAGAGGTGGGCTCTCTTTAGGCTCATTAAAGTTTATTTTTAAATTGCTTAAGCATTTTATCAGAAATATTCATTTCTTCCCAGAAGAAAGTTGAGAAATACATCACGCAAAAAGTTTTCCCAGACCAGGTTTGGGACAATTTTTCCTTTAGAGTGAAAATCTTGCAACTGTCAGCCAAGAGAGCACTCCCCTTTTAAAGCAAACAAAATCACTCTGGCACTATCCCATACTCAACCCTAAAATCAGTGAGAAATGTTTTCAGGCTTTCTAGAAAAAGAGCTCTCTGATTCCAGATTTCTATACCTGACAATAAATTCTTCATACATGAGAGCAAACTCAACATATTTTTTAATGCAAGGATTCTAAATGTATTCCACTTTTTTCTCTTTCTGAAAAACTCACTCAAGGAAGTACTCTTGCAAAACAAAAATTAAATTGGAACAAAAATTTCTAGAAAGAGGGAAGCAAACTGTGTAAGAATTAGGTTGAGTAATTGATTAAGGAAAATTTAGAGTTAAATAGGTAACAATAATCTTGTTGTAAAATAGGAACTAGGACCTATTAAAGTAGAAGACTGTTTAAAAGAAAAATCAGCACCACCCTTCCAGTCTCTTCTGTGACATCCACTCCCTCTCTGCTATTGTGCAGTGTGGCACGAGGGAGTATGTAGGCAAGAGGCCCATGAGTCTTCCGCCTGGTTGACTGAATCCTTTTGTACATACTGATCTTAGCTTATAGCAGAATGACCTTTCCCACAAGCAGCACAAAAGCTTGAGATGTTCTAAGCTCACTCCTAAACATGGCACTCCTCAGGGATAACCCTAAAAAGATACGTGATAAATAAAGCAAGAGATTATAGTAAGCGTTACCAATATGAAAATGACCAGCATCCTGGAGTTTGGCCTCCTAATCTCAAAGCACAGAGAAAATTTCAACTCTTTCAAAATGCCTTCTATAAAGAGGCCAGAGGAGCAATTGCCTGGTGCACAGTAAGCAATCCATACGTGTTTTTGTTCATTTGTTTGTTTGTTTGGGAAGGAATTAAATAGAACCTACTTAGCTGATTTACCTTTCCACTACAGTAATTTACAAGAATACGTTTAGGAGGTTGAGAAACCCTGCCAAAGAAAGGAAAAGAATATGCTAGTAAGTAACATACAACCACCGTAAGTAATTGTAAAGATATCTTACCACCTGATTTGTTACAAGTCAAATCATAAGATTTGACAGCAATGACTATATTCCTAAGTACATGTTTGTGGGCTCTAGAAAGCCATCATGAACCCCAAGGACACTCAACGAGTCGAAGATGGAATTCTACCCCATATATTGGTCTGTATAGACCATGGGTGGCTTTGGAGTGGTAAGGCTTTTGCTTCATGAGATCGTGTTTTCAAATATATTTGCCCAGTGGAACAAAGTACAGTTGGCCTTCCATATTCATGGGTTCTGCGTCTGTGGATTCAACTGAGGGTCAAAAATATTTCTAAAAATAAATTGTGTCTGTACTGAACACATACACACTTTTTTCGTGTCATTATTCCCTAAACAATACAACAACTGTTTACATAACATTTACATTGTATTAGGTACTCTACGTAATCTAGGGACCATTTCAAGTATACAGGAAGATGTGCATAGCTTACACGCAAATCCTACACCATTTTATATCAGGGACTTCAGCATCCATGGATTTTGGTATTGCAGGAGGTCTTGGAACTAGTCCCCCAAGGATACGAGGGATGACTTTAGTTTGTTTTGTTCAAACATAATTCACGTAACACATGCTTATTGAGCCTTTAGGGACTGCAAGCCCAGTGCGAGGCTCTTGTTCTCTACATTTTCTGAATTATTTTTTATTCCTTCTCATCTGATCATCATAAAATCCTGTGAAGAAAGCGTGGATTATTATCACCATTTTACAGAAGGAGGAACTGAGATCCTGCAGGGGTAACCATCTTGTCCTGAGTTAATGCTGTAGCACCAGGATTGAAAGATGGATCTTTTGACACAGAGTCCACTCTTAGAAGAAAAAAAAAAAAAAGAATGCAGAACTGTACTAAAGTGATCTGGCTACCTAATGATCCAGAAGAGCTGTAATAAGTGCAAAATGTGTACACCCACTTACAAGTCTCCAGCCATTAGCCATGCAGACTTCCCAGAATCTAATTCTACTTGGTCCTTCATCACAGGCTATGTGCCAGGCATGACACACAGGAGTTTCATGTGCATTTTTAAATTTAAACTAATAATCTCTATAAACCCATGTGGCTTTCCTTTCTTTCCTTTGAACGTCTCAAGCCATTTCCCACCTTTAAACTTTTGTTCTCATGTTCCCTTTCGCAAAATACCCTTCCTCTGTGTCTCCGCAGATACCATCCCCTCCAAAAAGCTCTCCCTGAACACCTTACTTCAAGATTCTCAATATTTTGAATATTTTAGTCTTAAAAAAAGAAGAGAGAAAGGGAGAGGAGAGAGAGAGAGATTTTGTCTGTGTGGATTATATTCATCAGTATTTCCATATTAGGAATGAAAACTGAGAAATTTTTATAATTTTGCTAATTTCACTTAAAATAACAATAACAAATTCATTATGTGCCAGCATAAATCACATATTTTTATGGAAAATGACTAGACTTGTCCAGAACAATTAGAGTGGCATTGGTTTATAGTTTTGCAACTCTTTTTAATGTCTAGCCTAAGAGAAAACAATTAGATTCCCATACAGAATCCCTTTCATCATTCAATCTGTTGGGATATATTGCTTTGGTTGAAGTGATATGAAGAAAATTTGGCCTTGCGCAGTTATGTAGTTGTAAAAAGGAGGAGTATGTTAATAGCCTTTTCACATAGTTACGTATATATTCTTCTTTGATATTATATCCACATTTGATATGTGATAGTTTCCAAACTAGTAGCAATGTGGAATATGAGATTGTATCAATGAACTTTTCTACTCTATTACATTAAAATTCATTGGCACACACGCACTTAGAAAGGATCTTTTACTCATTCATGATTTTGTAACATTGTGCACTGATGATTTGAGAGACAGTGGTTCACCGAGATCTATCACATGTCGACACATTTCATTACACAAAATCAAAAAATCACATTCATTAATATCAACATTGATCTCATCAGAAAAGTGTTTAAGCACCAAGAATCTGTCAAGCTCAAGGTGAAAGATATAAGTTTTCCAAAATTCTAATTTTCACTTGTGAGTTCAAACTTTATTACTGGCAACAAATACTGTCAGTTATTTTCCTTGAAGTGACAGGCTCACTTCACTGTTTTTTTTTTTTTTTTTGAAGAAAATGTATACCAATTATCCAAGTCTGTATAATAATAATTTTTCTGTCAGTCATCTTTTAAGTCAAAGTGGTATTCCATGAAAACAGCAGCTAGTTTAGCTAGCAACTCAAACCATTGCACAAATGCTTTTCCTCAGGATAACTATAGTGTTTTGATACATAGCAGGAGTGCTTTACACATAATTCCCATTTTCCTACAAAATATTTTAAAAATGTGTATTCGAAGGTTGAGATTTAATAAAGTTAATAATTTTTACCACTTCATCAAGAACACTCATATGTGAAACTGGCATACTGTTTATTTATTTTTGCGAGTGTGCGGTGGCAAAGAATACAATCACCGCTAGTACAGTTTGGTGCCACTGCTTGATACTTACTGAGGTGCAGTCAGTTTTACCCACCAGGGATTTTCCCTGATTAGTGTAAATGTCAATACAATGAAAAAAGGAAAATAACATTTTAATATTATAATGAAAATGATCTTGACTTTGTGAACTCCCTGAAAGGGTTTCAGCCCGACCTTCACTCCCTGCCCAGAGTCTGCAGCCCACATTTTGAAAACTGCTACTCTTTCCAAAAGGGTCTCCTTTGGCTGCAGCTCTCCATCTCATTGCCATAGACACTTTTATCATCATACTTACTGTAATATGGAATTCTCATTATGTTTCTTGTGTATTATGTTTCCTCCATGTGAATATAAGTTCCATGGGCGTACTATATCTCCCCGCTTAGTAACTGCCACATGGTAGATTTTTAATTTTTTCTTATTGATCAATGAACTTTCCTCATATTCCATATAAAGAAGCCAAGACTAGAGGGGTTGGTGCCTGGTCCAAGGCTATGGTGAGAGGAAAAGGCAGGACGAAGGTTTGGAACTAAGCCTTCTGCTGATTCTTCTGCACTAATGTTCAACAAGAGAAAGTTCATTAGAAAGGAGCTTCCACAAAATCGTATTTTATTCGTGGCTATAACAAAGAATAGATTCCCATATCTGCAAGACCTAAAGGATGACTTTCTGACTCTGTTTGGTTTGGCTGGTTTTATCACAGGAGATAATATCATCACGCCCATTTGGAACCCTGGCCTTTAGTAGTAGGATTGTTTTACTCCTTACCTGTAGGCTTGGAACAGAGATGCTTGGGTGAGGAGTGCCAGGTGGGAAGTGACTGTTCATGTTCTACAGGAGGAGGGAGGATTTACATGCCCAGCCATAAACAGTGCAGTCTCAGCCACTCCCTACTGCCCTACCCTCTCTCTGGCCAAAGGGAATTTGAAATTCAAAGATCCACTGAAATACAGCAGTAGTTGGAAGTTACCAGCTTACCTTTCTTCACACCACTCACAGACATTTAAAATACTAAGCTAAGAACTGTATTCCACACACACACACACACACACACCCCTTTTCTCGCTCCCATCCACGCCTACATTCTTCTACATTTGGAGTTCACAATCCCACTCCAACATTCTGAATGACCAAAGGCTCCACTGACAAAGGCACGAAAGGATCTGAGGTCATGTGGCTCAGAGTGACCAGCCTTCAAACGAGGCATAACAGAAAGCAGAGACCCCGGCTCTGATCCTAGTCATCCTTGTGGTTATTTTCTCAGCTTTAGTCCTGTTATCTGTAAACTGACCGAGAAAGTACATACGCCAGGCCAAGCACCGAATGTTGCTTCCATTCTAAGATAAGTCATTGGAAGGTCTGCAAGAGAGTGAAACCAAGATCTCATCAGATCTCAATCTGCATTTTAAGAAAACTCAAATATATGCTTGGAGTTTTCTCTTTTGCAAGTCATCTGCCTTTTTCAGGCACAACCTCTCTTTAGCTCTCGCAGTTTGGCCATAGGCTGTGTATCTGGCCCGGAGAGTAAGCATTAGAAAAAAACCGGGAGTGGGCATAGCACTCCCCTCTGCTCGGGATCACAAGAGGGGCCTGAGGCGCTAAAACGCGAAGTGCTGCGGGTGGTAGCCAGCCCCGGAGGCCCGACTGGTTGGGCCTCCAGGGTTCAGGGAAAGGCTTAGCAGGCCGCAGGTGGGGCCTGCCTGGGGCTGCCAGGCGGGGGTCCCTGGATCGCGGTTGCGTTCCGGGCTGCACGGAAATCTTTGAAGGCATGAGAGGAATGAGCCGAGGTTACAGCCGCGCATTATCAGCCAACTAGCCCCTTTCCAGGCCGGGGCCATAATCCCCTCTTTGTGCTCTCAGCAGGCGCCGAGGCATTTGTAATTCCTCTCCCTTTCCCAGGTCCAAAGGCGCGCAGGAGACCAGCCTCGTTCCTTAAGGCCCTCTCTGTCGTGCACGGGTGGCTCCGAGCCGAGCCGGGTGGCAGAGATTCCAGCGAGCTCCTCGGCCCACAGAGCCCGGGGCAGCTCTTCCCACACTCTGCGGCCGGGTGGCGACGCATTCCGATGAGCGGAGCAAGTGGCCAGGTCCTGGGGCCTCAGAGGGGAACTGACACCTCTCACCCAAGCCCCCTAAGGAAAATAATTCCGGAGCCCCTTAAAAGTGAAAGTGGCTCTGCTCAAAACAATAAAAATAAAAGAATCCATGCTGAGAGGTCCCAGGGGAAAGAATTAGAATCAGCTCGCTCTTTCAGATTCGCTTATTGCTCAGGATGCTAGGAACTGGTCCCAAATTCCAGGGATAGGAGTTACATAGGGGAGCTGAGACAGAATTTTCTATCCCTGCGATGACTCTTGGTCTCTAATGTTCCTCAGGATGCTACAGGCTAAGATTTGGAAGAAGAAAGGCATGCAAAAGAGGAGGAGAAACAGATTCAGAGGAAGGTAGAAGTTCCCAACCAGTGAGGAAAAAAACGATGACAAACCGCCATTGAACGCTATCTAGATGCCAGGTTCTGTTCTAAACTGCTAACACACAATGCATCATTTGATCTCACCACAGTCCTATGAGTAGGAGGTAGATAAGGTTATTCCCCATCTTGCAGATAAGGACACTAAACCACAGAGGTATTAAACAAGCCTGGGACTGAACGGAGGAACTCCCCAGAGACCCCTTTTCTGTTTTGCAAAACCAGGCTAGTTGGCAGGCCCTGGGGAATTTACCTGGTTTTAGGTAAATTCTAGCTCCACAGCTTAGACAAGCCACTTAATGTCTCTGAGCCCCAGTTACTTTATCAGGAATGAAGGCAAGACTTGTTGACTTTTCAGAAATGTTGTGAAAATCCAGTGAGATAATGGGTTTGCATAAACTTTGCAAAGTAGAAAGCACTTCTCAAATATAAAGTAATTTCACGTTGTCCTAGTCCGCCCTGGAGGGAAAGCCTTAAACACATCTGCTGAGAAGGCGCCCCTGTGCACTCGTCACTCCGCAGAGAAATTTCCACCTCTACTATTATACAGACATGGGAAAAGCCCCTGTTCCAAGAAGACAGCTTTCTTCTTTATCAGAACTGTTTCTTCAGGATGTCGAATATACCACTGAATTTAGGTTGCTTTCCACAGGTTTTTCCTTGTAACTGAGAAACAAATTACTAGGCATCATGTTGGTTATATGGTTAATAACCTGGTCTAACGGGGGAAAAAAGCCTGGTTTCTCTTTTAAGCCTGGGGACTGAGCGAGGGAAGCCCCCCACCCCCACCCGGCTATGTCTTTATTCACGCCCAGGTCACATCTCCACAATTATTGTGGTGAGGTTTTCTCAGGCCCACCCTCCTTTTTAAATCCTGTAGGAGGGAGTGTCTGAAAAAAAAATCAAACAGGAAAGTTTGGTGGAGATCTTTCTGGAAAGGAAAAGAGAGCATGCAAAATTCTGCACATAGCTGGCCTGAAAATGGGGTGTGTCCTCTGAACATAGTTGAAAGCAAATGCTCCCCTAGAACTCTCTGACATGCAAAGATCTGACCTCAAGCAACAGAGTCCTTCTGGAAGAAACGGCTTCCGCAAAGGGGTTTTACTGTAGCATAGACTCCGGTATACTTCTGTTACTTGTTGCTGTGTTGCTCTATGCAAGGTATAGGAAGCCTGTTATTGTGTTTGTTAGTGAGGTTGTTGCCTGTTGCCTGTTACACAAGTATGCATGGCCTATGAAGATGCATGGCAGACCTCTTAGGAAAGTCTGAGAGTCAGGAAAAATTTGCATCTTTTAAAAAGTGGCATGCTTTTTTCTCTAGGAAAATGTGAATTCTGAAATGCAGAATATTTGTCTTAATTTTACAATTTACCATATTTCCCATTTTCCTCCGGTAACCAGGAAACTTAGATCGGAATTTGTCAGTCTGCTTTAGCAAAAGGTGTGAGATTTTATGATTCTTGGATTTGGTCTTCAGATCCTATCCATATTTCCTGTAGCCCTGATTCAATATTTCCTCTGTTATCATACAACATATATTCTAGGGACTGTATCCAGTCCATCGTGGAGCATGGTAAGGAATATAAATAAGTAAATACATTTTTCTAAAACCCTTTAACTGGGACCCAAGCACTAACAAACACCTACAGAAGAGCTGCCTGGTGCTGTGAGCCTGGCTCTTCCATTGACCTGTGATGACACCGACTTACAGGAATTCAATGAGAATTAATGACAGAGCTGCTCCAGAGAACCTTAAGCTACTTCAGAGGCAGAGAATTTATCAAAGCCACAAGCACCACCAAGAAAGTTAATATTCTTCTGAAATCAAGTAACGGTCCAGCTCTCAACGAATATTGTCTTTCCCCAACCCCTGCCCTGCTTTGTTCCTTCCCACCCATCCCACTCTGGGGGCTCCTGTTACTTTATTTTCATGAGGTTGTTTTTGGTTTGTTTCCTTGTTTATTTGTTTTTCAGATAACTTAGGAAATTATCCCTTGGGGTTCTGAATTCGGAATACCTCGGTAGCAAAGCAAAATCCAAATGATAAGACACAATGGTATTTATTATTATCATGATGTGGTATTTTGCAGAGTCTGCTGCTATTTCATAATGGAGGGCAGGAAAGTAAGGTACTGCTGTCCAAATATTTTCCATTAAGGTAGCAGGAGATCAGACAGCACCAGGGCTGGTGCCACCTGAAGCTAAATTATCACTTAATATACATAGCGAGCAGCTGATGTCCAGAAGTGAGCATCAAGCTTCTTGCTAACATGATGAGCAATGGCCATCTGTCCCCACAAAGCCAGGCAGCATGACCTTCAGTCCCAGGCGTTGCTAGGATGGCTTTTCCCCATGATGAAGGATGAGAGAAAGAGCTGCTCTGATAATTTTCTGTTATAACACAAACCGAAGTGCTTGTCCCTGTTTTTATTACATATTTTCTCCTTAAAAAAAAAAATAGAAGAATTCACAGGAGCCCGGACAGCAAGTTAGAGCTTAGAGCTGTGTGATTCTGTTTTCTTAGAAGGAAGATGTACGCATATAATTAATATGCAATCAAAGAGCAAAGCAAGGCACATGCATTATACTAGAAATTCCTTCATGTTTTATTCATTTAAACTACATGAAAATATCTAGCTGGAACAAAAGCCACAGCTCCAAACCTCAGGCCACGAAACCTCTATTGACAAACAGCCATGGTCACTCTAATCTGTGACTACTGTTGTTGTCATAGAGAAAGTAAACACTCAAAGAAGTAGGTGAGAACAAATCACCACAAGATATAACCTTGCCAGTGAGGGGTTTGTAATCTGGATTGACTCATTACATTCTTATGTGAATTGAATGCATTTCCCCAGTTGACTCCTGCATTCTTTTCTGTGTCTGTCATACAAGGGATCATTAGAATCATCAAAATAAAACAACAACAAAAAAAAAAACGGCAGGGGGCAGTGGGGGGGAGTAAGCGGCTGCCTCTCAGTGGGAATCCATCATTTGACAGAGAGCAAGATAACCACGTCCAAGATCAACACCACCAGACATCATCAAATGTTGCTGTAAGCCTGAGTGGTTCTCACAATATCAAATATGTATGCAGTGTGTTATTTTTGTAAAGAATTCTGTTTTTCCATAACTTTTTACTTAGCTCTCAGGATTTTTTTTAAAAGTTATTTTTTTAAGAAAAATGTATGTCAGTTCCTAAGAACTTGGTTTAATAGAACTGTTTAAAGAAACAGGAAACACATAACTTAGGAGTTGGTTGATGTATTCCCTTCGTATGTGTTAGATCACGAGGAAGAAAACAATTAAGCATGGGTGTGTGGGTGCGGGGCAGTTCAGCAGCTCAAGGGGACCCCCTTGGGCCCAAACTCTTCCCAGTCCTCTGTTCCACCAGGCTCCATGGATTGGTTTTTCATTCTAATATTCGTTAGCTCAGACTCCAAAGTTAGCTAAAAAGCTTCAGGCATCATACTTTGTCATTGGCGTCCAGCAAGCGAGAAAGAGGCAGAGGTAAAAAGTCTTGTCCTTGTTAGCTCCCTTTCCCTCTGTAGACTTCCCTCGTGTCGTACTGGCTGCCCTGGGTCTCATGTCCATCCCTGGACCAATCACTAGTAAGATGAAAACAAGTTTAGGCCAATTATGATTCACTCGTGGAATGAAATCTCTCTGCCCAATACCTGCCAGGGGAGAAAATACAGGCAAATGGCTATTGGGTAGGCAAGGAACACTATCCCAACGTCTATCCTGATAGGCCAGGTCTCATCCTCCACCCCATTCTCTAAAACCTCTACCATGGAACTACCATAGAAGTTCTACATGGAATTTCCTTGGACTGTATCAAGAATGGCCCATGTGAAATAGCTGCACACCAGATGGGATATTACATTCAAAATCAGTTTCCTTTATGTCTTTCCAGGCATTCTTCTATTATTTTTTATTCTTCTGTTGGTGTATTGTATGTAATTTTTCTTCTACAAGCATCCGTCAATTATCTTACACTTGTCTCTGAGCCTCCTCTCATGTCACCTCCCGTGTTTGAATAAGCTTGTACTTGTACATCTCCTCGTCCACGTCTATTTCACTACAAATAGAAAGCGCAGGTGAGACTGCCTGTAGTTCCGACATTCAGGGTTAGATTATTAAAGCTGTGACTTCAGTCTCTGGGATCAGAGCTGCGAACAGCAAGTCAAATTCCCTGGGCAAGTGCTCTCGACAGTAACAGAAAGGAAGGTAGGAGGCCAGGGATCGGGACACACCGAGGGTCTGGGGACTGGGCCGCACGGTCTGCAAGCCCCTCAGCCACAAGCGTCCCTTCCTCATTTACCTTCCATGAGCAACCACCAGGTGCATTTAGTTGAAACACACACACACACACACACACACACACACTCTTCTTTGAAAGAAGGGTTCCTATCACACTGACCAGTCACCAGCAGCTGCCTTCTGTTGTCCCCCGGGGCAGGGCCCAGCTCCACACCAGGTCTCAGGGACAGACCCGACCTGAAGTGGGACGTGCTCAAACATTCTGGCTCCTGTTGGTTCTCCCACGTTCTGGCTCCTGTTGCTTCTCCAATCCTAACAGAACACTACAAGGAAACTGCTGGTTTCCTATAAAAAAAAATAATAAAAAGAAAAGAATAAAAAAAGACATGCAGATTTGTCCCGGTTGACAAAGAAGGGAGATTCTCCCTGTAGGAAGAGGCAGCAGGATTTGAAGCTGATTGTTGTTCCCTGTGAATGCTCACAAATTACCACCCCCCCCACAACCAAGGGGGCCCTTGCCAGGGCAGGTCAGCGGAGGGGGCTGCACTCCCTCCCCAAGGCCCGAGTGTGGACACCATCACCTGCCTCTTGATTGCCTGGGCTATGGCCCAGGCAAGGATGCAGCACATAAACAAGACTTTTCTAGAGCGACAAGAAGGAAATAAACAAATGATTACAATTTAGCTTCCTACAAGTCTTCCTGGCGGCCACTTCCAGCCTGGCTCTAGCTCTCCGTAGATCAGAAGTCATCTGCAGCAGAATGATAAAAGGGGGCTCTGTGGGGTACCAAAGGCTGAGAGCAGCTCAAGATGCTAAAGCAGTGCTTCTCAACCAGGGGCGATTTTGCCCCCCAGGGGACATTTTGCAATGTCCGGAGACATTTTTGGTTGTCACAACTGGGCGAGGGGGTGCTATTGGAATCTAGGAGGTGGAGGCCGGGATGTTGCTAAACATCCTGCAATGCACAGGACCAGCCTTGCAGCAAGGAATTATCTGTCCCAAAATGTCAATAGTGTTGAGGTTGAGAAACCTTGCCCTGGAGGAAGACACTAGCCCACCTTTGAAGGAAAAACTAGGGACTCTGGACCTGCTTCTGCCGGCATCAGCCCATCACCACCTGGAGGCTGCTAAGAGAGGGGAAAAGGGGTGCAAAGGACTGTGAATTAGAAGGTCACCGATGATCTCCGCAGCCCATGGCAGAGATGGTGAGCTTCTCCCCAGTTTAAGCCTGAGAAAGAGGAGACTTCAAGAAACCCACCTCACGGCCTTAATGTAGGTCCTCTGGATTTTAAGGGGGAAGGAGCTGGCATCTGGCTCTTCGGGTATGCAAATCTAAACACAAGAGGCTGACTAGCTAGCAGAGCAAGGAGAGAAAGGGCTGCGTAGGAAGAAATCTACACTTCTACCCGCAGCACAAAAGGGCTGGCCTGGAGCCGTCATTTAAGAAAAAGAAAGGGAGGCTGAGGCAGGAGGAGCACTTGAGTCCAGGAGTTTGAGACTAGCCTGGGCAATATAGCAAGACCCCATCTCTACAAAAAATAAATTTAAAAAAAATTAGCTAGCCATGATGGTGTACACCTATAGTCCCAGCTACTTGGGAGGCTGAGACAAGAGGATTGCTTGAGCCCAGGAGTTTGAGGTTGCAGTGAGCTATGATGAGGCCACTGCACTCTAGCTAGAGCAAAACAGCAAGACTTTGTCTCAAACAAAAAAAGTTTAAAATTGTAAATTTTATATTATGTACATTTTATCACAATTTTTAAAAATATTGGAAACAAAGTATAACCATCAAATTTATGTGATCTGACCAAGACTTCTTCCAAAGGGCAAGGAAGAGAGAGACCATAGAATAAGTTTAATGGGGTCATTGGGGAAAAAAACTAGTTACTTCTCTTTAACTTCCTGCCACTTGACAATACCCCAGACTCCAAGCATCCCTTTGCTGCTGGCCTCGCAACTGTTTTCTGAGCTCTAATTTGTGACCAGGACTTGCATGTCCTTGGATACTTGTCGCTGGTGGCGTCGAGCTAAGGGGAAAAAACCACATTTCTTTTCCCAGAGGTGAGGCTTTGCTCTCTGGACTCAGCAGGGCAACTATATTCTATTTATAGCCTAGAAAGCCTGGTAATCATACTTGCAGAGTAGCACACACCCCTTTGCAATGACCCAGCTTGGCTTTCTCTTTACATAAAGTAAAATTCATGATTTTTTTTTCAGCATGAGTTCTATAAGTTTTAACACATGTAACAGCTGTACTTTTAAAGTCACAATAATGCCAGAACCCCTTGTAATGAGAGAGGCAGAATCAAGAATACCTAACCTACAAAGTGGCAAAGAAGAGCCCTGCATCTCATTCCTATGGCTGCAGTTTCCAGTGCTTTCCCCCAACACATTCAGGCTCAAAAGTCTTTATCTGCCTTACCTATTCCTATACGTGCTCCCCCACATTAGGGGCTGCAGCACAGATAAGGTAGGCTGTAGGGTGGGCACAATTTTCTGGGGGCTGCCGAGAGTGCCAACATTTTCCCTGCCGCAACAGAAATTGAATACACTGGAATGTAAGTTCATGAGAGTGACGTTATATTAGGCACGGCCTTGAATCTGTCCCTATGCATTTCTTTTTAATTTTGGTGCTTTGTTATTAGTAATAAATTACTTATGGATATGCTATACAACAGATATCAACAATCTTACAATTGAGAGCCATGCCCACCATTAAAAAGAACTTTGACCTGATTTCAAATCCTGGCTCTACTACTTACTAGCGGGGCCTTGCCCTTGAAATCTTTGTGCTTCAGGCTTTTCATTTGTAAAGCAGGTCTACAGTTGTTATGGGCATTAATAAAAATAAAGCACTTAGCACAGAATAGGTGCTCAATAAATGTCAGTCCTCTGTGTATGTGGATGTGACCTAAAATGGAAATATGGAATTGCAACAAATAGGATTTTTCTCTAATTCTACTTGGGCTCTTACAGAAAAAAATTATAAGACTCTTTCTGCTCCTATCATCAGACTAATGTCGCAGTGCTTCCCAGGACTACATGTATCTGTCAGGATGCTTTCAGTTACAAGAACAGAAAGCCCAAGTAAATGTACCAAAAACCATAGAGCATTTATTATCTCATATAACAAGACCAGAGGTGGAACAGTTGTAGGGTTAATCAGTAGTTGGACCCAGATCAATGTACTAGGGATCCAGAATCTTTCCTTCTTTCTGCTTTCCCATGAATTGTAGTGAGTTTTGTCTTCAGGATTATTGCCTCATGGTCCCAAGATGGCTGCAGTAGCTCCAAGCATTTTATCCTTATACAATAACATACAGAAGTAGGCAAATGAGTTTCTCTAATGTTTTCTTTTGAAAAACAAAAAGTCCTTTCACAGAAGATCACTCACTATTCAGCAGTCTTCCTCTCACATCTAATTGGTCAGAATTGGGAAATATATGGCATGCCCATGTTTAACCAATCATTAGCAAAGGGAATGAAACCAGCAGGAATGGCTTGAACCAATCAAGATTCACCTAGGAATAAGGTGAGGCCTCTTCCGTGAGTAGAAGGGCACTGGGGAATAAGTAGACCAACAATTGTGTCTGCTACACACCCAAAATAATATCTCCTTGAGAGCAGGGACCAAATCTAATGCTGTAATTTTGCTTACCAGAGGGCTGGGCACTTAATACATGTTCAGTAGCTGATAGTTGAAATAGCCATGCATAGAGCCACGCAAAAGCAACAGCCTGGCGTAAAAGATTTTAAAGGCACAGGTATACCCCTGACTACTAATCACAGATAGCGAATGTCTGCTGAGCTCCCCGACATCCTTTGGTAGAAAAGCCTATCTCTTGGCCTTTTGCAAGGAGATGATCTAATACCAGAAACTAGAAGGTAATTGGATCATTTTCTGTGGCACCCAAGTGAAGAAATTTAGAAATTTTAATGCAGAAAGTGATTGGTCTATGGAAGGATGGTATTTTCAATTTATGGAAATCCATATGTATTCACTAATTTGACAAATATTATTGAGCAATTACTACCTGCTAGATTCTGGGGATACACTGCTGAACTTGATGCGTATGGTCCCCATCCTCAGGAGTTGAAGGGGGTGAAAAAAACAGACATTAAACAAATAAACACTATTTTAGTGGGTAACTCAAGAGAAGAATTGCAAGTGCGAACGGAGGCCAGGATCTGAGAAAGCCTAGTTGGTCCAAGGACTGGAAAAGGCTTTGCTGCGAAAGGGCTATTCAACCTAACAGCTGAAGAAGGAGTAGAAGTTCCCTTAATTAAATTAGAAAAAGTTCCCCCTGGAAGAGTAGATTTAAGGAAATCTTTGCATGCAGGTGTGAAGTTAAATGTTAATGCAGACAGAAGGAATGATTTATTTAAAACATTTAGCAGTGAACTAAGGATAAGGAAGAGAAAAATAACCAGAGGTGACATATATTGCTGTAGTATTTGTCAGAAGACTTGAAGCTTTCATTATGAAACAGAAAATCAAGTTTCAATATCTCTGTAATTGAGAAAATTTAATAAATCACTCCACTCTTATACGTCTACACTCCGTATCATTAGCTGGTTACAAGGCTTAAAATAGAAAGAGTCAGTTGTTTACAATCCAGTTCTGTACAACTTTTCCCCACAAGCATCTTGAAGGCTTTTTCTGTCACTGCTGGCTAAATGAAGAACCTTTATGTTCTACATAGTTTATAATGTATCTGCAAAATAATTATTTACTTATAAACTTTCACATGTTAGTCTAGTTTCTAAAAATTAGAATTTGCCTTTTCTCTAAGACTGTACATCAGATATTTCACAATCCCCAGAAAAACAAGTATCTCTCATTATATTAACTAGATATGTTTCCGTGGCAAAGGGGTGTGCGCGCCTGCGTGTGCTTTCTCTCATTTGTGTTGCCAAAGGGGGACCCTACATCAATACAGCAGGTCCTCAAATAACATAATTTCATCATCGCAGGGCCACAGTCTGTGGAGTTTGCACGTTCTCCCCATGGGTATTCCCAGGTATTCTGGTTTCCTCCCACATCCCAAAGCTGGGCCCGTTGGGTGACTGGCGCGTCTACATGGTCCTGGTCGGAGTTTGGGTGTAGGTGTGGGTGCGCCCTGTGATGGGAGGGGCGCTCTGTCCACAGCGGGTTCCCAGCTGGAGCCCTCAGCTGCCAAGATGGGCTCTGGCCACCTGCAACTAGAATGAGCAGGTAAATAATTATCTTACTTGTTTTTATTCATCCTTCTTAAGGGTGTGTCTAGCACACATTTATTTCAGTGTTGACTATTAGAAGTGTTTTGGTCTTTCTTTAGAAGTTTGGTGATGTTTTCGTGACCAGAAATATACCATAGGAACGTAACTCTTGTTTGTATCAGTTAACCTATGGGAAAACTGGTTTCACTGTACATTGTGTCACTCAAAGCCACAGTTTCCAAAAACCTATCAATGACGTTTAGTGAGGACTTAACTATACTACATGTTTTTCTCACTCCCTTGATTTCTAAGAGGATAATAAAAATGTCAGGCTAAGGGAACAAAACAATTCCAGAAGTAAAGGCTTTCTACATAGTTGTTGCAGAAATACCAACTATATGCTTTTGGAACAAACGGTTTAGCTACTCACCATGCCCAAATAAGGTCTGTTGCACCTCTGTTCCTTTGCACATGCTGTTCCACCAGCCCCGAACTATCTCCCTCCCACCCGCCACTGTTATTCAGGCTTTAAAAGGGACACATTCTACTAAGCGAGGTATCCCAAGAATGGAAAAACAAGCACCACATGTACTCACCATCAAACTGGTATTAGCTGACCAACATTTAAGTGCACATATAAGAATAACATGTATTAGATGTTGGGCAGGGGGAGGGGGAAGGGGGAGGAGGGGACGGGCATATGCATAAACAATGAGTGCGATGTGCACCTCCGGGGGAATGGACACACTTGAAGCTCGGACTTGGGGGGGAGGGAGGGTAAGGGCATCATACAGAACCTAATCATCTGTACCCCCATAACATGCTGAAAAAAAAAAAAAAGGGACCATGGACTCAGCTGACCACTTATAGAAACAGCTAAGTAGCTTGTTAAAATACAGGTTTCCTGCCACACTCTCAGAGATTCTAACTCAGAAGGGGAGGGGAGACAGGGAATGTGAATTTCTGTCCCCTCCCTAAGACATTCCAAAGCATGGGCATATTGGGAACCATTGGTAACACCCTCTTCAAATGCCACCTGCTCTTGGAAGCCTTGCCTAATCCTCCCTGCTCCCTCTCCGTTCCCCTGAGCAGCATATGCCTGTAACCTGCACCTTAGCACTCGGCACACTGCAGCCGTGTGCTTCCCTGCCCCTTGCCCCTGCCCCTTCCCCGCCCCTCCAAAGCAGGACCTCCACCATATTTCTCTTCCCTATCCCTAGCACAAGGCTCAGAATCTTTTAATCATTCATCCGTGGTAGTGGAATGAATCAATAAACGAACAAATCGTGAAAAACGTGTTCACTATTTTTTGAGAATAAAAAGGTTAGGATGAAAGCTGGTCCTTTGGTACTTAGGTGCATCTGCTAGAACACTCTATTCCTCCTTTCTGGGGGCTCTCATCTCCAGGATTGTTTCCCTGCAATCCCACGGTGATGGCCCTTCTGTGAGCTCTCACTTAAGGCTCAACTCCAGGATGTTTTTTCTTTCCTTTGACAGGGAGTGGGGTTACATCATCAAACTTCGCCAACAACGAACATTTCCCTGCACAAACTGCAGACTCGAGATTCCAGGTTCTGAAAGGTATCAGATTTGAATGAAAGAGAAACGTGTAATCTGGGAGGGAGTTCTGAGTAAATTTTAGTAGGGTCCTACCAATGAACTTATCTCCTGGCTTCCACCAACACCATAATGAACTTGTCATTTTCTGAGAATTAACTGTTCAATCAGACGTGTCTGGACAATTACGCATCAATGATCTTCGGCAATCTTCACTGTAATAGGAGGGCAAAGTGGTTGAGTGAAGAAAGAAGAAATAAAACAGGGGAAAGCAGCCTTGGGTGCTCTTCGGCGGCAGCACTTGGCTGAATAATGGGAGGCAATGCTGCCCCTTCAAAAAAAAAAAAAAAATGGAAATCAATCAGAGGACGTAGCCGTTTAGGAATGCCTGTGTCCCGGTTCTTATTTAGCAGTGCAGAGCTTCAGCCCGGCTGCCTACGCGCTCACAATATAAACAGGAAGGATTAGAGTGACCCCACGTCCCCAAAAGACCGAAGCAGTCCGGGGAAAGCTCTGGTTACCTCGCATCCTGAGCAGCCTGCCCCTTGATGACAAATGTCCCAGATTCGGGCATTCTTTTGTAGTCCATGGGAAAGCGCGACTAATCCGTGCAAGCCAGCGCACACACGTCTCGGCTCCATTCAGCTCGCTCGCACAATGCGCCGCCTGAGCTCCCGGCCGCATGGGGCCCGCGGGGACGCGGCTCCTGCAGCCCGACCTCCGGTCCGCTTGGCTGCACCTCCACGTGCGTGCGCGCCTCGAGGTCCCGCGTGCAGAAGGGGTGGGGGTGGGGGTGCGGGAAAGTGAGAAAGAAAAGAGCTGGCTGCCTGGAGAAAAGAGAAAAACAACACGGATCAAGTTGGTCTTTTCCTCCAACCAGCTCATGCTCACTTCACCTCTGTTCCACACAGGATTCCCCCCACTTTTTAAACCCTCCTCCTCCGCTCCCCTCTCCTTTTCCATTCTCTTGGCACTTTCAATGAGCCAGGATTTGAGAGCCTTAACGGGGAGCGACCGAAATGTCATGGCAACCCTGCGAAGTAGGTACATTTTACAGATGAGGAAACTGAGACAGAAGCGAGCCCAGGGGGCACTGGACGTGGAACCGGGCCTCCAGAGCGCGCATTCTTCACCACTAAGCTACAAGTTGCCGCTGTCACTAGGACAGAAGTTCTCTGCAAGCTGCACTGGGAGTCACCCTGACGTAAGCACGTCTATGTTTCCATCTCGGCCGCCTCATTTGGAGAGAGCGAGGAGTTCACACGCCAGTCAAATGGAAAGGAGGTGGAAGAGACAGTCACAGTTTATGAAAGCAAAGCCTGGCCCCGGTGGAAGTTCTCTCGCTTCGGTAAGGGTGCGAGTTCAATGAGAGCTCCCACCCCCACCAGCCTCAGTTTCCCCTGAAGGAGTTGAGGAAGAGTCTCTACCTCGGAGAAGGGGGTTTAAAAACCAAGCTGTAAAAAGCATGGATTGTCTGTCTCAGCCACTTTTCAGTGAGACGGATGAAAGGAGGGGGGTCATTTATTCATAGGTGACAGGTGATCTCCTTGGTATCTCGGAAAGTGTCTGAAATAGTATGCTGTGTACCTGGGAATAATATAATAATTCAGAAAACAAGACAGTTAACAAAATCCAGAAAGTCTTGGCAGATTTGTTAATATTTTGGAGCATATTAGTTAGAAAACTGTGCTGAATATGTTGGGGCAGGGGAAGGGAGAGTTTCAGCTTCATTAGTGATTAAAGAAATGAAATTAAACCACAAAGGGATGCGGAATTTTACCTCTCATACTGCAGTAGAAAAAGATAAAACCTAATCATACAGAATGTGCCATCCCCTATATTGCCAATGGGGGTGCAAATTGGGCCACCCTTGTAAGAGATGATTGGGAAATACTTACCAACAGCCTTAAAATATGTGTATTTTTGACCTAACAGTTGTAGAGTTTTATCTTAAGGTAATAATTTAAAGTATGCCAAATAATTTGGATAGAAGAAGAGTCAATATGATATTATTTATAATACCCAAAGAATGGAAACAGAAATAAATGTCTATCAATAAGAGACTGCTTAATAAGTTATGCTAATCCATACAAAGGAAAACCATTAATAACATATTGATAACAGAAACAGCAAACTTTAAAGGAGTGTGCATTTCACAGTGCCTTTTTGGAAAAAAAAAACATATAGAACCATGACAGGAAATGCATACGAAATGTTAACTCTGCTTAATGTTCAATGGCTGTGAATGAGTTTTATGTTCTTCTGTTTTTTCATATTTTCTAGTGTATCCTCAATGAATATGTATTATATGAGTAATAAAGAAAAACAAAACGTTTATTTTTAAGGAAAAAACAAATCTCTTTCTTTCCCCTTAATGATAAAATGAGAGTAGCCTCTGACTCAAAGGTGGGACAGTAGGCGAGTAGGCGAGAAGACTCATCAGGCTTTGTGACTTTTGTGATGGAATGTGAATCTTGCCACATGGGTGCCTGGTACCCAGGCGAGAGCATGGCTTTCAGTCAACAACACAGAGTACACAGGTCTTAGGTTCTCACCAGGGAATTTAACTGAAAAGTGTTGTTATTCAGTGCTTGGCAAATGCCCATCCAAGAGAAGTGACATTCAAAGAAGACAGTCCAAGAGGCTTGCCACTCCTGTAGGTGTGCTTAGTGTGATATTACTGCACAGCGGGCAGATCATTAGCTCTGCAAAAACCTCATTCAACGAGCACTCCACAGAAATGCCTTTACTGAATTACGTTTTTGTGTTTTACCCTTGGCTTTTTTCTGGGCTTAAAATGAAGTGATCATAGGAAGACTACCTTTCCCATAAATGCTTTGCTGCAGGTTTTTTTTAAGTTATGTAATATCTTTGTGTACTGACCCCCCCCCCCCCGGATAAAATCCCTCCAGAGCAGTGGTGTTTAAACTGAGCTCCCAAGAGCTGCTGAGGGGGTTGAGAGACCAACCCCCCTTTCCACTAGAGAACTCTACTTTTACTTGTTCTGCCAAAGGTGCCCTCCTCTGAAATGAACCCCAGGAAAGAAGAATTCCTCTTGTATTTCAGCCCTGAAAACTCTCTCATATTACAAGCTATGGAACAAATTACTTTGAACCGCAAAGTACTATTTAGGGAAGACACAGTCTGATACCACCTCAATCAAAGCCAGTTTGGGATGCAGATTTAAGTCTCTGTTTCTGGAGGTATATGACCTCACAATTGGAAGTTTCTAGATGCCATTGAAATAAGCTTTTTAAAGGGCATTTTTAAAAAATCAATAAAATAAATGATAATATAAAGATCACAAATATATACTGATATCTGTTTCCCAGGAGTGTTGTAACAAAGTACCACAAACTGAGTGGCTTAAAAACACAGAAATGCACCATCTCAAGATTGAGGAGGCTAGAAATCTGATTAGGGTGTTGGCAAGGCCAGGCTCCCCTGAAACCCACAGGGGAGGATCCTTCCTCGCCTCCTCTAGCTTCTGGTGTTTGTCGGCAGTCCTTGGCACTGCTGGGCTTGTAGATGCTTCATTTCAATCTCTGCCTCCATCATCAGGTGACTGTCATTTCCTTGTGTCTTTCTCTGCTTTTCTTATAAGGACACCAGTCATATTGAATTAAGGGTCTGTCCTGCTCCGGTATGACCTCATCTTAACTAATTACAACTGCAAGGACCCTATTCCAAAGAAGGTCACATCCTGAGGGAGTAGGGATTAGGTCTTCAGCATATTTTTGGGGGGGGACATAATTTAACCCATAACATATACTTACGGAACTAACTTCTTTGAAACCAACCGTCTGATCTTGTGTAAATGATATCTGTGTCTTGAGATAAAATTCCAGTGACTACATCATACATATATAGATTCAAAAACTGCTCTATCCTAAATAAATTAAATGAAGAGATAATTAATACTCTCTAAAAAAAATGTTGTAGATGACTCAACAAAGTAGCTCCATTTAATGATGACACTAATATTAAAAATCCATTTGAGTTTAAATAAAATTATTTCTCAATATGGATGAGGTTGAAAAAGCACATGTTCTATATTATTAATATTCTGTTTTAGATATTCAGGATCCCTCCATTTACAATATACATTGAGGTGATATTTCACTTGGAAAAGGATTCTAACTTTTTTTAAGTATGAGAATAATCCTGGACTCTTGGCTTTGGGTCTTAGTGTATAGTTTCCTCCCCTTCTACCCGATTTTTACTTTTTAATCTTTTTTAGGAACCCTGTTAATTGGATAGACAAAAATACTGCGCTAGGTACGAAAGAAACGGTCATGAATAGAACATGACTCGGCTGGGCGCGGTGGCTCACGCCTGTAATCCTAGCACTCTGGGAGGCCGAGGCGGGCGGATCGTTTGAGCTCAGGAGTTCGAGACCAGCCTGAGCAAGAGCGAGACCCCGTCTCTATTAAAAATAGAAAGAAATTAATTGGACAACTAAAAATATATAGAAAAAATTAGCCGGGCATGGTGGTGCATGCCTGTAGTCCCAGCTACTCGGGTGGCTGAGGCAGGAGGATCGCTTGAGCCCAGGAGTTTGAGGTTGCTGTGAGCTAGGCTGACGCCACGACACTCTAGCCCGGGCAGCAGAGTGAGACTCTGTCTCAAAAAAAAAAAAAAAAAGTAGAACATGACTCCCTGTGCCTATGGAGTCTCCATTATATTTATTGAAAATTACCTTTAATTCTGTTAAAAGTGGATAAATTAACACATTAAGGGCAATGAGGGAGAAATAAGAAGAAGAGATTATGAAAAGAAGGGACAATTCAATAAGGGATTATTGGTAAATGATAACTGGCATCCCCAAGTTGTTAATGTTTAGAAATCGAAGTTTGGTTTCCTCATGTCTAACCTGGACAGAGATGGACTAGAATAAGGAAAAGAAAACAAAGGAAGAGTGTACTTCCAATAAATCCATTAAAAGAAACTCCAAAGCCATGGCTATGCACACAGAATCCATGGTTTTGGGCCCTAGAGTCCATGGTCTGTCCATCTGATGGCTCCCTGGGCAAATCCACAATTCCTTCTCATTTTCTTCCCCATCTCCTACCACAAACCTGTTCTTCCACTATTCTCTTTGACAGCAAATGGCGCCACCACTTTGTCAGTTACTCAAACAAATCAATCTTGACTCCTCCCTCTCCATTCCGCCTCTCAAATTAATCCCCAAGACTTGCCAGTTCTCCCCGGTTTGTATCTTTGGAACCCATGCACTCATTTCCATAACTACTGCTGTGACCCTCATATTAAAAATAACGATTCACGTTTGGGCACACTTCGCTTATCTCAAGCACAATTCAAACTTTTTATTTGTATTAACGTTTTAAAATCTGACAACTCTATGTGGTAGGTACACTTATTATCCTGATTCTAAAGATGAGGACGTGAAGGCACCTAGACATAAAGTAGCGCTTTCTAGGTCACGCAGTGAAAAATGACAGAGGCTGGATTCAAACCAGAGATGGCTGCCTTCTGAACCCACGCACATGCTTCATGGCAGTCCTACACAACGCAGCAAGCCTACTATTCTTCCCTAAAAGTTGGCTTCCCTCTCTCAGAGCTGAGTATTTTATTCCTCCCACCTCCTGATTCTTTTCTTCCCTTTCTACTCCTGGCTGATGACCTTGTCTTCCTAGAGAAACTAGAAGCCACCCAATCTATAACTGGCATCCGCCAGTACCCATCTTTTGCATTGTCCCAGTTATAACGGAAGAAGTCTCTTTCCTTGCTCTTACAAAACACAGATTTTTAACCTAGGGTGCACAGACTCATGACGAGTTCATGGAGAGAATTCTGCAGTTTTGTTAACTTAGATGGGAAAAATATTACATCTCTATTTTCACTAATCCAACAAACCACTGTAGTATTAACAAGACTTTTACCTCAATCAGGAAAAGAAATCACAGATGTTTTGGTATTACACTACAGTTTTGCAGATATCTCCAAAAAGCATTTATGCTTCGTCACAATTTCAAAATTACAGCAGTTACTAGACCCACTGCTAATACAGTAGCTGACGACCCATACGTTCCCATACATACTACAACATGATAAACTTATCTCTCTTTTTACCTTTTGCTATGAATCTCCCCCTGCCCCCAAGCTCCAGATTCATACAGCCAACTGCCTCCCATCATCTCTAGTTGAGTGTCTGATAAATATCTCAAAGTTAATATATCTGAAACAGAGTTCTGGATTTTCTTCCCCAAACCTGTTGTTCCCTTAGTCACCCATATCTCAGGAGATGGCTCCACTCAGTTGCTCACAACAAAACTTAGGAGTTCTTCATTCCTTCCTCCCTTTCTCTCAACCCCTACTACCAAGTTCTGTAAGTTACACCTGCCGACCTCTCAGTCCACCCCCTGGCAGCCTGCGCTGGCCCCGATCACTCCACTCAGACTCACAGGACTTCTTTCTGTCCCTGAACACTTCAGGGGTGCTCTTCTTTCGGGGTCGTTGTACTCACTGCTGCTTCCCTTCCCCTCTCGGGTCCTCCCGTGGCTTTCGCTTCCTTACCCTCTGGGCCTCTGTTCAAATGTCATCGACAGTGTATTTTCCGACCTGTAACTCCTGCTTCCATCCTTCCTGCTTGTTTCTTGGGTGTCTCCCCACCAGAAGGTGAGCTCCCTGGGGGCTAGGATCTTGTCTGTCTCATTCACTGACCACATAACAGATCAATAAAAACGTATTGAATGAATAAATGCTTAACCAACCATTTAATATGTGGTTCTTTTGAAGAGTAATTAAAATAATGCAAGTTCATCTCTTAGAACTCTCCCACCTCTTAGGAAGCTCAGTTTACGCCCCCCCCGCCCCCCCCCGCCCCCTGTGAAGCCTTCGCTTTCTCATAACACCACCACTGCAGAGATGATTCAAGGTTGGGCTGACAAATGCGTTCTCCTGATGACACAAATATAAAGCTGGAATTCAGTTTAAGTCACAGAAAAGGACACTGCCTACACAAATAGAAATGCCTTTTGGCAAAATGAAATGCAATGCAGGGTCCATTTATTAAAATAAATGCCAGTCCAGTCATGGTGACTCATGCCTGCAATCCTAGCACTTTGGGAGGACAAGGTGGACGGATCTCTTGAGGCCAGGAGTTTGAGACCAGCCTGGGCAACACAGCAAGATCCCATCTCTACAAAAAATTTTTAAAAATTAGCCAGGTGTGGTGACACATGCCTATAGTCCCAGCTTCTTGGGAGGCTGAGGTGGGAGGATCACTTGAGCCCAGGAGTTTGAGATTGCAGTTAGCTATGCTTGTACCACCGCACTCCAGCCTGCGTGACAGAGCAAGACTCTACCTCTAAATAGTAAATAATAAATAAATAGATGGATTAACTAATTAAAATAAATGTAAGCCACGAAGAGTACAGATTTTGGAGGGAGGCAGTCCTGCCTGGGGTCAAGTCCCTATTCCATGCCTTCCTAGCAGTGTCTGTTGGCAATTTATTCGATGTCACTGAGCCTCAGTGTCCTCAGCTGCACACAAGGGTGACGTTTTCTACCTCACAGGCTGTGGCAGCTGGGTGAGACAACAGACTTAGAGTATGGACACATAGCAGACTCTCTGTGGTATGATTTTCATTTGCCAATATAGCAAATCCCCTAAAAAAGAAAAAAAAAAGCACTTAAGAGTTGCAAGGAACCTTCCGGAGCTCCCATTTCATCTTATTTTATGGTGTTTAATGTCAGACATGTGAAGATTTTTTTTAATCCATACGCTTCACAGAATGGGTTGTGTAAACAAGGAGAATTTACCAAGTATTTCTTTATGCCGTAAAAAAATTTTTTTTCTTTCTTGCCAGCATCGCATTTGAATGAATCCTTTCCCCAGCAATCATGCTGACCTGGATTCATATCTGTATTCAGCTTAGACTCCCACTGTTCTTTAGGGGTAATTTTCAAATCTTTCTACACAAGTCGACGCGCAGTTCCCATTGATAAATAACAGCCTCGGTGCTTTTACCTCCTGCACACTATTTTGACAGATCACCACCCTGAAGAAGTTTTTGTGCTTAAGAAAAGTCATTTGTCTAAAAGGAAGAGGGTATTTTCAAACCACACTTCTAAAAAATGTCTAATAACAGGAATAAAGGGAGAAATGAGCTTTGGAGTAAAAGAGATAGCATCTGGATAAAAGAGATCTCAATATAAAAAGAATAAAAAGATCAAGAGATGATAACATAAAAAAGAAAATAGGAATCTAAACATTTATTAGAAGTGGAAAATGAAAGTGTAACTGCATTCTTATCCAGTTGTTTCAATGACATGAAAATGTTAATGAAACAGGAAAAGCGATATTTCAAACCAGTGGCTTCACCCTTTGAAAAACTCTTTTTTTAGAATTTCAGGATAATGAGAACCAGTTGCTGGAGTTAAATACACAGACACACATCCTTCATTGTTGGTGATTTTCCATTAGTAATTGTCATAAAAATTATTACAATTTCAAATAAATATAGATAAGAGGTCAAGTTATAGTCTAAAGCCTAACTGTACCAAAATTACTACGACATTCTGTTCAGTGAAGTACCAAATAATTTGCTGGTGCTCAAAGGTAAAAACTGTAAGCCCCATCACAATTATTCCCACCCAATTTTGACCCGCAACTTCTTTTTTTTCCTCGATAATAGAATTTTGTTAAAGAACCCCAAACAGCTGTAGACTTTAGAAGGGAGTTTCTTATTGATCAAAGCCCTTGAAACCAGTTTCTTAATTAACTGGAAACCCTTTCCCCCCAGAACTTATTACTTAGCGCCCCTTCGTAGTTTATGTGAGTGAGTTATGAAGTCTCTCACTTTTTAAAAATTTCTTGCCATTCTACTTTTCCGTGTTGGGCTCTGTTGTGAATACTGTTCCACATTCCACCTCCCTGCCCTAAAGATATAAATTACCTTTCCTATTAGAAACACCTTCACATGGGCAGTAAGCTGGGACTTTCATTCAAGCAACCCATTCCTGCGGCTGTTTCAGTCTTCATGCTCTAGTTTTGTTTGTCCACATTAGGGCTTTTACTAATCAAGCTTTTTTTTGGTTTGGTAGTTAGTTATAGAAAAGAGGTTAATTTGAGCCAAGACTATTTAAATAAAGGGATTTGTTCTGGGAAGTTTGGATTCGGTCAAGGGCCGCACCTGGGAATCTGGAAGGCCACATGTGGCCTTGAGGCCACAGGTTCCCCACCCCCACCAGCCCCAACAATGCCAGCATTCAGTGCTGGACCTTGATGTCCGTACCACTGCTCTGCTCCTGGAGCCCCTGGAAATTGCAGCTACCACTGCTGCCACCAGAAAGAATCTTTCACTTTACCTGCTTCTTTGGATCACTGGGTCCTGATCAGAAGTCTGAGGCAGGTGAGTCTAATTGACTGAGTCTAGGTCCTGTGCCTGGGCACTAGCTGCAAGGAAGGCTAAAAAGTGAGTAGTCTGACCCCTTTAGCTTCTCAATAGTGAGAGGTGGGCTCCTATTTGCACCAAAATTCCTATATTGAAAAATCTCTTCCTAAGAAGAAAAGACCATGTCATTTTGTTCATCACCATATCTCAAGCATTTAGCACAAAACCTAGCACTAAGTAGTTGTTTAATTAATATATGTGAAATGAACAAATGAAGGTATGATCCATTTGTCTCTGGGAGGGGCAAAAGGAAAAGCAGGAAAACACAACCAAGAGCTGATAACACTATGGACATGTGCAAACAGGGAAACCACACTCACATGGAAGTTCTGCAGAGCGTATGAGTTCGAATGGAGTCCCTACTCCAGAACATGAAGCTGAAACTGACAAGGCTAGGAGTAGGCTGCTGCCTTACTTCCTGGGCATGTTATCTCCCCTGGGGTTCCAGATCTTCCCTGACCCCCGCCCACAGCAAGAAGACAAATCTAAAGAGCTCCAACCCCCTACTATTGGTGACTACGGCTGTTGCCAACTAGGTCAGAAACAACTTATTTGAAAGCGTGGAGAAAGCAGTGAGTGCCTACTGAATGCTAAAGGTTTTACAGACATTACCTCATGCGATCAGAACTTCCGCCCCGTGAAGTAGCTACTATTTGCAGCTCCATTGTACAGATGAGAAGAGCTAAGGGAAGGCTTAGGGAGCTTGGCTTGCCCAAGGTTATATAACTAGGGTTGGCAGAATCTGGCTTTGAGCCATGTCTTACTGTCTCCACATCCATCCTCTTAAGCCCTACACAACACTATACAACAGAAACTTAAACTACAAAAATAAGTCATTGAGGGAGACCTTTCTGTTACGGATTTACTAGCTTCACTGTCGACTTATCTCATTACTTCTTATTTCACATTTTTACAGGAGAAATCAGCCTACACTTGAGCTGGCTTCAGTGAGGGGAATGGAGGGCTGAGCTTGATGCTCTCCAAGGTTCTGAAAACCAATGTTTGAAATTTAAAATTTAACTGCCAGAGTAAAGGTAGCATCATTTTATATTGGCTCTTCAATTTTTACACCCAGGGCAAAGCCATCTGTGAGCGGATGAAAATGAAATAATTATGAAATTTAGGCAGTTCTTAAGAAACTAAGTTTTCAACACACCCACATCCATTCACTAAAATTAAGGGATATGAACTCTGAAAACAGACTTCCTTTATACATTTTTGGCTTTCCTCCACAGTTATGAAAGTCAATCCATGCCAGTAATGTCTAAAATCACGATGGGAATTTTTTGAGTGCCGCAGCAAATATATTCTCCTAGATACGCATCATCAGTCCCGGAACGTGGCTGAGGCCAGAGTAAGCATCTGGAACCGGGGTACCTGGTGGCACAGGCGAGAAACAGCCAGTGGGGTGAGGATCGGAATCAGAATTGGCAGGCAGAGAGTTTGGAATAAGAAAAGAAATCAAAAGGAAAGGAGGGGAGTAAAGATGTGAAATAAAGAGAAAAAACTGGAAGTTTGAAGAGGGGGCAGTCAGAAAAGAGATGAGGCTGTGGCCAGTGGCAAGTCGTGGCTTTCAATTCATGGGGAGAAAGGTATCATCTGCTGTCTCTTTACTCCTAATACCAACTGCAGCGATGCTGTTTCTTTCCAAGTCTTTCTACATAGCTCCACGGGGGTTGACATTGGGCTGGACTGACATCTGCTGCTACTTCTTGCTGCATTCTGTGCTATTTGGAGATATTCTATTGATATCATCCTTCTTTGACCTTGCTTCACTCTTCCCCCTCCCAACTCTCCTTCCGCTGTCCTATTTGTAGCAACCGCTTTAGTCCACTAACAAGGGCTCTTTTATCTATTGGTCCTGCTCTTGCTTTTGTTTCTCTTGTCTATTTGGAGTTAGCTTCTTGATAGAAAGCCAACACGAATTCTCTCTTGTCCTTGAGAAACTGTTGAACGTAGCCGACTTGCTAGAACCAGCAGGTAAAAGTATAAGCTAATTGCATATTTCACAGTCATCTATTTAGCAGCCTTAAACTTTAGCTACACAAATAACCATTTTCCTCTGCAGAAATTGTCATCGTGCCCTTATAATCACAATCCCAAGCCACTGAGTTGCAGAGACCACATGTGTTTAGAATAAATAAATAAAAAGAACTGAGCTCCTGTCATATGGATTCTGGCTTCGGCTGTTTGGATCCTGCCATTGCAGCTGAAGATGGGTTGCTGCTTACAGAATACTAATTGCTATTACTATTCTGAACTGGTCTCTCTTGTGAAAGAAAAAGTATGAGAGAAAAGCTTATTTTGGGTTGGTCACTCAAAATCATAAGCTGAGTTAGGAGAAATTGTATGTGCCACTAATATATATATACACACAAATGTAAATATAAATGTATATATGTACACACACACACACACACACACACACACATCTCTCTGGAATTTTTTCTGAGATGCTTTTGGGTTTGTACCAAGTCAGAAGTATCACGACTTTCTAGTTATCATTTAAGATTTGTGTGCTAACTTTGTCACAGCAGTCTGTCAACGTTATTGACTGAGGGCTCATGTGTACACAGAACAGTAGAAGCTGATTTTATTGTTTGTCTGACTCTATTTAGATAGAACAAATTGACCTTACAAGTCTGTTTACCAGGGATTCACCACTGATCATGTATTCTTTGATACACCTTCTCTTTAGTGGATTTAACATCAGATGTTAGCAAACTTGAAGGGAAGAGGAACAATATTAATTCTTGTACCTGGAGAGAGGTTTTTTCCTGGGTTGAGGGGAAAGCTATGGATTTGGAATCAGGAGACCTAGGATTGAACCCTGGCCCTGCTGCTTGCAGGTTTCTGGAGCATAAGCAAGCCATGTACTATTTTTGAGCTCTAGTTTATCATCTCCAAAATAAAGGTAAAAACATTGCCCTTTATCATAGGATTATCATAAGGATTAAGTGAGACCATAATGTGAGCTAGCTTTGTAAACTGTAAAATACTCTACAATATAAGGGACTAGTAACCATGACAATAATTTAACACAGTGGCTATGAAATGGCACGAGCTGTCAGGATTAAAGGTCACAGTTCAGAGGATGGCCACTTTAAATTATTGTCGACCTGTTAATGTTTTCCCAAGCACCAGTTAATACTATTATAATAAATTCAAAATACACTTCAATTTTGTCTTGCTGGGAATTCATTCCACTGGATGAATTGTTCAAAACTGAAAAATCATTAGAAGGGGAAGGAAGTAATTTGGTTCAACAAAGATCTTTTCATTTTGATAATATCCTTTATAATGCATATACTATAAAGGGGATCATTAGAATCATCTAGAATATCTCTGAAAATCCTCACAGAAAAATGAAACAGTTCTGCATATTTTCTGGTTACTTCCTTCCTCCCAGGTACCAAATTCATAATAGAATCATTAGGAGGATTTCTATAGAGAGACATCCTTGATGAAGAGAGAGCATTTGAATGTTCTAAGAGACATTAAAGAGCATTTTGAGAGCGTTCTCTGCATATGCACGCTCTCCAGGAGATGGCATATTCCCTGTTCCTGGCAAAGCCTAAACGAATTTACCAGAAGAACTGAGGAGGGGATTCAAATGCTAAACAGAAATTTGAGCTAGAACAGTAGTTCCCAACCTTTCCCCCCAATTTTAGGGCTCCCAACTTTTCCCCCCAAGTTAAAAAAGAATTAACCATCACCATAATCTCATTTTTAAAAAACGAAGAGGGTTATCTTAACACCAAAAAAGTGGGATAGCTCTAATCTCAGGATCCAGAACAGTTCTGCAATACAGACAGCCCCTGACTTCATGATGGTTCTTTCACAATGATGTGAAAGTGAGATCCATTCAGTAGAAATCTTACTTTGAATACCCATACAGCTATTCTGTTTTTCACTTTCCGTATAGTTTTCAGTAAATTGCATGAGTTATTCAACACTTTATTATAAAACAGGCTTTGCGTTAGATGATTTTGTCCGACTGTAGGCTAATGTAAGTGCTCTGAGCATGCTTCAGGCAGGCTAGGCTACCTTATAATGTTCAGTCGGTTGGGTGTATTAAATGCACTTCCAACTTAAAATATTTTCAACTCACAATGGGTTTATCAGGATGGAACCCATCATAAGTCAAGGAGCATCTGCATAACCATTTAGCTTATTGAAGAACTGACCGCATTGTCTTTAAGAGTTCTCATTTTACTGTGAACCAGGAAAACTTCCTCTGAGGCCAGCACCCATTACCGTTGGGCCAATACTCGGTAGTAGTCTAGAAGGCCTTTCAACCTAGAGATACTATGATCATGTAAACACATTTAAACGAAATTGTTTATTATTCTCCTAGCACAAAATGGTACTTTTCAGTTAGAGTACTGAGCAGCTATTTGCAAGGCTATGGATCATTTCAAATTGTGAGAGCCTCTGCTATCATTTAGAGTTTTGATGAAAAATGGTTTGAATCTTTCATCACTTAGCTGTGACCATTCACTGTCATACAATGAATGCACTTAAATAGCTGACAGAAAAATAGGAAAAGAAAATAAACTAGGGAAAAAATCTGTTGCAGATTTTCTCTATTGATAAAATTGCACAAGCTGTTCAGATATCGTAACAGAGGACATTTGACATTTTCCCCCAAGTGCAAGGAGGTGGCAGGTTCAATTTCTCAGGATGTTGCACCAGTGATTTCGGTTGCTCTTTGCCGGGCATGTGGGATTCATCTGCTGTTTTCTATTTCTATTAGCTGTGAGCGTGTGCATTCAAGTTCCATCTGAGAACCCGACTAAACTTAGCTCATTCCAGAGAGAACAGCTCGCACTGGGAAGGTGTCACTGGAGAAAGTCTCATGACCTAGGTGTCTAAGAAATACAAGCTCTGCAGTGTCATTCATTATGAAAGAGAAAAAATGTATTAAAATATCTGACTTTGTTTTTCCTAACCATCATCAGATATTTACTAAGCTGAACAGTTTTATATGGAAGTACAAGAATCAGGATATATTGTTTCTTAACAGAAAAAAGATTTTTTTTTTTAAAACAACTGAGGTATTTCCTATGAACAGAATGAACAAGATTATGGCTGTGTGATAATATTTCAAAACTTTATAAATGGCTATACATAGCATTTTCATTTAGGGTTTCAGGCATTCTCTGCCCAGTAGAGTGGCTGAAATGCATAATAATTGTTTCTGTCTAAATCAGGTTTCCTTTTTTAAAGCTCCTGGAGGGACCGAGTTGATTTCTTGTCCTTATTTTCTCCTTGTGTCACAGGCTAGCCTGAACATCAGCAAATGTAGGATAATGAGTTCAGGGAAAATTAACCCATACTACACTAATATTCATATGTTCATTTACTCTTTTATTCTATGAGCATTTGCTAAATGTCTACCCCAAACAAGGTACTATGCTAAATTCTGGGATTACCAAGATGAAAAAGAGATTTCACATGTGATGGAATCTAAGTTAGCATGTTATCAACCCAAAAGTGATTGGGCCAGGGTTTCTCAAAATCAAAAGTTTTTTTTTTTACCACAATCTACAGTAAGAAACTTTATAGTCCTAACCCAGTACTCATATACACACATATACACAACTTCATGCACACATACATGTACAAACATGCAGGCACCCAACACTCAACTGAAACAAAATATTCACAAAGCAAACTTATTCTTTTTTTTTTTTAAAAGACGGGTCTTACTCTGTAGCCCAGACTGGAGTGCAGTGGTACAATCGCAGCTCATTGCAACCTCAAACTCCTGGGCTCAAGCGATCCTCCTGCCTCAGCCTCCTGAGTAGCTAGGACTACAGGCATACAACACCAAACCTGGCTGATTTTTTGGTAGAAATGGGGTTTTGCTATGTTGCATAGGCTGGTTCCTGGCTTCAAGCTGTCCTCCTGCCTCAGTCTCCCAAAGTGCTGTGATTACAGATGCGAGCCACTGTGTCTAGCCCAAACTTAGTCTTTCTACATGTGATACACCGTAATATTTTCTGTTCTATTTCATTTAAGTCTTTTAAAGACTACATGACCGACTACATTGATTTCACAGCCCACTAATGGATCACAATTTGCAATTTGAAAAACAGTGGTCTGGAAATCTTTTGCTATAGCTCAGTATGAAGCTAAAAATATCCAAGAAATTGTCAAGAAGGATATTGGAAATAAAAACAAAAGACATTACTAAGCTAATGTCAGAGTACTTAGGCTGATTTACCTTACGATATCACCCACAGAAAAATATGGGACATTCTTTGACCTGGAAGTGGTAAGCTTAGATCTACTTAAGTACCACTTTATAAAGCATAGTAAATTTAAGGCCTTTATTATATAGCAAGTGGTGGTAAATATGTAAAAAAAAAAAAGATAACCATTACTTGAATTTAATCTGCTGTTCTACTTCCATTCACCACACTTGCATACTGCATCTTTTACAGTCTAGAGAGAAGATGAAGGTGGTACAAATATATGATATAGTTAGAAGTTTTCAGACATACATCCAAATGTTTCAAAAAGCAGCAGAGGAAAATCTGAGACATAAATATGCTAAGTATTAAATACATTCAGAGACTACCTGAAAAATGACCTCAAATGTCTAAACTATTCGTGCTTTAACTGTATCATATTTTTCTCATATACAATGGCTGCTTACTCTCTCTCGGTCTCCGTTGGATTATATACCTTGGCTTCTTCCCCAGATTGCCTTTCTTTTCATTTCACGTATTCTCTTTAGGGGACGCACGCATTCTCTCACTCTGAACTTTCTTCCGAATGCTGAAGACTATAGAGCCCACCCAGATCTCCTTCAGTCCTCTTAACCAACTCAGGTCTGAGGACCTCTCCCGTCCTCCTCAGAGGATGCTGAGTCACTGATGGCCTGAGACCAGGCAGTGGCAGGTAGTTCATTTTAGAGATTCATTCTGGTTGGAAAATAATTAACTTAAGATTTAGATCTTTTTTTCTCAATTATTAAATTAATGCAAGCTCCTTGAAGAAAATTTGGAGACTATAGAAAGGGAGAAAATAAAAATCCTATTGGGCCGATCAACCTGGGTGGGGAGGGTTCTACAGATACCGAAAAACAAACATACCCAAAGCCAAACTGCCCTGTTCCCCTGGGATAAATCAGCTACTTCTTTTCCGATGCTTCCTAACTCACTAAACATTTCTGGATAGAACCAGCTAATGTCTTCCCAGGTCTCAAAGCCCATCAATGAAGCCCCCAAATTCCGCCAATTCTGCCTCCTCAATATATGTTTTAACTCACCCCTTCTTCTTCACACACATCGCCACAGGCAACGTGCCTGCCACACCTACCGGCCCCTTCCTAAGGGGTTCTTAGGCCAAATTGCTTGTGTGTTACCCAAGCCCCACACCTGCCACAGATGATGAAAGAATCAGACCCAATGGCAGCTGATGGATCACAGGCTTGGGAGGAGATCCAGCGTCAGAGACCTGCCCCGAAGGGGGTAGGGGCGGGGGTTCTCTGCTCTGGATTAAAAGTGGCTGCCAATCAATTCCTCCCTCTTGGGGAGCAAAGACACACAAAGAGGCTGCAAAGAGCAGCTGCATCTCTGTGTGGGGAGGCCCCAGGGACTGCCTAAAGCCCAATAGGACAGCACAGGGGCTGGAGCGGAGCAGAACCAGGAGCAATGTTGTTCCCGTCTCTATGAGGTCTGGCAGTGCAGTGGTTGACATGGTTACATGTCTTCCCTCCTCTCCCCCTGAATCCTTTCAATCATCTACCATGGACCAAGCAAGTCTCTATTGCTTAAAACTCTAAAGAACCCAACACTGCTCACCTTTTCCAATCCGTCTCCTGCATGGTTGCAAATGATTCTCCAAAATAGGAACATGGGCTGCCTTCCTGCCTCACAATTCTTTAAAGCTTCTCCTACCCCATAGGCCAAAATCTCAAGTTCTGAGCATGTTATGACATCCGGCCCTCCCTTTTCTCCCTGGGCCTCAGCCTCTTCTTACACACCAGCCCAGGTGAACTCTAGCCTAAGCTGGGTTCTCAGCCATGCCTGACTCTCCAAGCGCCCTTCCCTCTGCCTCAATCTCACCCTCCTCCCCTCCGACAAACTTATTCATTTGTCAACTTTCGGCTCCCATACTCTTCCCTCAATAACACCTTTCCTGTCTTCCAGACATTGCCTTCTACAAACTTCCATGAAAGCAATCACTGTGTGTATCATAAACCCTCACAAGTCTGCATCTAGTCTGTCTCCAGCTAGAAGGGGAAGACAGGACTTTTCTTGGTAATTCCTAGCAGTCTTTAATTCTTTCCCCTAGTAAGCAAATACTTACTGGACACCTACATGCATGAGTCTTTGAAGATACAACTATAAGCAAGACAGGCACAGTCCTGGCTTTCCCAGAGTGTATAGCGTGGCAGGGACGATCAGCAGTCAATAACACAATGGGGCGGGTTTTATGTCAAAGGCAGAGCAGGGCACCGTGGTAGGCAACAGCTCAGTGGGGGAAGGCCTTGCAGGATAGAGTTTTGACAAAAGGAGAAAAGATAAAGGAAGATATTAGCAGGAAAAAAAAAGACGCAGCACATATAAAGCCATTAAGGCAAGAGCAAGCCTGGTGCGTTGATAGAAAAATGAGTTGTGTGGAGCTCGCAGTGTCCGACAGCGAGCGGCAGGCTGCGCGATGGGAGAGCGGGCAGGGGGCGGCTCACTGAGGGCCACGCGGTCATGCTATCGACTTGGCATTTATTCTAAGCGCAGTGAAGGCTTTTAAGCAGGGGACCAGATTTTATTTTAAGTGATCAACTAGCTCTTCAGGACCAATTAGGGGAGAGGCGGGGAGGTGAGTTAAAGGGCCATGGGAACAGCTTAGGTGAGCAACGCTGGGCGGTGGGGGTGAGAGAAGCAGATAGAATTGGGAGATGAGGGGTTGAATGGTCAGGACTTGGTGACTGATTCGGTGTCGGTTTGGTGGCTTTCTAATGTGTCAACTGGGCTGCACTGAATTACCTGTCCTAGAATTCCCTTCCCGTTCCCTGTTGGTGTGAGCCATAGAGAGATTCTGGTGGGAGATTTGGAGGACGGAAGGGAAGCAACAGCCACTTTATAGCTCTCACACACCCTGCAGGTGTGAGGCAGCAGCCAGGCCTGCAGGTGCTCCATCCTCCCTGGACCCTCCTGCAGCTTCTCCCGCTCCTGGTCCAGCTGAGGGTGTCAGTGCTCTGGTGTGGGCAGGGCACCCACACCACCAGGGTCAGAGGCAACAAGACCTGATGGGTTTCATTCTGTCCTGGGGGCTCCAGCTCATGCTCATGGGTCCCAAACTATTCCCATCGTCTCTCTCCCTTTCTTTCTTCCTTCCTTCCTTCCTTCCTTTCTTTCTTTCTTTCTTCTTGTCTTTCTTTCTTGCTTTTCTTTTCCTTTTTTTTGACAGAGTCTCACTCTATCATCTGGGCTAGAGTGAAGTGGTGTCGTTATAGCTCATTACAACCCCAAACTCCTGGGCTCAATCAGTCCTCCTGCCTCAGCCTCCTGAGTAGCTGGGACTATAGGCACACAGGTCTCGCTCTGGCTCAGCCTGTCCTTGAACTCCTGGCCTCAAGCGATCCTCCTGCCTCGACCTCCCAAAGTGCTAGGATTATGGGTGTGAGCCACCTCACCTGGGCTTCATTGTCCTTCTCTTTACCTCCACCTTTCCTCCCTGACTGCCCATCCAGAGGACTTGAAGCTCCAATGTCAAACACAAAGAGAATAGCGTTTCAGAGGCTATATAACCATAACATTGTGTAAGATCACATCCTTGTAACAAGTCCTTCAATATGTGTGTATGTATGTATATGTATGTCTATCTACTTATATTTACCTATAGATTACGATATATGTAATATAGGCATATACACAGATCTTCTGGGGGTTCTGTTCTTCGATCAAGCTCTGGCTGATACAGTAGGGTTGATATATGGGCCTCAAGAATGATTTCTAGGTTTCAGACTTGGATAGTGATGTTATTTTGAGAAATAGGAATCCTGGGTGTAGAATAGGTTTGAGGGAAAGAAGAATTCAAGTTTTAGATATGTCAAGTTCAAGGTAGATGCATGACCTTCAACAGGTGATCAAACAAGCCAGGTCTGAGTTTGGCGCTTAAGCAAACAGCAGCAAACACACCCAGTTGCAATAACAGAATTTCAAAGTAAAAAGAACCCAACCAAAAGCCTCTTTAATACATTTTCAGAACCCTGGACAATAAAACTCTAAAGCATCAGGTTTTCTTCTTGTTCAAAATATAGTAAACATTAAAATATGTTGAATAGGTAAGAAGCAAATTTAGTGTTTTAGAGCATAATAATAGCATACAGTTTGCGAGTTACTTATGGATAACCCAACTTTCTAACAGTTTCCATAAATTGCCAGAACACAAGTTTTATTAAACCTATAAAAATTATAACAACCTTTACATTTAATAAAGATAATATTTTCTTTATTTATCATGTGTACATGATATTTATGTATGTTATCAAATATCATGTACATGATATTTATGTATGTTATCAAGTTAATTAACATATCCATCACCTCACATACTTAACATTTTTGTGGCAAGAACATTTAAAATCTACTCTCTTAGCAATTTTGAAGTATACATTATTATTAACTAGAGTCACCACGCTGTACAACAGATGCCCAGAACTTATTCTTCTGTCTAACTGAAACTTTGTACCCTTCGACCAACATCTCCCCATTCCCCATGCCCACTAACCTATTTTTGTCCTGTGTGTCTGATACCATTTTTTTTAATTGGTTGTGCCTTGAATTCTTTTAGATCTCAGGCCTGGTGCTCCTTTTTCAAATGACAACAATAGCCTAACAACCTCTCCAAATTATTACATCTTTCAAAATGTGCTTGTTATTCTAAGGGAAAAATGTACATTTGGAGAGCCTGTCTTATTACAAAAATGCTCTCAAGATTTCCTTGACAGCTCTAAATAAATGGTTGCATGGTTTGTATTTGCACATACCCAGGTTCAATACTAGGTTCCAATATGAAAAGAAACCCACCCAAAAAATCCTTTGATACATTTTTAAAATTCTATACAATAAAAATCTTAAGCCTTAGGTTTCCTTGTATAATCTTTTATAGAGTGGAAGTATTACATGATCTCAATATCCTTTGTAGTAGATAGTTAACTCTCACTGCTCTGCACGAGATAGGTCAGTATTCAGTTCTCACATTTTTAAGGGAAGAAGGAAGACACAGAAGTTATATGATATGTGGTAACATAGTAAGCAGCTGTGTCAAAACTAGAATTTACAACTTTTAATTCTCAATATCCAGGGTATTCAAGCCACAGTCCTGCAAAGTCTGCTTCCCTAGAAATAAATGTCAACTACATTATGTATCAGAATTGTAAAATGAAATCTACCATAGAATTCTGTTTACCGTTTTAACTAGAAAAGTGAAAAATACAATCAGGGAAAACACAAATATTAAAACTGTAGATAATCGTTTTACAAATCAGTAACGGCTTCACTAAACCAACAGAGCAGGTAAGGCTATTCTGTTGTTTAATGACAACCCTCAGCTGTTTAAAATAACCATCTTAATAATCAATACCTTGTTGAGATTTTCACCTAGCATTTATTTTAAGGGATGTCTTGTTTTGAACAATCATTTTAAAGCCTAGTAAACTGAAGAATTAATTAGCAAGCACGGAGGCTCAGCAAACTAATGCTTTAGTCTGTCAAACCATCTGCTCAGGAGCACCCTTCTCAAATCTTGGCATTATTGAGGATGGGGGAGCATCGTACTTTTGATGCTTATGCTGGTAGGCAAGTTGCTCCTTGATATTTAACCATTCCATCTTCCAAGTGCACAGGAAGAAACTCAATCTCAGAAACAAGTTTGTAAAAGTTCTGGATCCTTTTGTGCTTACAGTTAGAACCACGGTAAAGCCAAGCTTTCTTTGAGGGCGAAGACCCTACCTTAAGATGGCTTATTACACAAATGAATATTGTCCCTCTCAAAATAGGTGCTTTGGAGGTTCTATTCTTAATCCAATAATCCTTCTATTCAGATCATTTGTAAAATTCCATTTTTGGAATTTTCATTTGCATTGTTTTACACAGTGTTTTGAGTATTTTTTTCTCAAATAGTAGGGAAGAATCCTAATCTATTTAATCTAATCTATTTAATATTGTTGGATATTTCATGTAAAAATATTATGTAACTATAAACCAATGAGAAAAATTTTATTTTAGAGACAGAATCTTGCTCTGTTGCCCAGACTGGAGTGCAGTAGTGGCATGATCACAGCTTATTGCAACCTTGAACTTCTGAGCCCAAGCAATCGTCCTGTCTCAGCCTCCCAAGTAGCCGGGACTATAGGCATGTGCCACCACACCCAGCTATTTTCTTAATTTTTTTGTAGAGACAGGGTCTCGCTTTGTTGCCCAGGCTGGTCTCAAACTCCTGGGCTCAAGTGATCCTCCTGCCTCAGCCTCTCAAAGTGCTGGGATTACAGTCCGGAGCCACTGTGCCTGGCCTGGGATAAGAGAATTTAGACCAGGAATCAATCCCAACATCTTTTATTTTCCCTGTGTGTTACAACTTCCCTGGGCCACGGAGGTCAGCAGCCCTCCAAATCTTCCTGGCAGGGTTATTTCTTGGGCTGTCATAAAAGATACTCCTGGCCTATGATATCTCAGAGCAGTAAACCCATTCCAGGCTGTTTTTCTCTAAAAATCTGATCAATACATCTGTTTCCCCAGGGGTAGAGAAAGAATAAACAGCTAATCCTGATAAACCTTCTCCAGCATTGCTCATTTCCTCAAATGCTATACATGGAACACACTTATTACTTTAGTCCTCTGCTATTAATAAGTCCTTCTTGAGGAAAAACTAAAAGCTCTAATTCCATCCAGATGCAAGCAGCATGCAACACCAAGCACCTCTTCCCTGATGTTCTAGCAAAATTACTAAGAACACATCGTGACTCATGTGTTCTCAAGCATTCCTCTCTGTCCTAAAATCTGAAACCAGGGAATTTGGAGCAAGTTGCCTCTTGGCAATTGACCTTTCAGCTGCTGTAACTCATCCCATGGCTCTGCAATATATTATCTCTCCTCACAGAGAAAGGCAGTTACCATTGAAAAACTCACTCAGGAGTTTGGTTCTACATCCTTAAAGTCCCCCAGAGGACAATTACAATGCAACTCACCGCAAACCCAGAATGTTATCAAAAGAAGATTTGTAAACAAGTCCTTTGCTGCGGACTCCATAATACTACCACCCCATATGCAAGGAGTCAAAAAAGCATTATTCTGCCAGGTCCAATGGAGAGAAATGAGCTCGCACCAAGCAGGCTCTTGTGTGTTGCACCAAATCCTCAGACATAATGCAATGATGATGTACTTAGGATTTTCATCTGTTCCTTTTTCTGCTAGAAATCCAATTTCTGGGTCCCTAGTTGCACTGTGAAACTTGCCTCGTTGTTCTATTTCTCTCTGTTCCCTTCCATAGTGATATTTTGGACAGTAAGTGCTTCCGAGAGGCAGTAGCATTGGATAGCTTTAGTAAATTTTTCAAGAAGAGTATTCTGGAAGCTTTGTGATAGAAAGTTTAGGGAAAAATATTTCAATCATTATAACTTCTATTTGAAGAGCTTCACTAGACCCCACCCCACTCTACTCCATCTCACCCCCAAGTAAGCTTACATTAAGGGGAATACCTGTTCAGAAGAAAAATAAGTATATGGGAAACTAATGCTTCTGTCTTGGAATAATCAGTGGCTGTTAGAACATGATTATAGCTGGAAGAGGAAGATAGCAACCACTGGGAAATTTGAAAAGCGCAGGGTTTTTCTAGAACACTCTTTTCCCTATTAAGTCTATTTGGGAGAGGGCAAGTAAGGGGAGGAGCTAAAATTTTTACTAAAAGAATGGATGTTGATACAAAATGTTATTAAGGAAAACATTGCTTAGTCAAAAAGTTGCATCTTATTCTTGAATTTATTTCAAATAAAACTCTCTTTAAGCTCTTCGAAAGAAATTGACACTCATCACACTAATAGAGTTTTCTTTTATCATTATGTAATTTCCAACTTTGAGGAAAATACTAGTATTTATGGATAGTATTCACAAATTATGCAAATCGAAAATACAAGAAAACTTTAGTTGCAATGTTCTCATCACCCCCCAGAGTGACTAATTTTTTCAAATTAGTAAAGGAAGTTAGAACTATGAGTCAGTGAGTGGATCGCCCTAATGAATAAAAATAAAATTTATGCTTCTCCCAGATGGACTGTATTTTTTAAATATTTATTAAGATTTATTAGTTTTTTGTGCCTGAATTTTGTTAATAGCTTTTCTCCATATGTGTTTCAACTCTTCAGTACGCTATAGTGTTTATACATGCACAATCTAATATTAAGTCACAGATATTGGATAAACTTGGATAGATAATACGGACATACAAACAGTATAAGTATATTTTGACTCACTTGGAACTACACGCAGGCCACCAGCTTCTGTTGCCAAACTTGAGGACCATTTCAATATTTAACACAAGCTTTAAGGCGGAAAGATAGTCTGTGCTGCTCATCTGAATACCATCTACTAAACTCTAAATACAGTGATGGAACCATTTACATATCTATTTTTTAGACCTTGTGAAATTTTACATGTAATTTACAGATTTGTGTAGCAGTTCTTCCTCTGTGTTAAGGAAGTAGTCTTAAAGATGGCAGCAAGTATATGAATATACTTAAGCATTGCTTCTTTATTCAGCAAACCTTCTTGGGCACCTACTACCTGTCTGGCACTGTCCTAGGTGCTGTGGTGACTGATGAGAGAGATATGGTTTCTGCCTTCAATATAGAAAGGACCATGTAAACAGATGTGATATGAAGGCACCATGGGAAATTCTTTCTAAAAATATGAAGGAACAGCCACTGAGTGACTTGTGCACAAACTACAAATTATAAGGCTCTTGTTTTAAAGGGCAAAGAGTTAAGATCATGAGAAGCATTGGGGCCAATGATAAATGTCCTTTTAACATAAAAGAAATGCACCAAGATTCTTGTGACTGGCATGGGGAGATCAATAATGTGGCCACAATCTTTTCTTGAAGAGAAAAGTTGAGGTTTGAAGGGAAAGATGCTAAAATTCCTCAGGGAATCACTTTAGTAGCAAAGTGATGTAGGGACAGAGCACATGTAACAAGTGCTATGAAAGAGTCTATAGGAACTCAACATCCAAGTTCAGGAGCTGTGTAGAAGCCCAAGCATCTTCAACACTGCCCTAAGTGATGAGCACAGTGGAATCAAAGAGAACAATAAAGTCACCCCTTAAGTAGGGTAGCTGAGTCTTGTAGCCCAGAAACGTTTAAAGGCCAACCCGGCTTGAAGTCTCAGAACTCTTGTAGAAGTTTTCTGACTCCAAAAGAAATTGAGAATGACCTTGATTTCTTTACTTCTATTGGTTGTTGTTGAATTCTAAAAGAAAATTGGTTCTGAAAGAAATAGTGATCACAAATAGATTGCTGTAAAAAGTGCTATATTTTCCTGGGTATTTATATGTCACTCTGTCAACCAGGCTAGTGTGCAGTGGCGCCATCATAACTCACTGCAGCCTAAAATTCCTGGGCTCAAGTGATCCTCCCACCTCAGCCTCCTGAGTAGCTAGGAGTACAGGCTCATGCCACCATGCCCAACTAATTTTTTTATTTTTATTTTTTGTAGAGATGGTATCTCTCTTTGTTGCCTAGACTGGTCTTGAACTCCTGGCCTCAAGTGATCCTCCTCCTTTCATCCTCTTAAAGTGCTGGGATTACAAGTGTGAGCCACTGAACCTGGCCTGTTTCTTTAACTTTTACTCTAGTGTAGTCCAATTGACCATACTGTTCTTCAACATACGTGTAAAGCCATTGCAATAAAAAAATTTGTATAAAAATATATGTGATTGAAATTAATAATCTTTTTTTAACTCCGTTAATTATGCATATGGGATACTTGGATCTTTGGAGGCTGGAGTACTGTAAGTCTGTCCCCCCTCCACACACAAATACCTGTAAAGGCAGCATATCTTAAATGCAGGCAAGATGAAATGACAGCAACAGCTAACATCTGTTGATTTTGGGTATATGGCAGGCACCATATTAACTATTTTTCATGTTATATATTCATTAATTCTCTCAACTACCTCAGAATGTAGGAACCATAATTACCATCATCTTATATATGAGGAAACTAAGAAGAAATTTGCACGAGTTTGCACAGTCGGCAAGTAGCAGAGCCAGAATTTCAGGCCAGAGGAGATCTGACCCTACAGCTCATTCTGCCCAGCATCACACAGTGCAAATGTGTCTCCTTCTTAGACGTATAAGCAGCAAAGAGGTACTGTCTTCTGAGGAGCAAAAGATAGAAAACCGGTATGGGTTCGGAGCATGAAAGTGGAATTTAATGAAAGTTGTGAAGAACAGAGAGACCAAGAACAGAGAGCAAAAAATGCACATAACAAAAATGTCACTAAAAATAATTTTAGTGAGGACTTCCCTGTATTAGGGTTTTTCAAAGAAACAGAAATGATAGGAGATAGTTGATAGATAGATAGATAGGTAGATAGATAGACATTTATTATGAGGGATTTGTTCTGTCGGTTATGGGGGCTGACAAGTCCCACAATCTGCCGTCTGCAAGGTGGAAGCCCAGAAAACTGGGTGGTACAGTTCCGATCCAAACCCAAAGGCCTGAGAACCAGGGCAGCCAATGTTTGTAAGTCCCAGTCCAAGCCCCAAGGCCAAAGAATCAGGAGCTCCAATGTCCGAGGGCAGGAGAAAAAGGATGTCTCAGCTCAGGAAGAGAGAGTGAATTTGCCCTTCCTCCATCTTTTTGTTCCATTGGGTTTTCAGCAGATTGGATGATGCTTGCTCACATTGTGGAGGGTGAATCTCCTTTATTCAGCCTACTGATTCAAATGCTAATCTCTTCTAGAAGCACCCTCATAGACATACCCAGAAATAATGTTTTACCAGCTACCTGGGCATTCTTTAATTTGGTTAAGTTGACACATAAAATTAACCATTTTATTCTATGATCACCTTGCTCCCTTCCCATCTTGTTTCCCATCATTGAATTCTCTTTATTTCATTCAAAACACTCCTCTCAGTCTGTATTTTTCCTTTATTTTCTAATCTTATGGTCTCCCACACTAGAAAGTCTGTTTTCCCCCAATGTACATATAGCACAAAGCAATGCCTAGCACATAATCAGCAAGCAGGAAGCATTTATTGAATTAACAATTGAATCAATTAATTAAATAATATTTTCAAAACTAGAGGCCACGGTTCTCAATAATTTTTTTTTTAACCGGTCGACTAAGAATTATGTTTGCTGTTCTTTAACAACAGGAGAGACACTACCTAACACGTATTCTCATGGGTTTTGCCTTTACCTCTTGGTCTCATAATTCACATTTGCTTAGCAGTCAAGACCCAGGGACATATGGACAAGAGGAGATTGTACTTAAGGAGACAAGTACAGATCTCTTTGAGATCAAAGAGAGATTATCTTGATTAGCAGATTCTGTGCTGCTTAAATTGGTCATTAAAATAGTTTCAGAATCACCTTCCCAGAAGGGGCGAGCTTTTTTGAAGGAATACGTAGGAAAAAGGTGATGTCAGATGGATAAGAGAATTTTGCTTCCACCATATAGGGCCATGTGGATGCACATGAGGAGGTGGAAGTCTAAGGGAAGTAAGTGTAGGAGTGCTGAGCAGTTGTGATTTAGGAGAGTGGAGGTAGCAAATGTGAGAAGAGGAGGAAATGACAGCACTCAGTTGAGCAGTGGGCTCAGCAATCTGGCAATAAACTGGGAGCTAACAAGGCCCACCTGGAGTGGTTAGTGACAAAAGAAACATTTGCTGCTCACTGAGAAGATTTAATTGAGGAGAAAATAATATGATGTTTGGCTAGCAGGAGACTCATGCTGTATCTTGGACTCAACTTCTTTTGGAATTTTGAAATGGGCAAGAAATGACTGACATGTTTGTGCTTCTGGACTGAAAACTTGTTTCTTTGGTGACATTTTAGCACCTATGCCAGTGTGATCGTTCTTTGCTCCATGGTGATTTTGCCTTGACTCCCATGTTTCTGAATATGAGACATTTCATTACTACTGTCTTCCTTATTAAAATTGTTTATTTTATTCTTTGATTAACTTCTTGGCACAGATATACTTTTTGATGCTAATCATAGATTTGTGCCTTTTAACTTTTTATTTTCTATCTTTTACATGATACTTCAACTTTGCTAAGTTTTTTTTCCTGTAAACTTATAAAACCTGTCTTCCATATTTAGTCATAAAAGATTCATTCACCTTAGAGATTCCAATATTCATTTTTTTAAAGCCTACAGTCCATCTGTTACCATCTCCTCAGATATTAAATTTTATTACCCTTTGTTGTTTCCTCCAACTTTTGGCAGAAGAGACTATTCGCCAATAAGCCCACTTACTTCATATGGTAAGAAATGTATCAAGTTTTTGTCAGCTTTCTGCTAGAGACAAATTATTAAGCATGGCCAAAAATGTTTATATTTACCACTTGTTTATGTCATTGGTGCAGTGTGTAGGGTGGGGGAGAAGTAGATCACGGATTTAGTCATGGAAGTCAGAGCACTGTATTGGTTTTCCATTGCACTGTAACAAATTACCACAAACAGTGGCTTAAAACAACATGTATTTATTCCTCTAGGTCAGGACAGGAGTCCAGGCATAGCTCAGCTGAGTCCTCTTCTCAGGGTCTCATAAGGCAGGAAAGTCTCAGCTGGGGTGCATTCTTTTCCGGAAGTCAGGGGTCCTCTTCTAAGTTCCTTTGGTTGTTGGCAGAATTCAATTCCTTACAGCTGATGGGACTGAGGGCCCCGTTCTTTTGTTGGCTTTCACCAAACCACTCTTGACTCCTAGAGACCATGTACTGTTCCTGGCCACGTGGCCCCCTCACAGGCCCTCTCACGACATAATACCTTGGCTCTCAAGGGCAACAGGGAAATCTCATCCACGCTGACAAGGCAGAGTTCTGTATAAACTAACATGGTCACAGGAGTAGCTGCTGGGAGTAATGGAGACCACTCCTACCTGGTGGAACGAGATGCTCCTCCCTTTCTCCTCTGGGGTATGTCAGGGTGGGGCCTAGAGGAGATCCGGGACATCCACGACCATCCATCATGCTGTGGACTGAATCGTGTCCCCCCAAAATTCACACATTGAAGCCTTAATGCCGAATGTGACTTTATTTGGAGAAAGGGCCTATAAGAAGGTGATTAAGGTTCAATGAGGTCATAGGGCAGGTGCCTGGTAGGATAGGATTAGTGTCTTTATAAAAAGGGACACTAGAGAGGTTGAGCACCCTCTCTCTCTCCATCTGTCTCCCCTTCTTTGCCCTTGCCATGTGAGGACACAGAGAGAAAGCAGCCACCTACAAGTCATGAAGAGAGCCCTCACCAGAGCCCAAGCCCTGCCAGAACCTTAATCTTAAAATTCTAGCCTCCAGAACTGGGAGAAAATAAGTTTCTGCTGTTTAAGCCTCCCAGGTTATGGTATTTTGTTATGGCAGCCCAAGCAGACCAAGACACGTCAGTAACAAGGCCAAGCTCCCCACCCTGTGGTGTCAATGGAAGCCAGATGGGCAGCAATAGTGAGACACCCCTGTCCCGCCTCACCGTGTGCATCAGAGGTGGCCTAGTCAGGTGGGGAATTCCACTCCAACTCAGCAAAAATGAGGAATCCCTCCCCTAACAAATGAAAGAAATAGGAAGCCTCAGCAAAGACATTGAAAAATCTCAGTAAAGAAATTAAAAATATAGGCCGAGCGTGGTGGTTCAAACCTGTAATCCCAGCACTTCGGGAGGCCAAGGCAGGAGGATTTCTTGAGGTCAGGAATTTGAGACCAGCCTGAGCAAGAGCAAGACCCCTGTCTCTACTAAAAATAGAAAAAATTAGCCAGGCGTGGTGGCACTCACCTGTAGTTCCAGCTGCTTAGCTGCTTGGGAGGCTAAGGCAGGAGGATTACTTGAGCCCAGGAATTTGAGGGTGCTGTGAGTAGGCTGATGCCACTGTAGTCTAGCCTGGGCAACACAGCAAGATTCTCTCTCAAAAAAAGAGAAAAGAAAGAAGGAAAAGAAAAGAAAAATTAAAAATATAGAGAAGAAACAAATAGAGATTTTTGAGCTGAAAATACAATTACTGAAGTAAAATAAGTGATGGGCTCAACAACAGAATGGAGGAGACAGAGCAATGAATTAGTGAACTCAAACATAGAACAATAAAAATTAACCAATCTGAACAATGAAGAGAACATATACTGAAATACTAAAAAATAAATAGAGCCTTGGGGACCTGTGGGACTGTAACAAAAGACTAAATATTTAATATGTCTTTAGAGTTCATACTTTATCAAAATTAAAATTATTTATTTTGTGCCAGACACTGATAAGAGGATGAAAAGACAAGTTACAGACTGGAAGAAAATATATTCAAATCCGTATCTGACAAAGGACTAGTATCTAGAGTGTATAAAGAACTCTCAGTTCTTTAAAAGCTCAATTGTTAAAAACAAAACAACAACAAAAAAATCCAATTAGAAAGTGGGCAAAGGACAAAACATTTCACTGAAGAGGATATATGGGTGGCATTATGTACATGGAAAGATGGTCAATATCATGAACTATTAAAGAAATGCAAATTGAGACCACAATGAGCTATTACTACATAACTATTAGACTGGCTAAAATTAAAAGTAGTGACAACATCAAATGCTGATGAGGATACAGAGAAGGTGGATCTTTTATACATTGCTGATGGGAATGTAAAATAACACAACAATTCTGGCAAATAGTTTGGCAATTCTTTAAAAAACTAAGCATACATTTGCTTTGTGACTCAGCAATTGCATTCCTGGGCATTTGTCCCAGAGAAATAAAATTTATGTCCACACAAAGACCTATGCATGATTATTCATAGCAGCTTTATTTGTAATAGCCCCAAACTGGAAAGAACCAAAAAGTCCTGCAACAGGTGAAGAGTTCAATAAACTGTGACACACCCATACCATAGGATACTATTCAGCAATAAAAAAACAAACTATTAATACATGCAACAACTTGGGTAGGTCTCAAACGCATTATGCTGAGGGAAAAAAGCTGATCTCAAAAGGTCACATACTTCATGATTCCATTTATGCCATATTGTCAAAATGAAAAACAATTATAGAGAGGAAGAACAAATCAAGGGTTGACAGGGTTATGGCTAGTGAGGATGGGGTGTTTATGTGACAATAAACAGGTAGCACAAGGGAGTAGACCTATATCTTGATTGTGATGGTGGTTATATGAATCTGCACATTTGATAAAATGACATAGAACTATAGATGCCCATTATGACAGTGTCAATTTCCTGGTTTTGATATTGTGCTATTATTTATTACATAAGATGTAACCAATGAGGAAAACTGGCAGAAGAATACAGAGGGTCTCTCTCTACCATCATTGAGATTTGCCGGGACTCTACAATTATTCCAAAATGAAACGTTTCAAAATTTGAAAATATATGTGTGCATTTATGTGTGTGTGTATATATATATATTTACTGGTAAAATCACTATAATTTTCAGATGTTCCGTTTTGTTTCTTAGCAATTTTTAAAGCCACTGATTTAGGACAAGAATATTTCCGTGCCTTAACCATGTTACCTTGACTAAACTCTCTGAACCTCTGTTTCTGTCTTTGTAGATTTGGAATAATTATACTTACTCCACATGCCCACTGGGTTTTTCCAAGTATCAAATAAGGTGACATATGTGGAAACCTAACTCTCTACCTGACAATGATAGACAATCAGTAAACATTAATTTCTTTCCTTCCTTCTTGCTTTTCTTTCACTGGGTATTACACTACTCTGTGAATCCTTATTTTCAGCTGGGTTTCGAGTACAACTCTGGCTCCAGTATATCATCCACATATTCCCCGTCTCTCCAATATATTTCTTTGATCAGGATATGGTGGACTTACTAAGAGAGTTTTATAATTTTGGACCTTCTTGGAAAGGACTTGCTTAGGTTTTTAAAGATAATGATCCATAGTCTAGATAGGTAAACTTACTGTAAAAATCCTATAGATAAAAGGGATTAATGCTGTTTGCATTAATTTGTTTATTCAAAGTCTGGGGCAGGAGATGTCTAAGATAAGCTTTGAATGTCTTTTTGTGCCATAAAGTAAGAAAATTATCAAGAACTTGCGGGATCATGTTTACAGGAAACAGAAACCAAACTGAATGCACTACCAATGGTCTAAAATGGCACAAACTGAGCATCAGAAAGAATGAATGAGAAGGAGGCAGCCGAGGCAGTATAGTTTTATTCCCCCTAAACTCCCTTAACACCATAAAGAGCAACTGGGATAGCAAAACAAAAGACCTTTCGGGTGATCTCCAACAATAAATTTAGGTGAAAAGTGCTCCCGTGATCTCTCAAGTACACAACACCCTCACCTACAAGACCTGAGCAGTATCAGCATTTGCGTTGGGGGGACAAAGGGTAATGACAAATGAGCCTCTGATGGCCCTGAGATCATGACAACCACAAAAATCACCACGCGGTACTCACTGCAAAGCACAGGCCAATCTGAGAACAACAGCTGAACTTGGGAGGAGGTTCTGGAAGATAAAATTCATGGGTGAGTTCAAAGGGATCATGTTGTAATGAGGTCAAATGATATATTAAATAATAAGGTCTCATGGAGCAGTCTGGGGCCTATAAACTCTCAAAATTAACAAACCGAATCTCCACTGCAAGACAAAGTCCCCCACTGAGGATAAACCGCTGAAAGGAGAATCTAAATCGAGCAGAATTTGACCTATAAGGGCAAATAAAGAGAAAATCTAAGTAAAAGTTGGGAAGGAAAGTAAGGACACAAATCTCAGAAATTACTTTTAGTCACATTGGAGGGGAAAAAAAACTCACTACAGATTTTCTAGATCTATAAAGCAAGAAAATCTCTTCTGCTCTTCTCCTGAAAGTACAGGAAAAAAGATTGTAGTTGAATTTCATACAAAGTTATTGTAAGAGAATAAGAATAGAATAACATCCCTACAGACAATAAAATCATACCAGAAAAATAAGCCCATAAAAAAACCATGAAAATTATGATTTAATATTTTTTAAAACTAAAAAAATAAAAGCATGGTAGAAATTATGAGATAACAACATGTATCAAAATTAGAAAAATTCAGCTGGGTGTCATAGCTCATACCTGTAGTCCCAGCTATTTGGGAAACTGAGGCAGGAGGATCATTGGAGGCCTGGGCAACATAACGAGATCCCGTCTCTTAAAAAAATTTTCTAAAAATTCAGAAATCAAGTGATTATTGAAAATAAATATTTTAAAAGACAGATGAAAAAACTCAAAAATATTGAAAAAATAAAAATAGTTTTAGAAATTAAAAAAAAAACAGAAGTAACACAAAATGGATAATGCTTTAAGAGAAATAGAAAATGGAAACACGGAAGTTTTATTAAAAAAAGACCTTAAGGAAAAAATAATAAAGATTTAAAAGAAAGTGATAGATATAAAGATAGACAAAAAACAAACAAAATAGCCAACATACATATAATAGGAACCCAAAGGAGAAAACCAAAGCAATGGAACAGAACAAATATTAAAAATTATAATTCAAGACAACTTTCCTGAAATAAAAGATTCTATGAAACTATACATTGAAAAAGCACACTACATGCTGAGAAAACCAACCCCCAAGGGCCCACTAAAATACATTCTAGTAAAAATGTTGGACTTTTTTGAAAAAAATAATGCTTAGTCCTTAGGACATCCAGCAAAGAACTAAGACTCTTATAAAGAAGAATAAAAGGCAGATTGTCATCAGACTTTTCTACAGCAGAAGATATAAATCATGGATTTAAAATTCAAACAATTAATTTTAAGCAGGAAGGTAACAAGAACTCTTTTAAAAATGCAAGAACTTCAGTCGGGTGCCTGTGGCTCATGCCTGTAATTCTGTCACTTTGGGAGGCTGAGGCTGGAGGATCTCCTGAGGCCAGGATTTTGAGACCAGCCTGAGTCAGAGCCTGTCTCTACAAAAAATGGAAAACTGGCTGAACATAGTGGCATGCACCTGTAGTCCCAGCTACTTGGGAAGCTGAGGCGGGAGGATGACTTGAGCCCAAGATTTTGAGGTTGCTGTGAGCTATCATGGTGCCACTGCACTCTAGCCTGGGTGACAGAGCAAGATCCTGTTTCAAAAAAAAAAAAAGCAAGAACTCCCATAAGGACTTCCAGGAAATTTTACCAGAGCTTCAAAGAATCAAAAAGACTAGAGAGACATCAAAACAAGGACTAGTACTGAACATTATATAAATAAATATTCACACATAGAACTAAAACTAAATGATAGGGTCCACAGTTGTGATATCTGACAAGGTCAAATTCAGAACAAACAGTATATAAAGAGATTTTAAAAAACACTTTATAATGTTAAAGGCTGGCCAGGCGTGGTGTGGCTCACACCTGTAATCCCAGCACTTTGGGAGGCTGAGGCAAGAGGAGCTCTTGAGGCCAGGTGTTCGAGACCAGCTTGGCAACATAGTGAGGCCCCACCTCTACAAAAAAGTTTTAAAACTAAGCCAGGCATGCTGGTGTGTATCTGTAGCCCAGTCAAGTTAACATGTAAAATTAACCAGCACACCAAGCTCTTTGACAAGTCTCTCATGCTAACTTTATAACAACCATTGATTTAAGTACTGTAATTATCTCAATTTTACAGATGACAAAACTGGTCTCTTTACATATTTTTCCCAATTTCACAAAGCTGTTACGTAGCAAAGCTGAAACTCAAAACAAAATCCCCATTCTTCAAATCCTTTATTCATTCTACTCTGTCATATAGTTATTTACAAGCCTTTCTTCTTTTTTACTTTTTAGAGACAAGGTCTCGCTCTGTCACTTAGGCTAAAGTGCAGTGGTGTGACCATAGCTCACTGGAACCTCCAACTCCTGGGCTTAAGTGATCCTCCTGCCTCAGCCTCCCAAATAGCTAGGACTACAGGTGTACACCACCACACCCGGCTAATTTTTTTTTTTTTTTAATTTTTTGTAGAGACAGAGTCTTGCTATGTTGCCTGGCTGGGTCTTGAACTCCTGGGCTCAAGTGATCCTCCCACTTTGGCCTCCCAAAGTGCTGGGATTACAGGAGTGAGTCACTGCACCCAGCTTATTTACAGACTTTTCTGGAAAACATACTAATAATCCTAAATCTCTTCTTCCTTAATACTCTGACAAAATTAATGAGCAAGTGACCTCGAGCTGCATGTAATTTTCTTTTTTTCTATTGTTGAGCAGAAACAGTCTTAAAATTGTATCTGGTTGGTATGAGCATACCTCCCTTGAGTCCTTAACTTATTTGGTGCATATTTAATAGTCCCTTTCCCCAGTCCAAGTTTCTCTCTTTGGGAATCACTTATGACTTCCCTCATTTTGTGCTCCCAGGATTATAATCTCTTACTCTTTCATATCACGTACTGTAACAAGGGTAACATGGCAGACAAGGTTCTAACTTCCGTGATTTCATTAATGAATAAAGAAACAAAATATTATATAATTAATTAGTACTTTATCTTCAGGGAAAAAAACCCTGCTCCTCCATACTACACCAGTGTAGGTTAGGTGTTGGAAAAGGAGTTACTTATCAATGTATTTGCAAAATAAGGCAGAATAATATTCATTAATAAGACAAATATAACAATTTATCTATAAATTGTTTTGCTCATAAATATGCATACACATATGTGCTGTCAAGTTACTGTACTCAAAACAAATTTGGAACTTAACAAAATTTATATTGAAATTCTGAATATATTTCTAAGTAAGAATTATTAATCCACCTAGAATAAAAGAAATACTTTCCTGCTACAAAATACAAAATAATAATAGAAGATATAGTTTCCACTTGTTGTGATATAGAAAAGACCAAAGTGTTTTTCTTATTCTCTCACTCAACAATCAACACAGAATATTTCTGTGACCTCTGGGCATCGAAACGTGTGGGGATTCCCCACCAAGCAATCCTCAGAGGATTCTCAGGTGGACAACAGCTGGGTGCCCTCTAATTTAATTCAATTCTGATGCTGTCTACCTGGAGCTAGCATCTGATCCCACAAGTTGAGGGCTCAGTCCTATAAGACTGCCCCTGACTTCAGATGCCAATCTGATGCTGGAGTAGTTCACAGAACACAGGAAAACACTATTGTTACTGGGTTATTAGCAAAGGATATAATCAAGGATGCAGACGAACAGCAAGATGAGGAGGTACACAGAGCAAGGTCTGGAAGGGTCCTGAGGGCAGGAGTTTCTGTCCCTGTCAAGTTGGGGTGCATCACCCTCCTGGCATGAGAATGCATTCACCAACCAGAAAGCTCGCCAAACTCAGTTGTGTGGGTTTTAATGGAGGCTCCGTTATGTAAGCATTATTGATTACATCATCTGCCGTTGGTAATCGACCTTCAGCCCCTTTCCCCTCCCCAAAGGTTGAGGGGTGGGGCTGAAAGTTCTAACTCTCTTACAAGGTTGGTTCCCTCGGCAACTAGCCCCCATCCCAAGGCTACACAGGAGCCCACCAAGAGTTGACTCATTGGACTAAAGATGCTCCTATCATCCAGAAAATTCCAAGGGATTTAGGAGCTCTGGGTCAGTAACCATGGTCAAATACCAAATATTAGAACAAAAAGTTCTCCTAGCACCCTATCTACAAAGGATATCAGAAACTCTGTCTCAAGAACTGAGGCAGAGACCAAACATTGGAACAAAAGATTCTCCTAGAACCACAGGGGACAGAGATCATTACGTATATTTCTTATTATTTCATACTAGCAAAGGTAGTTTTCCACATGAGGAAACTCTTTGGGAGCAAAGTTGAGCATACACATATCTTATTTCATTTACCCAAAAGAAATGCATACATATGTAGTACCAAATGACATGCAAGAATGCCCATAGAAGCATTATCTATAACAGGCCCAAACTAAAAGCAATCTAAATGGGCATGACAATGGAATGGGTTTTATCTTTTAAATGTGACGCATGCATACAATGGAATAGTGTATGGCAATGATGAACAAAATACTCCTGCAGGTAACGTGAATCTCACAAACATAATACTGGGAGAAATAAGCCAGATTAAAAAAATACAAATAGTATGATTCCTGTTATATAAATTTAAAAAACAAGCAGAACTAAATGTTAGTAGTTAGGAGAGTGGTTGCCTCTGGGGAGAAAAGTAAAAATGATGAGGTGGAGGAGTCCGAGGGAGGCCTCCAGGACTGTGCTAGTGTTTTATATCTTGACTTAGGTGGTGATGACGTGAGTAGGTTGCTTTGTCATAATTCAGTGAGCTGTATACTTGTGATATGCGCAGTTTTAGGTATATATATTCTACTACATCAAAAAAATTCATTTTAAAAAATGAGGGTTTAAAAAGGCATTTTCAGACACACAGAAATTGAGAGAGTACATTACTAGCAGGTCGGTCATCACTGAGGAATGTGTTAAGCGGTGCTCCTGGAAACGAGGTCCATGGACGAACACCAGTCTGCGAGCATTTGCGTCCAGACAAGAGAAGTCCAGGGGCCAGGAGGGAGCATTCAGAAAATTTTATAGCAATTTGACAGAATGCTTTGATGTCTATTGAACCCAATAGTAAACCTGTGGGGTTTATTTTTGTACATCTTTGGTTTTTTCATTTAAATTTTTCCTAGTAATTCATGTTACTGTATTTCTAAAAAATATTAGTCTGTGATGATTAAAAGGAAAAAAAACCCAAGTCTTTCACCACATATAGTTTAAGAAGCACTCTGCTAACGGAGGTAGTTTTGGAAGGATGACTCAAGATGCACAAAAGGATGGAGAATAAAGAAAATGGAAAATATTTGGATAAATAAAACAATTAATGACTATATAATCATTAATAGTTATGTCTTACTTGAGTGCCGTGGTGAGCACCTGTAATCCCAGCTACTTAGAAGGCTGAGGCAGGAGGATCACTTGAGCCCAGGAGTTCCAATCCAGCCCTTGCAATATAGCAAGACCCCATCTCTTTAAAAAACAAAAATAAGAAAAGAAAAGAAAGAAAGAAGAAAGGAAGAAAGGAAGGGAGGAAGGAACGAAAGAAGTAAGTAAGGAAGGAAGGAAGAAAGAAAAAATGTCTTGTGGGTATTTTTAAAAATCTATTTAATTAAGATATACACTGCAAAAAACATTAATCTGGTAGTTGTGGAGGGAATGGGGTTCAAGTGTTGTTTTTTGTTGTTGTTTTGTCCCTCCCATCACTCTAGGAGAAGGATAAAGGTATTGATTAACCTTAGGCTTTGAAATTTTAATTTTATATGTTGTAATTCTAAAGAAATTACTAAAATAAAAGACAAAGTGATTAATTGCCAAAACAATAGAGGACAAAAAAATGATAAAAAGTAGTCAAAAAGAAGATAAGAAAGGTGTTGAGCTAAGGGGCATGTGCACGTATACCACTAGCATGACAGGACACAAAATGTAATGTCAGCTTTATTAACCTGAAGGCAGAGAACAGCTGAAAATACCACCTGTGCTCATTATCACACAGAGTGGCAGGCCTGAGGAGTAGAGCTCCAGTAGAAGGTTCCTGTCCTATACGATTCTGTATGCTTATGAGGGACTTGGAGGGAGGAACTTTCTGATAAAGAAAATGGTCTTATTAAAAGAAGCTTTATGTTTTTCCACTGACCTAGGGTCTTCCAAATGAGCTTCTTGCTAAGCTACAGAAAGTGAAGGTGGGAATAGGGGCCATCTCTTTTAAAAGGAGAGAAAAAGAAGTCAAGAACAGGAAAACAAAAAGAAACTATCAAATAGAATAGTAGTTTTTTAAAAACACAATTTTGTCAATTGTTATATTAAATGTAAATGAACTAAATCCTCTGGTTAGAAAACAAAATTGTTAGACTTCACTTAAAAAATACATACAAAGCATAAGTGTACAAAAAGGTTAAAATAAAAGGATGAAAAAGGATGTTTTATGTAAATACCAATGAAAAGAAACCCGATATAGCCACACACGCGCACACACACACACACACACACACACACACATACACACGGATATATGTGTATACATATATATACATATACATATATACATATATATACACATATAACCATATATGTATATATGTGTGTGTTTAGCTCTATAGTGCCCTCTGTCTCTTCTCTCTCTCTTTACACACACACACACACACACACACACACACACACACACACAGAGGCATGCATTGCTTAATGACAGGGATATGTTCTGAGAAATGCAACATTCAGCGATTTTGTCATTGTGCAAACATCATGGATTATATTTACCCAAACCTACATGGTATAGCCTACTGCACAACGAGGCTGTAAGGTATAGCCTATTGCTCCCAGGCTACAAACCTGTGCAGCATGTTACTGTACTGAGTACTGAAGGCAACAGTAACCCAATGATAAGTATTCATGTATCTAAACATACCTAAACATAGAAAAGGTATAGTAAAAATAGAGTATTATAATCTTATGGGACCATTGTCATCTATGTGGTCTATTTTTGACCAAATGTCATTACGTGGCATGTAATTGTGTACATGTATATATACAGTTTTTGTATGAGACAAAATAATATTATGGTCAAAAGAATTATTTGAGATAAAGAGGGTCTCCAGTATGTTTCTAACAACATGGACTTAAAATATGTGGATGAAAAATTGACAACACTTCAAGAAAAATAGACAAATTCCCATCAGAGTGGGAGAATTTTCTCATTCCTCTCTCAGTAATCGATAGACTATGGAGACCAACAAATAATCAGTGAAGATATAAAAGATTTTTAACAAAATGATTTTTAATAATGTCACAATGGACATATATAGAACACCCAGCAACTGCAGATTGCATATTCTTTTCAAGCACACGTGTGGAATGTTTATGAAAATTGATGAAAAACTAGGACATAAAGCAAGTCTTAATAAATTTTGAAGGATTAAAATCACACAAAGTGTATTCCCATATTTTGGGGAATTGAGAAATACAATTCTAAGAAGAAATCATAACATAAAAATGATTTTGAACTAAAAGATAATGAAAATATGACATCTCAACATATGAGCTATCACTAAAGACGTCATTAGAGAAAGATGTATAGACGTACATACGTATATTGAAAAGGAAGAAAGGCCGAACAGGAATGAGCTATTCATCCATCTCAACAAGTTAGAAAAAGAACAGCAAAATAAAACAAAAGAAAGTAGAAGAAAGAAAATAATAAAAATAGCAAAAATTAATGAATTACAAAACAAGTATAAAATAAAGATAATCAACTAGACCCAAAATTGTATTTTAAATTAAAATTTTACAATTAAAAAATTGTATTTTTTAAAACACTGGTAAAATCGGCAAACCTCTGGTGAGACTCAACCAGGAGAAGGAGAGGGAGAAAGAGACAGAGAGACAGAGAGACAGAGACAGAGAGAGCACAAATAACCAATATCAGGAATAAAAAAGAGAATATTATAGATTCTTAGACATTAAAAAGAAAATAAGGAGATATTATAGAAACTTTATGTCAATAAATTTGCGTTTAAATGAAATAGAAAAACTCCTAAAATAATCATGATATATTCATACAATGGAATATCTTACAGCAGTAAAATGAAAAAATATAGCTAATCACAATAATATGCATGAATCTTAAATACACATTATTGAGAACAAGGAGAAAGTCAAACAAAAATAAACTTATTTATGGACAGATACGTTGGAGGAAGCACCATAATGAAAACCAAGGAAATGATTATCCCAAAAGACAGGGTAGTGGTTACTCTTGAGGGAAGAGGACCTATGATTGGAGAACACACTAGATTCTGGGGTGCAGCTTATATCCTGTTTTCTGAACCTGGATGGTATGACATCGATGTTTGCTTTAAAATTATTAGTCAATCTACTTATACGTTTTATGTATTTTCTATATAAATATTATATTTCACAATTTAAAAAATGGTGATAAAAATCAATACAGGACTAAAAAGAAAATCATGTGTGCATTTGTCATTTCACACATTTTTTTTTTTTTTTTTTTTAGAGACGGGGTCTTGCTATGTTGCCCAGGCTGGTCTCAAACTCCTGGGTTCAAGTGAACCTCCTGCCTCAGCTTCACAAGTAGCTGGAACTACAGACGTGTGCCACCATGCCCAGCTCATTTCACACATATTCATATTTATTATTTCTTTCTCTCTCTCTCTTTCTCTCTCTCTCTCAAATATAATTTGTTGCACACTAAGTAAAGCATTCTTTTCTAAGGTGTTGACTTACAAAATTATGGAGACCTAGACATCCCACAATTTGCCCTCTGCCAGCTGTAGACCCAGGAAGGCCAGTGGTATAGTTTGAAGGCCTGAGAATGAAGAACTGATGGTGCAGATTCCAGTCCTAGTCTGAAGGCCTGAGAACCATGAGTGTGAAGGGCAGTTTCTGCCATATCAGTCAGGTGGAGAGTGAGAAGTTCCTCCTTTCCTTCACCTTTTTGTTCTATTCAGGCCTTCAGTGGGTTGAGCGATGCCCACCCTCATTGGGAAAGGCCATCTACTTGGTCTACTGATTCAAATGCCAATCTCTTCCAGAAACACCTCACACCCAGAAGTTTACTAGATATCTGGGCATCCCTTAGCCCAGTCAAGCTGACACATAAAATTAAGTATCACAGCAGTTGAGCTGATTTTGTCTCTTCTTGGAATTAGAACTTTGATTGCCATAATAAGGTAGCATATATCCTATACATATATTTATTGAAGACAGTCCTTTTAATTAAAAGTTTATGAAGACAACGAAAGAATCAGAAGTCACTTTAAGCAAATATAAATATTACTATAAATTACAAACAGTGGAGTTTTGATGTTACATTCCAATCTCTTTTCAGTAAGAAGTTGGTGAAAACTCTTAGCCAGTAGGGCTAAAATAAAATCGTTTTTTAAAGTCCAGTCTGCATAACTCTTCTCTTTGTGTCCAGGTTCTGCTGATGCTCTTGTAACATCCCACACTCTTAGTGGTCTACACCTCCATCACTTTCTTATGCTTGGGTCTTTATTACTCTTTGTGGGAAATGCTCCCTAGTTTTGTAACTGCTCAAAGATCACTCACTTCAAAAATCTTTCTGGCAGGAAAAAAAAATAGCTTTTTAGGTAAAGAAAATGCTTTTCCATTGGCTATAAATGTTGTCACCATGACATCCTGGCCATCATTACCCATCTCTAAGCTTTCGAGGTAACCTTTTCACTTCCAGTATGTTGTAGGCACTATCACAGCAGATTTAACTAATAATCTGGGGCTTATTTTTACATGTATTAGTCAGATATTAAGCATCAATTGAATTGAAGAAAAGCATCAGGTTACTCATGAAGAAAATTGAGAGATCATGTGAGTTGATCTAAAAAGAAGCTTTGAATTTGAATACGTTGTATTGTTGAGATGTGTCCTTTTAAGTCTGAATTGAAGGATGGGCCTCTATTTTGTGGCAAAGAGTGTTTTGTTTTCAAAGTCAGGACATTAACCGTGTAATTGGTAAACGGATTTAAAAAATACTCTGGGGTCAGAATTAAGGAAAGGCTTTTGATGAACATAGAAACAAAGAAAGATCAAGTGAGGGGAAGAACCCAGTCCCTGTCGTGAATATGACACTATGGGAAAGGGCTGAGGGTAGTTAGGTGGCAACCATCTAGGCAGTCACTAGGCAGTCATGAGTGGGGGTCTGACAGCATGTCTTGACAATGTCGAAGGTGATTCTGGAATTCACAGTCAGGTACTTAATGGGAAACAGACTTGTCTCCTGCTGTTTCCACAGCACAGGGATATTCAGTTAAGAATAATTATCAATGGAATAATTATTATTTAATTTATAATGATTTTATTACAGTGATTTGAGTTGACAAATAACTTGTATATTTTAAAAAATTACCTCTTCCTGTTTCTGGAGTTATGATAGTATGATCTGAAAAGACATTGATTGAATCTGGGGCAGTCCTCAAACACAACCAGATTCAAACGCTGAATAGATGGGTTGACAAATGAGGACACTGTTACCAGTTTAAACCCCATATGGGCCAATTAGTTTCACATAGAGAAGAACTCTGTTCCAAAGCCACAGATTGCACCATTAACCCCAGTCAGCCGTCTCCAAATTGAGTGTCATTGATCACAAGAGGCCCAGGTACGAGTGTCGATAGCTCAGCACAAACCCATCATCACCTCTGAGAGCAGAGCCGTCCTGTTATCGCATACATCCTTCATCTCAGATATGCCAGAGAATATTACAGTAGGGTGGAGAAGTTGAAGGCTCCTCTTTTCCCCACTTCCTGTACCCCATGATCTTATTATAAAAGTTGAAAAATGACAGTTGTACAGCTTCTATTTTTGTATAAAATCTGCATGCTTTAGAGGCCACTAATACTAGCATTACTGATCACCAATATAACTGGCAAGCAACAAATGATTTATGGATTCATTTCATCAATACCTAATGGAGCCTTAAAAATTCTAACGTTGACCCAAACAGATGAGAAAAGCCAAATACATGTTTTCTAGCTCTTGAAAACTTATTACTTCTGGTTAGTTTGTGGAGTAATAAATATAAATATCAGAAGTAGAATTATATTACAGGTGATATCTGTAAAAGGTGACTCCTAAAGTATACTGCTGGTCTAAAATGTAAAGTTTTCTTAAGTTTTTTTATTCTCAAAACCAAACCAAACTTTACCTAACTTCCTGCTACAGAAAAATTTCAGAGCCATCCTTAACTAGGGACTAAACCTGAAAAATCATCTCGAAGGGTAATTGGGGGGTACAAGGAGGTCAAATTAAGGTAATTTAAAAATAGGCATTAATAAAAATAGTGTCATCCTTACCATCACTTCTGCAAACCTATAATAGATGTTTTGATATGTGGATTCATTTAGCGTACTCATCTTGTGGTAATAAAATGTAATTAAGCCAATGGTAAAACTGATTTTAGTAAAAAGCTGATGCAGATTTTCTTTGTAACGGAGCCAACACTCTTGGTTCTTTATGAATCTTTTGAATTAAGCCAAAAAATTTGGAGAATAAAGGAACAACGATTTAAATCGAATGACTAGGAGCCTGGGTAGATTCCATTTGTGATTTACTCCTTCTCGGGCAGGAGCCGCTTTGCATGGAGGACTAGAGTTCGCGGACATTTTCTAAATGTTGAAACGACTGTATTTTTCTTTATCTTATATTCCACATCATGTTTACTTTTCACATTCCTTGTCACTTTTTACTTGCCATTTCTCACTCTAAAGGAGCCACCTAAACGCTAAATAGTATTTTTCCCCCTTTCCAAACCTTATAGGGGTAAATGTTTCAGAGAGTAAAATACCTCCCGTCTCTCCTTCTTATAAATGCAGATCCCAATTGAGAACTGCAATCCAAAAGAAAATATCAGCTTCACATTCGTAGGAGCTGGATTGGAGAATGTGCACTAGGCCCGCAGACAAGTGAGCTTCCTAACACTTGAATCAGAAAACCACAACCCACGCCTCGGGGAAGGACTCTTTTGGTATAGGGGAGCATTTGGGCCAACCTGTCTTCCAAACAGGAGGACCCAGACTTTGCTAAATGCCCAGTACTCCCCACCCCCTGACTCCCTGGTCTGATAAGTCTCTGGGGAGGAGGGAGCAAGCGACAGGGGAGGTCAGGAGCGTAACTTTAATCCACAGGGAAACAGAGGGCAGGAAGAAAGGAAGTTGTCTCATCACAGAGCTGTTCATTGCCTACATGTGGGTTTTCCCAAGGCCTGCTCGCGTTCCTTCCTACAGCAGTGACCATACTTCTTGTGCTCTCATAAGGTTGATGTGTTTTCTCAAGTTGAATTCCCAGTGAGACAGACTCTGAGATGGAGGTTGGGCTGCAGAAAGTTTGTGGGGAGGGCTCTCAGCATAAACACCTGTGCGGGGGCGAAGGAGGCAGGACTGGGCAGGGAGAACATGCAGCACAGTCACAACCAAGACCTCAGCTGATCCCCTGCTGGCGGTGGGGGTGGGGGGCTGGGACAGAGAGCCACAGTGTGGGGGCATAAATGGGCCTGCAGACTCCTCCTGAACTGAAGCAAGGGGGCTGGACCTTACACTCCCAGATGGTGCAGTCATCGGGAAGGAGGCATGATCTGCTGTAAAGTGGCTCTCTCAGTAGAGGGCAATTTCTAGAAAGGGCACTTAAGTGGTGTCAGTGGCCAACAGTCCCAGCAGGTTGGGAAATGGCTGCTTCCATCTTGAAAAGAAGGGTTGCAGTTCTAGGCAGTGACTGCAGCATCCACTACTATGTTGAAGAAACCCAAATGCAAGACATACACCATATTATGTTCAAGGAGCTGAAATGTAAGGCATTAGGATTCAGTCTTCAGCCGACATATATCCAACCAGCACCCAACAAGCATTGCCACTTGGCCTCCCTCCTTCACGCCATGAAGCATGAAAGCCATCACACTTCTCCCAGATGCCCACACAACTCTTTCTACCTATGCACATGCTTTTACACATTCGCTCTTATCTTGCCATGGTACCCACCTTCCTTTCAAGGTTTATCCCTTTCTGTTTATTCTCCTTTGTCCTTTAGAATCATTCCTAGTAAGTGATCCACTTTTTCCTTCATTTTCAAGCTCTCTTTCTCAACTGGCTCTTTCTCTCTCTCCATTTGTATTGTCTAGTGTCTTTCATTCTTAATTTTAAAAGAAGTCTCATTACCCTGGATACCCTTCTGGCTGTCACTCATTTCCCAAATTCAGGTGTGTAGGAAATGCAACATTATTTCTAGAACTCAACTTCATTTCACTTTTGAGCCTCCATTTTTCTGGGCGGCTGGAAACCTCCTTTCTGCCTGGGATTGTGATGCAGTTCTGGAGGGAAGACGGTGGCTTGCATGGTAGCAATTCATCTGGACAGAGAATGGCTGTTGGTTTTGGTTGTCTGTGCACACCGCCATCCTCTGAGTTGTCAGTCATCTCGATTGCCTCTTGATTGTTAGTCCTTGAAAGTTACTGCTGATCTGTCCCTCGGTCCCCCTGCAGTGCTGATCCTGCACCATCGTACAGCATGGGAATCTCAGAAGTCTGCCTAAAGCCCTATGCCAACTCAGAAATCCTTGTCACACAGGAATTATTGTGTTACTGCCCACGTCCCGCTGGGCCCCGGAAGACCTGAGGAGCCTGAATGTCTCTATTAACCACAGGGACAAGTCTACTTCAGGTCTTCCTTCCATCCAGGCTCTCGCAAGGAAAGGAAGCACAGTTTTCCTCTTCTGTTGGAATCCTGAAGCCTGTCAGGTTGTTGACTCATCTTCCCATTCATGCTGGCCCCATGGGGCAGGTTATAGGACTGACCCTTCCCTAGAGACTCACCCACTGATTCCTGTCCTCTCTTCTGCTAGCCTGAGGATCTTTTCTGGTGGAGGTGGTAGTGTAAAAGTGGGCATGAAACTTTGTTCTGACAGCATCACCACATTCTCCCTAATCCACTATTTCAAGCCCTAGAGTCATTTCTATTTCCCACTGAGGGCTGGGCTTTTGAAACCAAAAGGCCAGGAGAGGACTCCTTTCCATATCTTTCTGCTCTGTCATCTCCTTCCTGAGGCAAGGATCTTCTAGCTCACTGAACAGCTAGTAAGAGCCAAGAGGAATAGGAACCCAGAGAACAACAGTTGATATTTCAAAATACTGTACTGTCCTGTTGCATTTAGGCAAAGTGCCCCTATAGAACTTGGCTCCCAGGAGGTTTCAATAAATATCATTTTCTCTCTGTCATCTCTCCCCATCCCCTCTTCCTTAATTTGCCATCTTCTCTTTAACTCAATTCAATGAAGCTTTCAACTCCATCACACCATGAAATGACTTCAACCAAGGTAAGCAATGACTTTCCAATTGTAAAATTTGGTAGGCCCTTACCAGATTTTATCTTTTATTTTACCTCTGTGCAGCATTCACACTGCCAAACATTGCCCCCCCTCTTTGAAACTCTCTCCTTTCTTGGCTTTCATAAATCATTCTGTTTCTCTTCTTACCCACTTCCTATTTTTTCTTCATCTCCTTCTGTCCTCCAAGGTTCGGTTCTTACATCACATTGCTGCTTGGAGCCACTTATCCCCTGCTCTGATGTTGACCTATATCTTCAGACCAAGTCTTTTATTCAGACCTCCTTTTTTCCATATCCTAAAATACTTCTGATATCAAGTTGGTAGAGTGCTTGGCACAAAGTGAGAAGTCAATCATGTTAGCTTTTGCGTTTATTACTATATCTACCTGTAAGTCTCACAGGTGTACTTGCATTTTAACACGTCCAAAATAGCTCACCTTCTTTTCTCTTCATAACCCTGCCTCTTGACAACCCTCTGCTCCAAAATAAGCAATAACACCCATCGTGTGTGCATGCTCATACATGTTCACACACACACACACACACACACACACGTACACATGGCACTCCATGCCTCCTCCCAGTGCTAGGAGGGAAGAATTCTGGGCATCATCCTTCATTCCTTCTCCTATACACCACCCCTTTTCCCACCATCTGATCACTCATTCCTGTTGATTCTACATCATGAATTATTCTGGAGACTCATCCTTCTTTTTCCTCTCCATTGTTCCTGCACTTATATACAATCTTCTCTCCTCTCACAATACATTCTTCAAGTCTAACTCAAATGTCTTCATGTCACTGAAACCTTCCCTGCACCCATTTTCTTTTCTGACTCCCTGATGTTACTCTCTTGCTTTTTTTGGTAATTTTTTTCACCAAAATGTGAAAATGTCCTGGAGTGTCCTCCTCCCCCCATCTGATCCACTTCTGATCTCATTTTGACACTCAGCTAAAATGTCATTCACCTCTCTGTAGGCTGACCTGACTCAGCCTTCACTCCACTATTAATTGTTCCCCATGGTGTGTTCTCAAATCCCTTTATACATATTCCTATTATAGCACTTATTGATATTATGGCTGGTTGTTTATGTTGGTTCAGATGGATGGGGCGTCTTGAAAGTAGGCTCCATGTTGAACTTGTATCTATCTCTAGATCTTTGTCTGTATAGAGTCAACAAATCTTTATGGAGTTAAGTTGAAATGAATGTTAGATTGTGAACTGTATGATCTGAGGTTTAAAACATTTTATCAGGGAAGACAATGGGGCTAGGCAAATATGCAAATAAGTTTTATGAAATCCTGACTGGAGATTTAAGAAAAAGAGGTAATGATAACATATCATTTACAAGTAGAAGTACCATTCGATCCAGCAATCCCATTACTGGGCATCTACCCAAAAGACCAAATGATACTGTATAAGAAAGACATTTGCACCCGAATGTTTACAGCAGCACAATTCACAATTGCAAAGATGTGGAAACAACCCAAGTGTCCATCAATACATGAGTGGATTAATAAAATGTGGTATATGTATACCGTGGAGTACTATTCAGCTTTAAGAAACAATGGTGATACAGCACCTCTTTTATACTCCTGGATAGAGCTGGAACGCATTCTACTAAGTGAGATATCCCAAGAATGGAAAGACAAGCACCACATGTACTCGCCATCAAATTGGTATTAACTGATCAACACATAAATACACATATAAGAATAACATCTATTGGATGTTGGGCAGGGGGGAGGGGGAAGGAGGGAGGAGGGGACGGATATTTGCATACATAAAGAGTGCAATGGACATATTTGAAACTCGGACTTAGGGGGGGAGGGGGGCGGCAAGGGCAACATAGGTAACCTAAACATCTGTATCCCCATAATATGCTGAAATAAAAAAAAAAACAAAACATATCATTAAGGAAAAAGTACATGAAGCATAACAAAAGTTGGAGACTTTGCCCTTTTTCTCACTCTTTGTAAGTTTTCCCTAATGGACTATCTGAAGAAGCTTCTGTTCATAAATAAGATTTCATATAACTCAAGGACTTTCCCAGATATTTAGAAGAAGAAGACAGCTGTAAGGAAGTAACTTATCAGAAGATAAGGGGTGACAAGAGACCTAATGCAGGCAAACATGATATAACATGACACGTGTGTTTAGCAAATTGTTATTCTTTGAATATTGTATACTCAATGATCCCTTTGAATGGAGCAAGAAAAAGTTAAGAAGTTTAAACTAGACACCAAAGTCCAATCATTTTCTGAATTTTTAATACCTTGATATAGAACTGAGGAAGGCAACTCCTCTTTGGTAATCATAGACATTAAAGGAAAATCAAGGCAGTCTAACATTGTTTAAAAATAAGTCCATCTGATTTATGACTCATGCCTATATCTAGGGGTTTTCATGGCTCAACATAACCTTTGTCCACCCACGTGACTGACTCTCATACAAATTGTAGTTTTAACTTTTTATTCTTTTTTTTGTAGCATCTACATCATAAGATCTTCAGAGATAAAATTCCCAAGTGTTCAACTTTAAATTTTTTAAGAAAATATTTTGAGAAATTAACCAAGGGCAAGAGTCTCTAAAAATATTTAATATTAATGTAGGTAACAATGTATGAAAAAGGCAATTTGTTGGAACATACCTGTCAAACAGAAATACAAACAAATGTAGAGAAGATACTATTTTAATTAATTTTGTGCCTTGAGCACCTGTTAACCTAAATATATTTTATTTGGTAATAACTGATAATTTTTTATACATGTAAGCACACATCTAAACAAGAAACAGAGAAAAGAGTTATGCCACAGATAGGATAGGTTTTTTCAATAGGAATTTAAAATTGAAGTTTCAAATGAGATCCCAAGATACAAAAAATATGAAATTTCAAGCCAGGTCACCATTATAAAGAAATAGTTCAAAATCTAGTCTATGACTCTATGACTCAAATGCTCTCTTCCACTTAAAAGATATAAAATAGTGGAGAAAATTGGAGATAGAGGAGATTTGTGAAGGGGAGAGTTGTGCTTGCCACCTCCAATAGGAAGTGAGGATGCTGCTTCTGCTCATTCCAGGGGGCTTTCACGGGATCATGTGGAGAGCTTGGAATGTGTTCCCTGCAGTGTGTGGGGGGGAGTCAGACCTCAGTTCTGTGGACTGAGGTCTGACTCCCATTCAGAAAATTGGGCAACAGTCTGCCCCACAGCTTCCGTGGCAGAACCAAGAGCGACAGAATGGTTTGCCAGGCAAAGGATGTTTGAATGTTTCCTGTGGCTCAGATAAAGTCCCAGGGGAGAGAGAGAACTGGCCTGGGGCCATCTGGAGTTCTGCTTAGGAGACCTTCTGCCAGAGAGTGAGAGAACTCCAACAGGAAGACTCCAATAGGGCTGAGGAAACAGAAGTGAAGGGGGGATGAGTAGCCAGCTGAAGGAGAAGGTACAGCACCCATGTCACAGGAGTTGCAGTGAGAGTAACCGAGAAGCAACTCTGCAAAGAGCCCCTGGACAGCTAGCCTGAAGCACATGCCAGCAGGCACATGGGCATGTGACCTGTACAGTGTATGGGGTCTTGTACTTGGTTTAATGCCCTAATCTCATAGTCTTGAAATTCTTAATTCTTCTCCAACAAGAGGGGCCTGGCATTTTCCTTATGCACTGGGCCCTGCCAATCATGTAGCTGGTTCTTGTGCTAGGGCGTGAGAGTGCAAAGCTGGCTGACAATGGTACCAGCTGGGTAAGAACTGTTTTGTCCTTCACCCAGAGACTGAACTGTGGATTGGAAGAGGCAAGTAAGATGGCAGCTGAGCCTGCCTGCTTTCTCCCCTTCAGCCTAAAGAAGGTCTGAATTCTAAACCAAATTCAGAGCTTTGATTAAAACCTAATTACTGAATCAAGATAGTGTTTGCAACTTAAAATGGTCATAGTTCTGTCTAGTCAACAGAAAAATTCTGAGACTGGATTTACGCCTAGTATAAAAAGCAAACCAATATTATTTAATGAAATAGTACAGAATCAACAATTCAGGGTTAAAGAAATGAGATGTAGATTTGAAACTTTCCAGTTGATTCTGAAAATATTTTCATTAGCAGAAGAAACTGTGTTTTAAAATGGATGGGGAAACTTTCTGGAACAGGACTGTATGTACATAAGATAACCAAGGAAGGAATCGAAGTAATTATCCAGGTGAATGTTGGAAATTTACTGTTATTATTTTCACTGCTAGCTGTTGTTTTGGAAAGTTCAATCCCCATAGAACAGATTCTGAAACAACTAGAAATGCACGCCACTTCAGGAAGTTAAAATTATATACTAAAATGAGACTCTGGAATTACAATATGTATGTATTAGTTTTATTGCATACCATGATTCTCCTACACAGCCAGGAATAATAATTATGTACGTCTGTTGCTTTGGAATTAGAACATGAATTCTAGCTTGATGCCCCACAAGCAGTTATTTAATTGTGGTCAGTAACTTTCTGTGACCTGAGTGTCCTGAAATATTAAATGCAATGTCCAGAGATTGCTTAAGTTGCTAACAGATTTAGCTGTCACAGAGAGAGAGTGAGAATATGAATGAAAAAAATTTTCATTCATACTGTAATGACATAGCAGGAATGAAATGAAATAAGAGGGAAGGTTCCACAGGGCTTTAAGTATCCCAGTTTCATGTGGCACCAGATTGGTGATATCTCTGGTCCTTGGGTATGCTCATAGGTTCTGTACAGGCACCTGGCCTATACCTTAAGAAAGATATCTGTGAAAAAGAGAAAAAGACAATTAGTACTGATGACTAATGCAACAGACTTTATGTCCTAGTTCAGGCTATTATAACAAAAATACTGCAGACTGGGAGGCTTAACCAACAGACATTCATTTCTCACAGTTCTAGAGGCTGGGAAGTCCAAGATCAAGTTGCCGGCTCATCCAGCACCTGGTTTGCAGATGACTATCTTCTTGTCGTATCCCCTGTGGTGGAGAGCAGAAGGAGAGGAAGCAAGCTGTCATGGCTCTTCTTATAAAGGCACTAATCCCATTCCTGAGGGCTCCATCCTCATACCTATTTACTTCCCAAAGGCCCCACCTCCTAATACTATCACACCAGAGTTTAGGATTTTGACATATGAATTTTGGGGGGATACATTCAGTCCATAGTATGTTACTTATACCTCTATTTAAGTTTACTCTTTTATAAATTGCTTTATTAATCATCTAGGATATTCACTAATTACAACTGTAGAATTAACATGGTTATTTCAGAAACCAACTTGTGGCAGAGTGTGGCTGGCCACTCATCAAAACTATTACATTTTTCTTCCTGAGCCAGACTCCCTTTCATGTCCTGCCTTATAGTTAAATGGCTTGGGAGAGTTTTAGTGGAATGTAAGTGCAAGTGATGTGCATAAAACCTTCCTTTAGTGATCCACCACGCTTTTCCCTTTTCTGCCACTCTCATTTTGTGACGATATGGTGAACAGGTCAGAGTGCTAACATGGGAGAAACTTGAGCCCATAAATTAAAGCTCAGCAGAAACTTGCCCTATATTCAGGACTTCACGAAGGTGATAAATTTACTTCTATTGTTTTGTGCCCATGTAGATTTTTGAGTTTGTTTATAGCAGCTATGCAGCAGCTAGTGTTCCACTAATATAAATATATTCAAATTTATGGTAAAGGAATTTTAGCTTGCTGACTAATATGTTTTAGGCACTAATATTTCATAAAATTTAATTTGCGTAAGTTGTTGAAGTAGTTGTAATTGTCATTTCACAAATGAGGAAATTAAGGCTTAGAAAAATTAAGCAACTTGCCTGATACGAGACAAACTATGCAAAGAGAGGATTTGAACTCAGGTCTGCAAGTCTCCAGAGAGTATTTATGTTCTTTTCAGTAAACCATTTTGCATCCCAAGAGGAAAATAATGTATAAACTGCACATAGCGCACAGATTTATTTGTGCATTTTTCATTCATTAATTTATTCAACAAATATTTATTCGGTGTTTTGTTCCATGTCCTATCCTAGGACAAGGCACCCATTCTTTTAAGATAGAGAAATAGTAATTTTTGTTACCTGGTGCTCTGGTCTGAATGTTTGCATTCCCCCCAAATTCATATGTTGAAATTCTAACCCCCAAGGTATTTTAGGAGGTGGGGCCTTTGGGAGGTGATCAAGTCTTGGGGGTGAAGCCCTCCAGAATGGGATTAGTGTCCTGATAAAAGAGGCTCAAAAGAGCTCCTTCTCTCCTTTCAAACGTGTGAAGACACAGTTGAGAAGGTACCATCTCTGAACTGGGAAACTGGACCCTGACCAGACACCAAATTTGCCTGTGTCTTGATCTTGGACTTCGCAGCCTCCAGAACTGTGAGAGATAAATTTCTGTCATTTTAAGCTATTTAGTCTATGGTATTTTGTTATAGCAGTCTGAACAGACTAAAACATCTGATGTCCTGAAATTCTAAATGTCCTTTCAGTTTAAGTAACTCTCAAGAAATTGTAGAAATACTAAGAAATAGCTCTCAGTAATTTACTCATTGGTAATAAAGAAGAGTGAACATTTTTCTTAAAATGCATAAATAACTACTACTGAGAAATACTAGTCTTACCTGGCTTAATAAAGAATGAGGGCTTTCTCTCCAAAATTTAGGAGGCACATACCTATGGATGAACATGCTGGCTGTACCCTGTATTGTTGGGATGTGGTAACAGCAAATGGGAGAAATCTATCACGCACTTTACACGGAGTACCATTAAACCACAATTGGTAGATTCTTCCAAATTCATAATGGCACAGTCTAAGAGAAAGAACAATGCTACTTAAATAAATAATAGTTCTAAATAATAATTCTGTCATAAAAACTAACATGCTTTTGTTGTAGAAATTTATTAAACTACTATGGTGAAAAAGTAAAAATAGAGCAGAAATAAAAGTTTACAATTTTTCAAATACATGAAGCCCAGAGTATGTAATTCATTCTAGTTTCTACAATACTTAATTTTAGGGTTTAATCTATCTAAGATTTAATACATCTGATGAGACCAGGAGAAATATTTTGAGGTAGTATATGGCTCATAAGACAAATTCGGTTCTCTTAAATGTGTTGATATAAAAATAGGAAACAAAAAAAAATTTCATGGGCAGGAGATATCCAGTAATTCAATAATTCCGAATACCAAAACTCTGAAAGTATTCAAAAAAGCTCGAGACACTCTTTTTATCGCTGGTGTCACAAGGGACTATTTTCTTAAAAATAAAAAGTGGGTTGGGCTACTATGGAACAAAAATCTGACCCATTTTTGTGGTTTACAGCAAGAAACCTGTAACGATAATTTTGCCAACAGTGACTATTAGAGATCCGATAATTGTGGGACTAAATCATGCATATTTGAGACACAGATACACTTCGTGGAATTAGGACACAGTCTATGTTTAGTTTATGTTCATTACAGCTCACGGCGTGCTGGGAAATATGGGGAAAGGAGAAAGAGCAACGGAGGACTTTACTCTCAGATGTGTATTTTAAAATGCAACTTTTGTTCTAGGATGGTCAGGAAACAAGTTTCTTCTACAAATGGAGAAAACTGAATTTTAAAAAAAACACCCCTCTTCTTTCTTATTATATTTCCTACTCCTGTCCACAATTTCAAGAGATGTGCACTTCATAAAAGATGTGAACATAGATGTACACATATAACAACCTACATAGCTATCAGGGGGATATAGTATAAAAGACGGCTAACATTAGAGAGTTGTCAGGACATGGAAAAGCAGAGAATGAAGTGCGCATCAGTAAGAACTCTTTTATAGAAAGAAGCCAAATGGGAGGAAATAACAGGTATATCAACAAGACTAGAGACGCGTGGCAGAATAATTTTGGTGTTTGTCGGGTGTTTCCAGAAGCGACAAAATGGTCTCAGAAAAAGTAAACTTCTTTTGTAACTTTCTGGAGTGTGATGTATGGTAAAACATGGTCATTGTGCAAAAACTGTCTCCATTTCAAATATTCTCAGGAGCCATGAACTTCAAAAGAAAGAAACGGTATCTTCGTCGTGAATGTAATCCTTCACGGCTTTCCCAAAGACACTGAAAACTAATATCCCAAGAAGGGTGTGATTTTAAGAGTGCATTTCGATACCCCCGCAATCTGTATGCTGCATGTGGCTGAATGCTCACAGCCACCGGTGTGGATGGCTGTTCGGAGAGGTGTTGTTGGACTGACGGCCGTCTCCCGGGATAATCAGGAATGGTTCGCGTTTTGGATTGACCTGGACCCCTCTTCCCCGAGGTGCAGGGGGGGTGGGGTCCGTCCCCGCCAGTCTCCAAGCTCTCCCGGTTCCTTCCTCACTGGGCACCGCCCACCTAGGGGGCTTCCAGGTGCGGGCCTTCCCTCCCGGCCCTACTTCCCCGAGGGGCTGCGGTGGGCAGGAGAGGCGTGGGGCCCAGCCGCACGCGCGTCCGCAGCCCGGACGAGTGGGTGCGCGGGAGAAGCGGCCGGGAGGCCTCCGCTCCCGGGCCTCGGGTGCCAGCCACGGGCCACGCGGGCGCGGGGGAAACCCAGAACTTCCCGCCCGGGAACGACTGCCCCCGCTCCCGGCTCTGGCTGGCTGGGGGGATGTTCTCGCGAGAGGAGAGGGGGCGCGGGGCGCCGCGGGTTTGGGGGCGCGGGGAAGCCTGAGGACGACGGCCCGGCAGGGAGGGGAGCAGAGGCGGCGGGCAGGGCCGGGGACGCGGGGAAGCCGCTCCCGCCAGTCGCCGAGAGCCAGCCCCTGACGTCAGGAGTTTTCCTCAAAGTCAACAACAAGCCCCGCGGCGGCGGCGGCGAGAACCGATCGGCGGCGGCCCCAAGAGGGAGGAAGGAGGGGGCGGGGAGGCGGCGGGGGTCCCCCAAGCGAGGCTAAGCCCGCGAGAGGAGGCAGCAGACCCCCGCCCCGCGCCAGGCGCGCCTCGGGGCCCAGAGCCGCCGCCCCGCCGGCGTGACCCGGCTCCCGCCGGAGCGGTGTTTTCTGGTGATGAATTGAATTTGTAGCCGATATCCGATTCCCATGTAGAGTCTCCGCCTCCTCCTCCCCCCGCCGCCGCCCTCCCTCCTCCCTTCCCCTCCCGTCGCCGCCGCCGCCGCCGCCGCGGCCGCCTCCCGCTCCAGCTCCGCGGCCGGGCCCGGCCGGCTCCCTCCCTCCCTCCCCTGCAGCCCTTCGCCTGCCCTCCTGCTGGCCGCACCGGGCTCCAGGGGGCCAGAGGATCTGTGGGGTGGGGGGAGGACAGGAGGGGAGGAGGAGGGAGGGGGGACCCCCGAGTCACCCCCTCTCCTCCCCCCGCCCCCCCAGCTCCATCCTCCGCCGCCGCCCGAGCAGCTGCGGGGCAGCCGCCGCCGTCGCCTTTGCAGGTAACAGCCACCGCCCCCCACTCTCGTCCCCCTCCCAGCCTCGCCTCCACTCCCTCCGGGCCCCCGGCCCCGGTCCTCCCTCCCTACCTCCCTCAGGCAGGGGGGTGGCGGCGGGGTGGGGTGAGGCGGGGGCTTCTGGGTTGTCACCGCGCCGGGGGCGTGGGCGGGGGCTGGGTCACCGGAGGCTTTGGGTGTGGGCGTGGAGGCCGGGGGATGCCCGGCACGAGTGACACCGACACCCCCCTACTTTTCGGGGATAGCCGGGGGGCGGCGGTGCGCAGGGGGCCGGGGGAGGGGTGTTCCCGGCCTAGCGGTACCGTCTGTGTCTGGGCTGCCCCGGCCCGGCGCCTCCAATCTCTGCGCAACTATTGCTCCTTCCCCTCACCCCTCCCTGCCCGGGCCGCGCGGCGTGGGGAGGGGGCGCCCGCTTGGCCTGGGGTGGCGGCGAGGTTATATAACGCGTGGAGCGCCCGGTGTCAGTGTGTTTGGGTGGGGGGGAGGGGGCCGTCTGCCGCGCGCCCTGGCGCTGGGGCTGTCTGTGCGCGCGGGGTGGGGTGAAGGCGAGGATGCACAGGCGTCCCCCGGGGTCTCCTTCCTTCCCCCACCCCACCCCGCCACCCGCGCACAGGAAAAGACTGCACTGGTGGGGTGGGGGTGTGTGTGTGGGAGGTGGGTAACGTGCTTGTCTGTGTTTTTAATAGTAGTGGGGTTTTGATCCGCTTGGGAGTTGTGTGCTAAGAATAGAAATGTGCGGAAGATGCTGGGTTTAGCTGATCCAGTGATGCTGTCGCTGCTGGCGGCGGCGGCGGCGGCTCTGGCTGCAAGTAAACAAACCAGCCTCTTCCTCGTCCACCTCCTCCTCCTGCGCATCGGTCTGCATCAGCCATGATGCTGCTGGGGCCCTCGGTGCCCAAAGTTGAAGCTTAGCTGCTTGCTGTTTTCACCCTGCCGCCTAGGCGGGGTCACCCCTTGTTTGGGATTTCCCGAGGTTCTACAGTTAGGCTAGAGATACTGAATCTCTTTGGGACCAGGTTTTTCCAATACCAGTTATTTACTGTTTATCTTCTGAAAGCAGAGGAAATGCTTAGCCATAAGTCAAAGCTGGGATGCTAACATTTCTTCCATCAAAATAATATTGTTATGAAAACAAAACCAACTCATTTCACCAGTTGTGGTATTTTGGTTGAAAGCCCAGTAGGTTGCAATTGATAAAGTTTCAAAGTAGAAATTCAACGATGAAATCTATGTATCTATATTGATCAATTTTTAGTTCTAACATAATGTTCACACTTTGTTTTCAGTTCATCTTGAGGATAAAATAAGGACTTTTTGCAGTTAATACATTGCCAGTTGTCTGAAATCATCAGTTTAGACATATGTTACATATTTGGTAAAGCATAGTCATATTATGTCCTTTAGTGGAACTATTATCAGTAGACAACCACAGGGTTTTTGGTATAAACTCGTTAGATTAGGTAATATATTCACTTTAGTAAATAGTTGGAAAAGCCAAAGGTGGAAGAGTGTAATAAAAACGGTTTAGGAAACGAAGATTAGTTTTCAGAACTGGAGTATCACTTGCAAAATATGTATACATAAATATGAATATTCTAAGAGGTGGTTATCTAAAACATGAAAATATTTTTAAATTAAAATATCTACTTATTAATAAATAATTGGTTTTCCAAAGTATATGCCTGAATACATATGCAAGATATTTATCAGGACTGTAAATTTTTTCCTGTTTTGCCAATACATAATCTTGACTTTGAAAGTTTATCAAGGAGATTGTACTTGAAGATCTGCTTTTTGTTTTTCTTACTAGGGTTGACCCAATATCTTTGATTGGCTTGAGCTTCTAATTTTAAAGTGAGGGAGTACATATATTACATGAATGAGACAAACGTTGGAATTTAGATGAATGTAGGGTTTTAGTTTTTGGTTGTATGTTTGTATTGTGTATTTGCAGTAGTATTTTTTTATAGTATTTAAGAAATGCCTAGTCTGAAGTAATTCTGCAAAAAAAATTTATGAAACTGTTATTCATATTCATTTTGTTCCATTTCCATAATGATTAGTGAATTGTTTTCCAGCTTAAAATTACTTTAACTTTAGTTTGATAATCTTGACTTTGACTTGTAAAGTTGTAGATAGATGTCAGAGTACTTTAAGGTTCTGCTTTGGACTTTTGTTTATGTGATTTTATAGCTATAATATTTTAAATAAGGTTTCATTTAACAAATAGTAGAGTGTGAACTGTGTCTTGGTTTGATTAAAAACTTTTAATATTTACATTTCATTCAGAAGATCACTATCATTAGAGAATTTGTTTTCAGAATTACTGCAAATCTAAATAAACATATGTTGATTAAACTTATCAGGGAACAAATATACTTAGCATAGAGTCTTGTGGAAAGTAGGGACTTAGGATTTTTTTAAACACTGGCTTTTGGTTTAAATACACAAGAAATTTTCTTAGAAAAATTCAACGGAAATTTCCAACTATCTGGGTTTCCTTAAAATGGGGAACCTGTTTTACAAACTGATTTTGTGGAAGTTTTAGCCTTTGCTTAAACTTTGCATAATTTTGTGAAAAGATGCTACACTTTCTTTGGTTGTTATCCTTTTGAGTTCAAGAATTTGTCCTTGGGAAGATAAGGCAATTACTGTTAATAATGGGTTAATTGGATTTTTAGCATGATTTGATAGGAGCATGTCTTTACAGTGTAATTGTTTAAAACATTAAAAAAGTAATTTAAAACCATTTTAGATTTCAACAACAAAATGCAAGAACAGAAAACCAAACTGTTTTTATTTCGACCAAATCAGTCTTGTAATTTGACTTGCATTTTAAAGTTAATATAAATTAATTATGTACATAATTAATTACATAATTAATTTTGTAGAAGATTTGTGTTACCATATTTAAGTCATTTAAAGTAGCTCCATTCTTAATTCCAGGTTCCAGCATGTGCATCAGTATTTTAAATCCTGGTTTCACACAACATGCACTTTTTTAGAAAGCTAAGGCTGAATCATCTGGCGTTAATAAATAGTTTGTCATGGTCTTTTAAATATGATAGCACTAGATTCAGTCTAGATTTAATGTTAACCAGTGCCTGGTGAGCATATGCCATGTGCCAGGCCCTGTTATATGTGCTTTACGTGTATTATTTCACTTAATCTTCACAACAACCCTTGCTACACTTTTGAAAGTGATTTTCACATGAGAAAAACTTATTATGACATTATAAAAATATGTTTCATTTTAATTTTCCTAATTCTGCAATACTTTTAGGGTTTTCCCTAACTTGTTTGTACCTATTATTAGAGTTCACAGGGACAATGCTAAATTTGGATAATAAAGTGCAATAATTTCCACAGAATCAAGTTAAATAAAAAAAAAAAGTATCTTGACTGACCCATTAACATTTCTTTTCATTGCATTTGTTTCAAATGCCAAAATAAATGTCTCAAATGTTTATATATTTGTGATGTCATAGTCTTTCATCAAATTAGATGTAAACTCATATCCTCTGCAAGGTAATCTTCAAATATTAGTTGGTAGATAAATTAATGTATGCTTCTTGACATGTAGATGTGCTTTTTAGTTCTGTTTCTTTTCAATACTGTTCATATTTATTTATCACCAACTGCACATATTTCACATTTATAAATATTCCAAAGGGAAAGTAAGAAAGACTTACTAGAAGAAAACACTAGAAGATTTTCAAATGAGAATTTTTCTTTTTTTCCTCCCCATATTAAGAAAGCCTCTGACTATATTTGGGGGGTTGAGGGATGAGAAGGTGGTAAGGAAGATAACATTTTGCCAGTAATGGAGTTTAGCCCAAATTTTGTCTTAGTTGAATTGCTGTTTGAATGTTTTATCTTCCCAACTATATATTAAACTTCTGAGAACATGAACTATGTATTATCATGATACTGTCTCCTGTGGTGCCATCTATCTATGAAGTAGATACTCAGTAGATTTTTAACTTGAAGAATGATAAATAATAGCTCTAGAAGAGCTATAAAGATATTTAGAGTTTATCTAATGCTTTTATTTTTATGACTAAGGAAACTGAGGCACAGAATTAAAATGACCTTATACAGCATTACTCTGGGTGGGACAGAGTTGGGAACAGAGACCCAAGTTTCTTGGTCTGTGCTATACTCTTTCTAATTCACCAGTGTGATGAACTTTGTTGTAGGATTCCATCCCTGTTGGTTAGCTCTCAGTTTAATCTGGGGTAAAGTCTATCAAGCTGATTCTTGGCATTTGATGGACCATACATCCATTGTATTTTATGTGTATGTATGGATTTTTAGAATTTTATAATTAAGAAGGTCCCCAAGACAGATTTCAGAAGGATTTTTACATGTGTGTTAGAAAAATGTGGCCAGTTGTGCAACTGAAATTCTTTTAGTAGCAGTCTTCAACCTTTCCATGTTATTACAGATGCTTTTCAATAGAGACTACTCACACTTTACATGAAAAATGGAGGGGATAATTTGTCAGTAGCTTGTTCAGTGGTTTAAGTAAAACAGAGTAATCTAATAAGCGTATCTCCTAGTAGTTTGAAATTAGAATATAAAATATATCACCCAGCACAAGCTCCATTTTTGTTTTTAATAATGGATGTATTAGCCTTAAGAACTTAAGAATTGGACGAACAGATACTTTGTCTGAAAGTTAGAAATTTCGCCGATATTTATTCAGGTATTTTGCCATATTCTGAAACTCAGTGAACATATCTATAGAAAGGGCTTTAGAAAATTTCACAGAATGTATTATTGTACTGTGAAGAGAGAAAAGTATCCAAAATACACAGTTTATGTGGCTCACTATTTTATATAATGTGTTTTTTACCAGGAAAATTATTTTTAAAGTAGGGACAGGCTGCCTTTGAATTATTGAAGTATAGTGTATGTTGCCTTGAATTTCCTTTCCACTTTAGTATGTTTTCTCTCCCTCAAATCCTTTTAAAAGTATCATATAGCCCTATGTATTTATTATGGTGTATATTAGTTTCATCTATTTCTTGAAATCAGAAAATGCCCCAGAATTATATTATGTTACCCTTGACCATTATTTGTATTTCAAAATAGTAACATTCTATTATTGTATTTGAACTTTAGTTGTCCTTTATTAATTTAGTTTGGCCAGCTTATATAAAGTATATAAAAAAATTTGTGATGTGGAGCAAATACATTCTACACAGGATTAATTACAGTCAAAGTTTAGAGAAGGTTGTATTATTGAATTGTATTCTGGTTTTTTAACTTAGAAATTAACATATAGGAAATTATTAACTATGGATTTTCTTATTTGTAAAAAAGAGAATTACTGTGTGCTCTTTAAACTTTGTTATTTTAAATTTATTTTAAAAGATTTTGCTTTATTGGACTTTTGAAAGTAATTTGATACTGAAAAGGTGTTCAGAACTATTTGCATATGTTAATTACATATTTTTAAGGGTTCATATTATGTTATTTGATAGAAAGTATACCATACTGATAGAAGACCTGAATTGTAGGTAGTCACTCTTGTTACTTGTCGCTAACTTATTATGGTAACTTTAGGGAAATAATGTTATCATTATTGGTTGATCACAGTTTTCTTAGGTTCAAAATTGTGGACGTAAAGCTACTACACAGATTTGTTTTTTAGAGTCAATTAAGGTGACATATATGAAAGCTCTTTGATAACAAATTATAAGTTTGGAAAAGATTTAAAAAAATACTTTGTTTTACTTGCCTCCCTGTGACTCAATATAGTTCTTGTTACAGAGTAGACAATACATATTTATTGACTGAATAAATATATATAATATATTTGAGTCAATATTTTTAAAAGATGTTTGAAATTTAATTATTGCTTAAAATTGAATGTCTAGTTACTATAAGTAAACAAATATTTTTTAAAAATTCTTAAAAGTAGTATTAAGAAAATATGCCATTCTTTCCCTTTTTTCTTCCCATAATGAAAAATTTGGGTAGTATTGTTGATTGTTTGGAGTTGAAAGTTGATGATCTCAGCAAAAATTATCAGAAACTGTCAAGAAGAAAAGTATAATTTTAATGTGTTCTAGTCCTTGCAATTAATGGAGGTCTGTAGGAAACATACTTTAACGAATAGGGAAGAGTGTTTATTATAATTTTAATTATATATAGGTGCTTCCGTAATGTTTTAACTCAATTTTGTTTTTAAGATGGCTTATGTTGGCTTATGATGGCTGTTGGCCTATGATATTTATTTGTTTAGCCTGTTCTTTATTAGTTATCTAAAGCTACATCTTCATTTCTTCATTCATCCACTCATTCATTTATTCCATATTTCTTGAGTGCTAGGCACTGTCAGATTGCTTTACTAAATTATAATATGATTGAATGAAGTAAAAGATGCGAAATGTTGTAAATTGTAAAATGACATTCACATGCAATTATTATAATCAAATTCTCAAGTAGTCAGTTCTGAATGAAGATACATTTAGTGTAACTGCTTTGTGTAAATTTTAAATTGAATCTGTCAATTTTATGTGAAACTTTTTTTTAAGAATGGGAAAAATCAGATTATTCAGCAATGAAATGTTTAATGCAATAGGCTTGAAAAATAAACCAAATTTTGTCTGTTACAGCTCATTGGGTAGAACACATTTCTAGAAAACTTAGGGCTGTAGAAGGAGGTAAAATTTGCTATACCCTAGGAAACGGATATGTTCCAGTTTATCTTGTGGATTAGTGTTTTTAGTAATCTTGAAGACTTGAGTGGGGAAAGTGTAGATGCCTTGGTGCAAGAGCATGGACGCTATGGGGAAGTTAAATCAAAGAACATGCTTTATTGTTTAAAACAGTATTGTTTTTGTATACAAAAGACAGCATTTTTTCTAATTTATCATAATTCTAGAGTAATATACCTATGACTGATGTTCAAAGAATGTATCATTTTAGCCAGTAGAGACCTAGGAACAATTTTTAATGCTGAAAGTTATGATTATGGGTAGCATTTGATAATAGTTTAAGTGCAAATGGATAAAGCCATCTGTATAATGCTTGGGTTCACAGGCCCTGATGAAGATTGTAAATTTTGTTCTATTGATTTAACATACATTTTAACAGTTCAATCTTAAACATATGAGCACTGATAAAAAAGTTTTTATCTAAAAAACTAGTTTTTAGAAAATTTATTATAAAACAAAATTCATTGATTTTTGGGTTGTCTGGATAGTTCAGTGTATTGTTTTATACTGAAGAGGCAGTGCTAGTGGAACGGGCATAAGCTTGGATATCTGGTCTTGGTTCTGCCATATAGTGGCTGTGAGATCTTGGACAAGTTACTTCATCTGTCTTGGTCTCTATTTCTTCAACTGTAAAATGAAGGGTCTCTCCAGCTTTCAGATTCTGATAATAGGCAGGGAGAGACAAGATGGCTGACCAGAGACACCAGCTGCCAGATCATCTCAGAAAGAAGGAAAAGTGTTAGATGAAAAAGAAAAAACAAACAATCATAGATCTGGTGTAATTCTGAGGGAAAAGTGCCAGAACCTACAAGAGATTCCACAGGAAGAAGTCGCGGAGCAGAACAAGAAGAAGCAAGATATCAGCAGAGGACACCCCCCGAGAGGCTTGGAGTTCAGCAAAAAGGATGGGTGGAGTGGTTTGTTTTTCCCTCCCTCACAGCTCTGGCAGTCAGCAGGCTCCCAAGCTGCTAGAGAGCCTATCTACCCTCATGAGCCCAAAAGCTGCTGCTGCAGGTGAACTGGGAGCTTCTTGAGGACAAAGCATCAGCCTGCCAGCACCCTTGGGGTTGCTTCCTGTCACCATGGACATGAGTTGAGGTGGCAGGAACCATATTGCTTGTCTACTCACTGTGTGCTTTTGTCTTCCCTAGGGGGCTTCAGCCCCTCAGTTTTCATCTAGCTTGATACCACATAAACATTTCCCAACTCCAGCTCAGACTGTAGGAGCTACAGGGGGCTGGTGGGCTGGTGGGTCCTGGGGGATCTGCATGACTCCTGAGCCTAGGCATTCCAGGTGGGCTGCCTTCTGGAGAGAGACAACCAGAGTGCTAGCTTTCCTCCATCCAGACTCTTTTCCTCCCTTTCCCTTCCCCTGCCAGTGGCTGCTGAGAGAGAGAATTGGGCCAGGCCTCTGAGGAGCTGCTGCATCCCCCCTGTTGGTGCATACACCACACCAGGGCTTCCACAGAGAGAGTGGCTCAAACCTTTTCTCTTAAAGACCTGCAGAGCACTTAGGGGTGCTTGGACTGTGAACTGCCTGCTCACCGGCCCTCCTCGGTGCTGCTTGCCCACCAGCTCCATCAGGACAGGGCACACTCCAAAGTGAAGGGACATCAAACCTGCCTGATCACCCCATAGGCAACTGGGGACCAGCACTCTTCTCCCTGGCACAGCCTGGGATTGATCTTCAGGGACCTGAGGACAGGCCCATAGGACAGATCCCATATCCCCAGGACTGAATCGTGTCGCTCAGGGGCACGGAGAGGAGGTTTGTGAACTAATCTCGAGAGTTGAGGGAGCCAGCATGGGCAGAACTTAAAAGAGAGTGCAGTGTGGGTCCTAGCTGCAGGGCACTCACGGGACACCCCTCCACCCACAGGAAAGCCATACTCTCAGCCCAGGGCGGGATCCTGGACAAGGAAGCCCCCAGCTCACAGGCCCATCATGGGGGAGCTCAGCTAGTTTGAGCTCCTGCCTACTGGCAGATGCCAGAGGGAGAATGCGGAGCAGGGGAGATGGGAGAAGAGCGAAACCCTTTCCTAACACCCAGATTGTGAATCTTAAGTGGCCCCACCTCCATAAGTAGACTTCATGGCTAGGTGTGGCCACTTTAGCCCCTCCCTGGCGACTTTCCCAAGAACCTGGAAGCAGACCTTTGACCCCTGCTAAAACGACTACCTTACCAGCTTTTGTGGAACCTGAGGGCAAGCTCACCCAACCCAGCCCTGCCCAGCCTCACTCCCGCACCCACCTCTGCTGTGGGGGAGAATAAGGACTAAGCTGGAAGTTCCAGGGCCCTACCCACTAGGCGGGGTATTTGAGTGTTTCTCCTGAGGGGTTAGAGCTGATCGAATGTCCCAGAAAATAACACTGCAGCGTGTTCCTTCTAGCAAGTGCCACCTACTGACAGGGAGGTCAAATTTGCACAGTCCTTTACAGCATTTACTGACTGAATCATACAAAGGGTGGTTGATTCTTACCCACAAGCACCACCTGCTGTCTCAGAGATTAAACTGGGTGTGCCAGTACAATTCACACTGTTAAGAAGACCAGAGGGTGAGAAAGGATTTCAAAGATCCCCATCCTCCCGCATCAAAGAGAGACAGGGAATCTGCCCACACACATAGTTCACCACAGCTGTCACCTACAAACAACTAGCAGCTGAGAAAACCATCATACTAAGGATATCCATAACCAAGGCATCCATCCAGAGCCTAGTTTGCCATCAAAGCACCCACTGACAAAGCCAAAGGTTCTTACCCAACATATGCTACAGACAGTCCTTTATAAGTGTGTGGCAGGAAGAAACACCATCTAAACAAAAGAAAATTCAAAAATTAATAAGTGACAGCTGTCCCAGATGAGTAGGAATCAGTGAAAGCACTCCAGAAGTATGAAGAATCAGAGCAAAAGGACACCCCTAAAAGGGAACACCAGCTCTCCAGCAATGGATACCAACCAAAATAAAAATATTAAAATGACAGATACGGAATTCCAAATATGAATTGTAAGGAAGTTCAATGAAATCCAAGAGAAAATGGAAAACTAAAAGAAACCACAAAACGAATTCAGGAAATGAATGAAAAAATCACTAAAGATGTTGACATATTAAAAAAAAAAAACACCAAATAGAACTTCTAGAAATGAAAAATTCATTTAAGGAGATACAAAACAGAGTTGAAAGTTTTAAGAATAGACTAGACCAGGCAGAAGAAAGAATCTCAGAGCTTGATGACAACTCTTTCAAAATAGTTAAAAATAAAGAACAGAGAATTAAGAGGAATGAATGAATCCTACAAGAAATATGGTATTATGTAAAATGGCCAAATATAAGAATCATAGGCATCCCTGAGGGTGAAGAAAAAAATGTACAAGGGCTGGAAATTGAGGACGACTTCCTTGGTCTTTCTAGAGATATAGACATCCAGATACAAGCTCAAAGTACACCTGGGAGATTCATTGCAAAGAGGCAGTCACCAAGATACATAATCATCAGACTGGCCGAAGTCAACAGGAGGGAGGAACTTCTGTTAGCCGTGAGGTGAAAATATCAAGTTACCTACAAAGGAAAACCCATCAGGGTAAGTGCAACTTCTCAACTGAGACCTTACAAGGCAGAAGGAATTGGGGCCCCATCTTCAGTCTTCATAAACAGAACAGCTGCCCGCCTGGAATTTTGTATCCTGCAAAACTAAGTTTCATATATGAAGGAGACATAAAGACTTTTTCAGACAAGCAAACATTGAGGGAATTTGTCAAGACCAGACCTGCTCTATAGGAAATACTCAGAACCACATTATACATGGATCAGTGTAGTAGACACCCACCGGAGTAAAACCACCCAAAAAGCTAAAGCTCAGAGCTCATATGAAACAGTAGCACAAGTGGTAAAACAAAACAATGAAGATACTACCCAACAGGATGAACAGAACAGCGTCCCACATATCAATTCATCAATCAACATGTACTGTCTGAATGCCCCACTCAGGAGACGTAGGCTGGTTGAATGGATGAGCAAATACAACCCAAGTATCCAGCAAACACATCTAACACACAAGGACTCATACGGACTCAAGGTGAAGGAATGGAAAAAAAAAATTCCATGCAAATGGGAACCAAAAGAAAGCATGTGTAGCCATTCTCATATCAAAATTGACTTTAAATCAATGATAATAAAGAAAGGCAAAGATGGTCATTATATAGCGGTAAAGGGAGCAATTCAACAAGAGAACATAAATATCCTAAATATTTATGCATCTAACACAGGAGGGCCCAGATTCATAAAGCAAACCGTACTAGATCTAAGCAAAGAGATAAATAGCAGCATCATAATTTCTGGGGCCTTAAAAACCCTACTAACAGAACTGCACAGATCATCCAAGCAGAAAATAAATAAATAAACACGGGACTTAAACGGGATTCTAGAACAAATGGGCCTAACATTTACAGAACATTTTACCCCAGAACTACTGAATATACATTGTTTTCATCAGCACATGGAACATTCTTCAAGATTGATCGTATCTTAGGCCACAAAGCATGTTTCAAGAAATTAAAAAAAGTAGAAATCATACCATGTATCTTCTCAGACCACAGTGGAATAAAATTAGAAATCAACTCCAAGAGAAACACTCAATTCTACACAAAGTCATGGAAATTAAACAACCTGCTGCTGAACAATTACTGGGTCAATAATGAAATTAGGATGGAAATCAAAAGATTCTTCGAACTGAACAACAGAGGGGACGTAAGCTATCAAATGTTGGATGGAACTAGAGACCATTATTCTAAGTGAAGTATCTGAGGAATGGAAAAACAAGCACCACATGTACTTGATATTAAATTGGAACTAACCAATGAGTACACATGTGTACAGAGGGAAGTAAAACTCAGTGGAAATCAAGCAGGGGGGTGGAGGGAGGAGGGATGGGCGAAAACCTACCTAATGGGTGCAATGAACACTATCCGGGTGATGGGCACGCTTATAACTCTCATTCAAGCATAGCGTAAGTGATGCATGTAACCAAAAATATTTGTACTCCTGTAATATTTTGAAATAAAAAAAAGATTCTGATAATAAAATATCCACGTCTAAAAACAGAATCAGTTTTGAAAATACTTTTGTTTTTCTAGTGTTCTTTATAAGGATGTTGTGATATAAATTATTTTAATAGGAAAGTATATATTTTATATATGTTTATTGGATATGTATTATTTTTTATTTTTACTAATCATGATTATCCTGGTCTCTCTTCCATTTCCACTCCTAGGAACAGTAAGATATGAATTCTCTTTTACTCAGATTATATAGTTTTAGAGTAAGAAACCAAGAAGGGCTTAAATAGATGTTGAGCCCCTTGCTACAAGTACTACCAAGGAGAAGGGCTACAGTGCAGCTCTTGCATCAATGTCCTCCAGTATTTAACTTACAATTCTTTATGTACTAATAAGGAGTTAACCTTGTCAGTTACCTAGTTCTTTATTATGTATTATGCAGCCAGTTGACCGTATTGGGTTCTTCAGGATGTTGTGTCAATCAAAATAAAATGCTGTTAGGAATCTTTACTAAAGGCTTTTTTTTTTTGCCTGTTTTTAGTGGCAAGATGGGTCTTGCCTTGAATTATGTGACCATTTCGTATGGCAGTAATAAGCTTAGGCTTTGCTGTGATAAACAAATTATACATATTTTAGAATCTTTAATATGCTCATAGCGACATTTCAAGAGAAGGACATGATTCATAGAATTTCCCAAGCTTATTTGGCCATAGAATTTTTTTTTAAATCTTTTCATTATTTTCCCTGAATTTCTCTAATTTAGTATTCTGTCAAACATATTTTGGGAAATTATATCCACATTCTAATGTCCCTTTTTGACTCTCTACAGCAGCAGAGGCTTATGATTATGATTTTGAGGAGTCTCGGGTTTATGCGTAGGATTTATGTATTTATTGCTGTCAGCTCCGTGACACATGAGGGGGGTGGTCTTCTATCCAGCCACATAGCCTTTGTCAGGCTGTTAAGAAGATGTTTGGTCTTGACTCCTGACTGGTAAATGATTAGGCTCTGTACTTAATTTGCATTGGAGCAAGACCTATAATCTAGTTCAGTACTAGCTAGGGAGTGTAACCTTAAATTTACTGCTATGTATTATTTATCAAAACCCAAATTGAGAGAGTATGGTTGTGTAGTCCATCCATCCATTTTTCTGGTTATCTAAAATTTTTACCTGTGTTTCTGGACCACATATTTTGGTCCCTTTCTGTGCAAGTGTTTTACTTAATTTTACATTGGCATTTTCCTTTATAGTTTGAGAGGGACAATAAGAAATAACTCTGTAAAACTCATTGCTGTATCTGTAAGGATGTTTTTTGAGGACTTTATTACAATACAAGTTGTATTATGAAGACCCATGGGATAGATTTGATTTTTGTCCCAGGAAGAGTTGTATTTCTTCTGAGCAACTTCTTTTCTTCTTTTTGAAAAAGATTTGTGGATACTGTAAATATTAAAACTTATTGTTTCTTTATTTGCATTGTCTTTTTGAAAGATTTGTGCCAAATTTATGGCTCATCTTTCATAAATATGCAGACTTTTACTCCGGCTTCTTTTTATCTTAAGGCACTATAGTTTTGGAGTTAAGAGTGCAGGATCTGGAGTCAGACAGTCTAGATTCATCTCCTGTCTCCGTCGTTTATTAGCTGTGTTAAAATCAGACAAGCTGGTTGATCTCTGTGAGTCTCAGTTTCTCCATCTATGAATTGGAGTTAATAGTACCTAATAGGGTTGTAGTGAAGATTACCCAAGAATAATAGATATAAACAACTATAACCGTTCTTGAAACATCTTGAATACTCAATTTTTTCTACTTTCATATTTCCTTTGTTTCAATTTATCTGTTTTAAAAATTAATGGATTTTATATTATGTACTTATTGTTATCTAACTAAAATATTTAGTGGAAGAAGGCAGGGTAAGAATACCTAAATATTGGTTTTTTGTCACATTGAATTTTACATAAAATTGTAGCAATTAAAAATATACATTATAGCTTTGCCATAGCTATTTCTGAAATTACAGGGATTTAGGTCACTTAACTTTCATTTTCTTCCCTTTTCACTTCAAACACACATCACTGAAAAAATTTTCTGTATTATTTGGGTAGGTGTGACTGGTTTTCTTAAGACATTTTTTTGTTGCAACCTCTCAGGTTAAAAATTTCACTATCATTTGAAATCTGTCATAAGACCAGGGAAATGCATTCATTATAGAACTATTTAATAAATAAGTTCCCCAGTTTGAAGAGCTAGACTTTTATGTGAGGTCAGGCCAGTTGAAGACATTTACAAAGAATTAGTTGTTTGTTATTGCTTATGTGAGTTGCAAGAATGGAAAAAAAAGAAATTCTTTCTTCAATACTTCCTTCCAGGCTGAGTCATCACTAGAGAGTGGGAAGGGCAGCAGCAGCAGAGAATCCAAACCCTAAAGCTGATATCACAAAGTACCATTTCTCCAAGTTGGGGGCTCAGAGGGGAGCCATCATGAGTGATGTTACCATTGTGAAAGAAGGTTGGGTTCAGAAGAGGGGTAAGTGCTTCACAAAACTGAAAATAATATGATTGGTAAGAGTGCTGAACAGTGAGTGGTGTCTTGGAAGTTGATCTTTTTTCTGATGCTGTTAAAATAAACTGTGACATGCTGTGTCTAGTAAGAGAGAAACAATATTTAATGTGTGTTAGGAATTATCTTGCTATTTAGGAATTTCTTTATAATTCTTGATTTTGATCATTTATTTTCTAGTTATGAAGTTAGGTTTAACTTTCTGTTTTGTTGTGTGTATGCATGTTACAGAAAGTTAGTGTATTTTTTTGTGGTGTCCACAGGTTCTATACTTTGGAGAGATGTCTTTAGAATCATTTAATATCTAGAAAAGTTATATCTTGTATGCATTTAATGACATGTAAATATGTGAATAAAAGAATTCAGTAAAGCCAGTTTGGATGGTGGCAAGGGAAGAGCTTAAAGTAGTAAAGGGGAAAGGGTTCACCTACAAACTCATGGATTAATCCCATAAATTGGGTAAGTAAAGTCCTGATGTAAAAGACCAAAAGGAAGACAAGTATTTTTTTTTGTGTGTGTGTATATGTTTGTTTAATGTCATATTTTTATTTTTTCATTATATGCTTTTAGTATTTCTTGTTCACTCCTTTAGATAAATAACCTAAATGCATTATTATTTTTTATTGTTAAAGGAAGAACTCTTCAACCTAAAGCTTAGTTTATCATCTGTGAGATCATCTGCTTATGTGGTCAATGTGTTTATTAGAAATACAGAGTTTAGACTAATTGCTAGGCAACTGCTGTTTACCCACATGGCCAAGTTGAGTAGGATGAGGACTGTTCCTCCCAATCTCAGGACTTTTAAATTCCTGTATATCTACATTCTGGTTAAGAGCTACCTCTTAAATATTGATTTTTAATATTCCTTAAAGTTCTATAGTTAATATCTATGCAGAAAAGCTGTTGTCAGTAGTTAAATGTGATTATACATTATTGAGTTTTCAGATCAGCCTTATCAAGTTGTAATTTACCTACAATAATATTAAGCAATTTTAAGTTAGAGTTTGATGAGTTTTGCCAAATATATTCAGTGGTGTAACAAACACTATGATTGTGATATATAGAACTTTTACTCTACCCCCCAAAGTTCCTTTGTTCCCCTTGTCCAGTCCTTGTCCTTCAACCCTGGCAACCTGCTGTTACTATAATTTAGCTTTTCTAAAATTTCACGTAAATGGAATCATGCAATACATAGTCTTTTGTGTCTGGTTTCTTTCACATAGTGTAATACTTTTAAGATTCATTAATGTTGTTATGTGTATCATTAGTTCCTTTTTATTATTGAGTAGTATTCCGTGGTCTGGATATATCACAGTTTATCTGTTCAACAGTTGATGGAAATTTGGGCTGTTTCTAGTTTTTGGCTAATATGAATAAAGCTACTGTGAACATTCGATTGCATATTTTTGTATGCTGTGTTTTCATTTGTCTTGGGTAATAACCCAGGAATGAGATTGCTGGGTCATATGGTAAGTGTATATTTAACTTTATAAGAAGTATGTGTTTAACTTCCTAAAACCTGCCCAACTGTTTTCCAAAGCGGCTGACCATTTGTATTGTTAAATTTAATTTCTTTCATGTTATTCTCATGTTATAAATTTGGACAGCATTTTCAGATTTCAGTGCTTTATGAGGGTGGTTGTTTTTTGTTTTCTTAACTTATTATATTTGTATCATTTTTCCCTAGTTTGTCTTTTGGGGGATGGCAAATCACTTAAACCTTTTAGAGTTTTACTTTACTAATCTCTAAAACAATATTGTGAGGATTAAATGAGGTAATAGAGTGGATATATTTTGACAGTTTTAACACAAATATAAGCTATTGCCATCTCCACATGTTTATCAAGGCTTCAGAGTGGTTCTTGATTGTGTAATTAGTTGTATCTTCTCTGAAATACCATAATGGAAGGCTAGTATTTGTGCATGAAATACAGAAAAAAGCAAAAATGAATAAGAATTTCTTAGCGTTTTTCTCACAACAGTCAGGGAAGGAAGGTTCTAATGATTGTGTGTGTGTATGTGTTTATTTTGAGAATAGTCATATAAACATAAGAATTTGAATAGTACACAAAAGGTATAAAATGAAAAGTAAAAATCTTTCCACCCCTCTACCCCTTTCAACTAGTTTCTCTCCTCAGAGGTTAATCATTTTAGACCTTTTCTGTTTTTACTCTTCTGATCATTATCCCTGTTTTATATATAATACACTAAGCTTTGTTTTATGGCTAACCAATCTTAAGTAATCTGGTATTTCCTCGTTGTGAAAAATGGAAGAACTTTTAATACCTATTCTACCTTCTTCAATTTTTTTTTTGGTTGCCTTTATGGTTAAACTTACAGCTGTTGGACAGTTAACTTTAGAAAGTACTTAGACATTTTGTTTAAACTTGTCACTTTATAAGTTGTGGAAAAATTAGCACCCCTCACCATCTTTCCCTTGAATTCCTCACATTCCCTTCCCCATTTATGTCAACAATAACATTTATTTTGTATTGTCAAGGCTTATAATAGTTAAATTGTTGATTCGGAAAGCGGGAAACAATATTATGATTATGTAAATAATACTTACTGCTAAATAAAGGGGTGGGATCCCGAGAGAACAAATGGATTTCTTAACACTTTATTGGTACTGAAGATCCTGTCATACTTTAATTTGGCTTTTAGTTTGGACAACGACTGTTTTCCTTGGATTTTCTAATTGCTATGTCCCCCCTCATTGGAAGAAGAGTGCATGCCTTCATCATATGGCTTGGTTATCCAGTGTTTTAATCATAATATCTGTTTAAGTTCTAATGTGAAGTGACTTTTTTCTGGGTATGATTGTCAGCTGAGATCATGTTATTTGATTTAATTCTCAGACAGATTCTATGCTTTCTTAGATCTCATGTCTTTCCTCTTTTTATTTCAGATTTACTTTACAGTTTTTTAGAATACCTCTTGAAGTAATTTTTTCAGAATTGTGCGTGGCTGTTTGTCAGCATATTTGAAAGTGTCTTTTTCACTTTCACACCTGACAACATTGTTGGCTGGATATAGAATTCAAATTTAAAATAATTTTCCTTCAGAATTTGGAAGGTTGCGTTCCAGTGCCTTTTAGTAACCAGTTTTACTGATAAGAGGTTTGATGCTAGTATCAGTGATTTCTTTGTAGGCAGCCTGTTTTTGTTGTCTGGAAGCCTTTTGTGTTAATACCTCTTTATCCTTGGAATTAGGAAATTTAAGGAGGATGAGTTATAGTTCTTTAAATTTTTATTTATTTATTTATTTAGATTTAAATTTTTATTTATTTATTTTTTTTAGAGACAGGCTCTCCTTATGTTGCCCAGGCTGTATTCAAACTCCTGAGTTCTAGTAATCCTTCCACCTAAGCCTCCTGAGTAGCTGGGACTACAGGCTTCAGTCCGTTTTTATTAACCCTGTAAAAAGTTCGGTGAATCCTTTGAATATGAAGGTTTAGGTCTTTCTTTTGTTCTGGGAAATCATCTGTATTTATTTATTTCTTCCCTTGTATGTTCTCTGCATTCATTCATTCATTCATTTTTTAATTTACTTTCTAGAGCTTCTATATCAGTCTTCTGTTTCAAAATTTTTCTTTTCATTTTCCATGTCTTTTTTTCCCCTCTTTTTTTCTGGGACATTTCCTTGACTTTTTCATCCAGCCCTTTATTAAATTATTTATTTCAGCTATTATTTTATATTTCTGGGAACTCTTTCTAGTTCACAGTCATCTGCTCTTATAGATAACAATCTTTAATCTTAGGACACTAAATAAATTTTATCTCTAAGTGTTTCTCCTCTTTGAATAACTCTTTCAGTTTGTTTATTATGGTTGCTTTATGGTTGCTTTTTGGTGATGTTAGTTTTCTTCAGGTGTTTGGTGATCTCTGATCTTGTTTGCCTGTACATTTATGAAAGGACTGGATTCACTGGGAGTAACCTGTATTATTTCTTCCTTTATTTGTGATGCATTAGATTCACTGAATGAGGATTCGTGATGGTAGTATGCTGTACTCTTGAAAGCAGTAGTTGAAATACTAGGGGAAACCAAATTTAGCATTTTTTTCTTCCACTATTCTTAATTTATTACTTTAGAGATTTTCAGTATTATTTTAATGATAATTTTGTGTTTTAGTCAAGTAAATTTCATTATATAGTTTGTTGTTGTTGGCTATATTTTGGTTCAAAGAATTTCTTCCAAAAAAGCAATATTATTTACTGCCTGTTTACCCTGGGCAGAATATTATTACCTGAACTTTGATGTACTCATTTGAAAATAAATATAGTATCTGCTTTGTCTATCTCACAGTATGGTTGTAAGCATTATGAGATAATTTGCATAGGGGAGTGTTTTAAAATTATGTACTCTCTTAATAAAAGGTATTGATAATAAAAAGTTATAGTCATTACTTTGAGTATTAGTCTTTTTCTCATTTGCATTTATGAATCAGTTTTTTGTTAGCTCCTTCTCAGATATAACCTGATTTGTACTTTTAATGTGAATAAGTTGCTTTTCAGTAAATTTCTTCTTAGAAAAGGAAAAATGAAGGACTTAAAAGATAAATATTGATATTATGTAGGATAAATGCTTTCTTAACTTTGGTTATTAGTGACACATCAATAGTAAAACCATTTTTTCCCGTACTTTTCTGTATGTTTGAAAAATGGTGATGTTGAGAATAACACATTAACATAATTTTGTTGGTGTTAGAAATGACAATAAATGAAACATCATGTAGCAAACATGGAGTATTGTCTGCATTTTCCTTCTTGATGGACCTAGGAGAGCTCCTTACAGTTTAGTTGCATATGAGTATAAGACTCTGTATGTATTTTAAACACTTACTAAATTATCTTGTTCAAAACCCAGCCTGTAGTTATGTTCTAGGTGACTTTAAATCTCTAAACTAGATTTCAAAAGTTTTGTTTTAGTTTGTTCCATTATAGCTAGTGGTAATACTTACTGTGAAGACACTTAGTGTATTAATAAAGTAGGAAATTTAACCAGTTTAAAGGTCTAAATTATAGAATTAAGTAAATTGCAATAATATTAATCAAGGGCTTTACTGTACTTTATAAAATTTCATTTGCTTAATAATACTGTTTTTTAAAAACCTAAGTAGTCTCTTATAAATGTGGAAAGTCAGTTCCTTGCTAATAAATTAAAATCTAATGTATGATTAGTTAATTCATAATGTTACTATTTTGACATTGGTACAAATCTAAGAGGTGGTTTTATGTTTAAAAACATTTTCATTGATGAAAATGCTACATGCTTGTGTTAATTTCTTATACTTTTTGTTATATTGATATCTAACAAATTGAACTAGTGTTTTTTGTGTGTAACCAGTTTTTTGTACTTTCAATAACTTTTTCCGTCAGTTTCAATTCAGGCATATCCATAAACTTTGTCCTTTGAATGATATTTATCTTATATTCCATAAAATGGTTTATTTAGATGAACTGGAGTATTAGTATTTGGTAGTTCCAAGCTAAATATTTTGTGTCTGTGAGTTATCTCACAAGATAGCTTAATCCTACTATGCAAAATATACTTTAGTAACAGAAAGATCGTGAGCTGGCTTATGTTGTAATGTGTGATTATTGTGATCTAGTCAAATTTAACAAGTTGTTATGGACAACAAAACACATTTTGTGGGGTGCTTATCTAAATTCAGAGGCCTTTTCTTTTGTACTTTGTATGTACTTGTGCTTCTTTTGTTCATGTTTTATTTACAAAGTGACTTTAGAAATAAATTATAAAGTGATTAAGAAGAAAGAAATTGACAGTATGATTTCCTGTTTACTACCTAGCAGCAAGCTTTTTCCGTAGAGAGTAAAGAGCTGTGGTAGTGACTGTGTAAACCACATGGTAGATTAGAGAAGCTCACTTTGACTGTTGAGGTTATAAATGGGGAATAAACATAGGAAAATTGAATTTATTTTCTAATGGCATTGAAACTCTGAAATTTAACTAATATATTTACAATAATGTGAAATTTGTTTTTCTTATAGTTTCAATATGTTTTAAAAATTTTAACCAATAGAACCAAATGGAGAGAACCATCAAATGATAAGCTTTCATATATATTCTAGAGTTATTCATAGAATTGTAAAGTTGCTGTTACACACACATACTTGGCCTTTCCTGATCAAAAATTTCAGTTTTGTATATTGACTTTGTAACCTGCAGCCTCCTTAAATTCACTTACTGATGTTACTTTTAAGATTTTCTACTTAGATGGTGAAGTCACATGCAAAGAGCCACAGTTCTGCTTCTTTCTATCCAATCTTTGTGCCTTTAATTTCTTTTTCTGGTCTTATTTCACTGGATAGGACCTACAGTCCAATGTTGAGTAAAAGTGATGAGTGGCTATTTCTGCCTTATTGCTTGTCTTATTGGGAAAGCATTAATTTTGCCATTGAATAGTATATGAGTTGTTACTTTTCCATTGCTGCCCTTTATCAGGTTGAGAAAGTTCCTTCTATTACTGGTTTGCTGAGAGTTTTTATCATGAGTGGTTGTTGAGTGTTTTCAAAAAGATTTTTACCACATCCACTGAAATGACCATTTGAATTTTCTTTTTATTCTGTTAATATGGTGAATTACTTTTCATTTCTGGAATAAATCTCATTTGGTCATGATGTATTTTTTTAATATATTAGCAGTTTGGATTTATTAATATTTTGCTAAGGATCTTATTTTGCATTTATAAGAGTATTGATATGTAATTTTCATTTCAGGTTTTGGTATCATGGTTATGCTGGATTCATAAAATAGATTGGGAAATATGTTTCTTTTATTTTTGAAGGAATTTGCATAAAATGAGTTGTATTTCTTCCTCAGATGTTTGATTAAATACATCGATGAAGTGTGTGGGTTGGAGCTTTCTTTGTGGGAAGATTTTTGATAATAAATTCAATTTCATTAATTGGTATAGGGCTATTCATGTTTTCTATTTCATCTTGTGTCAGTTTTAGTAAACTGTATTTTTTAAAGATAGTCCATTTCAGACAAGTTGTTCATCTAAGTTATTGGCCATAAAGTTGTTTTTAATATTCATTTATTCTTTTAATGTCAGCAGGAACTTATGATATCCCCTTATTGTGTCCTGATATTGGTAAATTATGTTCTTTCTCTCTTTTTTCCTTTGATAATCTTGCTAGGAGTTTGTCCATGTTAATAATTTTTTCCAAGGGCCAACTTTTTGCTTTGTTAATTTTCTTTATCTTTTGTTTTCTGTGTCATTGCTTTTGTTCTTTATTATTTTAATTTGGGTGTCTTTTTCTGGCTTCCTAAGATAGAAACTGAAATGATTAATTTTGAACTTTCCTTTTTTTAAAAAATATAAGCACTTAAAGCTTACTTATAGTGCTTAACTATCCCACAAGTTTTTTTTTTGAAACACAGTCTCCCTCTGTCACCTGGGCTAGATTGCAGTGGCATCATCATAGCTCACTGCAACCTCAAACTCTGGCTCAAGGGATCCTCTGCCTCAGCCTCCCCTACTAGCTGGGACTACAGGTGTGTACCACCATACCTGGCTAATTTTTTCTGTGTTTGGTAGAGATGGGGTCTGGCTTTTGCTCAGGCTTGTCTCCAACTCCTGGCCTCAAGGGATCCTCCTGCCTTGGCCTCCCAGAGTGCTAGGATTATAGGCGTGAACGACCATGCCTGGTCACAAGTTTGATATATTGTTATTTTAATTATCATTTAGTGTAAAATGTTTTCTAACTTACCTTTTGATTTCTTATTTGAACTATGGGTTATTTAGAAGAATGTTGTTTAATTTCAAACTATACAGGAGTGGGTTTTCTAGTTATCTTAGTATTATTGATTTCTATTTTATAGTTGATTATAATTATAAAATACTTTGTAAGATTTCAGTCATCTGAATTTTTTATGATTTATTAATATGTTGGCATCGTATATATGTGTGTGTGTGTGTGTGTGTGTGTGTGTGTGTATGTGTATGTGTATAAAACATCCTTTTACATTTAGTCTATCTGTGTTTTGTATTTAAACAGCCTGTCATGTAGACAGCAAGTGTTTGGGAGCTTTCTTTTTACTTATTTTAAATCTAATTTGACAACCTTTACCTTTTATTTGGGGTTTATTAGACCATTCATATTTAATGTAATTATTGATACTGAGTTTTCCATTTGTGCCATGTATTCTTTGTTCTTTTTCCCTATTTTCTTGCCTTCTTTTGAATTTAGTATCTTTTTAATAGTCCATTTTGTCTCCACCATTGACTTGTTAGTTATGTTTCTTATTAATATTTAAAAATAATTTTTAAATTTATAGTTATTGTTGGTATGGTTGAATTTAGATCTTTTGTTATTTATTTCCTATTTGTTCCTTTAAAAAGTTCCTCTGTTTCTACCTTCTTGCCTTGTTCTGAGTAAACTTTTTTTTTTTAGTATTGTATTTAAATTTCTCTATCAGTATACATTGTCAGTGGAGGTGATAGTTCCCCCAAAGGGCAATAATTAGTAGTAGTAGGAGGATACAAAAAATCCTTAGATATCACAATTATTTGTGGCTCTCCAGTGGGCCACATTATATAAACTGATCTAAGTATATCTGTGGTATTAAAATTTCATGGGAGAGCAGAGTGATTAGAGCAGAAAATCTAGAGGCTTTTTAGGTGGGCCAAGGAAGATACTCTGAGAAACATAGCTCTGTCATCATTTTAGCTTGAATTACTTTTTTGGTGGTTGTTGTAGTGCAGTGGTTTTCAATCGGGGTGATTTTGGTCCCCAGGGGACATTTGGCAATGTCTGGAGACATTTTTGATTGACATGATTTGGGGGTGGGATTGCTGCTGGCATCTGGTAAGGTAGAGGCTACGGAAGCTGCTGCATGTTCTATAATGCCCAGGACAGTCCCCCACAACAACAAATTTTCCATTTCAAATGTTAGTAATGCTGAAGTTGAGGAAACTTGGCTCTTGAGATTACAATATTCATTCTTATCACAGTCTATATAGGGTTAATATTTTGCTACTCTATGTAAAATATAAGACCTTGCAATAGTATAGTTTTATTTATCCCCACCCCTGAATGCCTTGTACTGTTGTTCTCATGTATATTATATCTATATATGTTATAAACTCCATGATATAATGTTATATTTTTTGCTTTAGTCATATGTCTTTTAAAGAAGAGCAGGAAAAATGTGGTCTTTTATATTTATATACTTATTTACAGTTTTTAAAATTTCTTCCTATAGATTTCAGTTTCTGTAAGACATTATTTTCCTTCTGCCTGAAGAAATTTCCTTAGCATTTCTTTTAGATCATCTCTGTTGGTCATCAATATACTTATTTTTTGTTTATCTTAAAATGTCTTCATCTTCATTTTTGAAAGATTTTTTTCCTTATATATAGAATTATGATTTGATAGTTTTGTTTCTTTCATCACTTTAAAGATGTCATTTCATTTTATTCTGCTCACCATTGTTTCTAATGAGAAGTCAGCTGTTATTTTGTGCTGTTGTTTCCCTATATGTAGTCATTTGCCACATAATGACAGTTTGGTTATGACAGATTGCATATATGACAGTGGTCCTGTGAGATTATAATACTATATTTTTACTGTACCTTTTCTATGTTTAGATATGTTTAGATACACAAATACTTATCTTTATGTTACAGTTGCCTGCAGTATTCAGTACAGTAACATGCTGTACCGGTTTGTAACTTGGGAGCAATAGGCTATACCATGTTGCCTAGGTGTGTAGTAGGCTGTACTAACTAAGTTTGTGTGTAAGTACACTCTACTATGTTTGTACAATAATGAAATCAGCAAATGATGCATTTCTCAGAAGGTAACACCTGTCATTAGTGATGCATGACTGTATATGTTATTTATCTCTGGATGCTTACAAAATTTTTCTGTCTTTGATTTTTAGCAGGAGTATTATGTGCCTAGGTGATGTGGTTTTTTTTTCTTTCTTTTTTTTTTTAATCCTGTTGGGGATGTGCTCAGCTTTTTTGATGTATAACTTCATGTTTTTCACCAAACTTGGGAAATTGTTGGTCATTATTTTTTCAGAACATATTTTGCCGTCTTCTCTCCTCTGCTTCAGAGACTCCTATTAAACATATCTGTTTGTCAGTGTTTCTCTTACAATGTGATGCCCAGAAGTGAATGTACTACTTCAGATGTGGTCAGTGCAGGGAAGAGTGTGACGGGACTGTTAGAGTCTTCTTACAGCCCATCACTGTAGGGGCCATCAGTGCAATTGAAAGTTGCAGGCACATTTTTCAGTTTTGTCCTTTGGAGGAACTTTTATTATATTTTGATTATAGCAAACATTTAACGTAGGTCAATTTGTTGTTCATATGTTATCAATTTACATTCCTAGCACTAGTATGCTAGGTTTCTGCTTTCTTACACCATAGCCACCACTGGGTGTTATTCTTTTTAGTTTTTGACATTATGTTGCTATTTTATTTTACATTTCTTTGTTATTGAGGTTTAATTTTGTTTAAATTAATTGCTCTTATCCTTGGTCAGTTTTTATATATGAGGCTTGTCCTTAGACAAGTTTATAAATTTTATATGTTCTTATTTATTTGTAAAAGCTTTTTGTATGCTGAGAATACCTTTATTTGATTAATCTTTTTTGTTACAAATATTTTTCCAGTTTGAACATACCTTTTAACGTTACGGTATATTTTTGCCTTGCAAAACTTCTTAGTTGTTATATAGTTTAATACATCAAACTTTCCCTCCCAAGGAGGCCGTGATGTCATGTTTAGAAACTCTTTCCCTGTTTTCTTTGAGCTTAATTATGATTAATAAAATTTGTATTATCTAAGTAATATATGAATTCCCCTTGTACAAGAGTCAAGCAATAAATATATAGACTATGATGTTATTCCTCCACTCCCATTTTCCTTCTCAGAAATAATCACTGTCAAGTGTGATACGCCAATATGAAGCCAAAATTTTTTTTAAGTATTTAAGAACCAGAAAAATATATACCATAGTATAAGTAGTATTTACCTGTTGTCAAGAGATTGGGATTGAAGAGATTAGGAAGGGGGATAATTAGAGAAATAAGACTTTTATACTTTATTCTATATAAGTATTTATATCTTTTCTGTTTTGTCTCACTTTATATAAATGACATCATAATCACTTAATGTGTCTTAGAGATTTGTCCATGCCATTGCAAAAAGGTAATTCAGAAAAGAAAAAATGACTAGTTTGACTTAACTTCCTCTTAGTGAATCTGTTCTTACTTCTCATCCATCTACTTTAAAAATTTTTAAGTATAGTTGACCCTTGAACAACGTGGAGGTTAGGGACACTGGCACCTTGTGTAGTCAAAAATCCACATAAAACTTTTGACTCCTCAGAAACTTAACTACTAATAGCCTACTGCTGACCAGAAGCCTTACTGATAACAAGCAATCGATTAACACATACTTTGTAAGTTATGTGTATTATACACTATATTTTTACAATAAAGTAAGCTAAAGAAAATGTTATTTAAGAAAGTCATAAGCAATAGAAAATATATTTATTATTCATTAAGTGAAAGTGTGTTATCATAAAGGTCTTTATCCTTGTCATCTTTACATTGAGTAGGCTGAGGAGGAGGAAGGCGAAGGGGGTTGGTCTTGCTGTTTCAGGGGTGGCAGAGATGGAAGAAAATCCACGTGGACCTATGCAGTTTAAACCCATTTTGTTCAAGGGACAACTGTATTTGTATATGTTAGTTTAGTGCAGTGGTTAAGTGGATGGAACTTTATTTCAAGTCCTGGCTTTGCTGTTTATTAGTGTTTAAGGGAAAAATACTTAATCTACTTTAAATTTCTCATCTGTAAAATGGAGATGATAGTAGTGTCTGTTTTATATGAGTATAAGTTGGCGATCATAATATGGGATTAGCTCTTATCACAGTGCATAGGACATCAAATAGTAAACAGTAGCTGTTATTATTTAATAATCTGTTACAGAATATTACTAGGTTTGACATCAGTTTTACTAATATTTAGTATTTAGACTCACCCATTGTTTTCTTATATATAGGACAGTCAAGATAACTTGCACTTTTAAGGTTTTTTTTTTTTAAACACCCTTCTGATGATTTACATTGCTCAGAGATTATTGATGCTAACTAGAACTCAAAGTGATAAGTCACTTGTTAACTTTCTTCTCAGCAACTTTTTTTTTTTTTCGAAGGGGATACGGAGGGAGGGAGGGATGGAGGGACTCCTCAGCAACTCTTGACATCAGTGTTTTCATTATGATGTTTCTCTTTTGAGAATACTAGTGTAAAACAGGAGTTAATCAGTATTCCTTTTCTGTCATCTGGCCTGAATGTTGTGCTCTCTTCCTCAGGCTTCATCTTTTATAATTTTAAGATTGATGTTTGTCTGTAGCAATTTCTTTTTAAATTCATTATAGGATTTCCAAGTTCTGATAGTTGTTTTCTGTATTTGTTCTTCATTATGATACTTTATCTTTTCCAACACTTATTCTTAAGTTAAATGAATTAATGTTATAGCCATAAGTATGTATATCCATTTTTGTCCGTCATTCAGGATCGGTTAAGCTTACACAGTTTGGAGTAAAGACATTTTATCTAAAATTCACAGGTCAAGAAGTAGATGCTTAAGTGTGTTTTTTAAGGTAAAATATCAACGAGTAGAAAAACTAAAGATGAAAATAAAAGTAACAAAAATTAGGAAGAAAGGGCAGAGGGAAGTTTAATTTCTTAACTTTTATAGTGGGAAGTCAGTTGATGTGGTTATAGGTGATAAATCAAGAAAGAGGCACAGTGCCAAAATTATTAAAATTGGCTGTTTTTGAGAAGTGGAATGGAGAAATGAGGGTTTATATACGCACATGTGTATGTGGGAATGGTGAAAGAGACACTTTTATTTTTGACTCTGATATGCTTTCATGTACTATGGAGTTATTTCTTTATGTATATATTAGTTAGTAAAATATATCCTACATAGTCCCAGTTTACAAAGATAAGCAGAATTTTATATATTGACATATGTATAAGAATCGATTGGATGGAAATATACCAAAATATTAAAGGTAATTATGTCTGGGTAGTTAGATTTTTTTTCTTCGTTGTATTATTTTGTATATTGTAAAATTTCTAAAGTGAATATACTACTTTAAAGAAAAAAATAAGAGAAAATGTTTAGGACCTCTTGGATTTAATTTGTCACACTTATTTGGCATCAGTGTGACGTACAGTATATTCTTTGAATGTTTGTATAATAAATGTATGAGCAAAGTTTGCAGTCTGCTGAAAATAACAGAAGCCCAGTTGACAGTAACAAAAAAAACAAAAGAAAATATTGTCTCCCCCCCCCCCACTTAAGGGTAAAGGTGGGTAGTTATTGGTCAGTTAGCAGATCAGGATAGAATCCTCAAAGATTCAAGCTCCCTCTTTCTGATTCATCACCTTTAACTTGTTGGCTTTTCATATACTTGTCGCTTCAAGGTTTCAAGATGGCGTAGTAGTAACAAGAATTACATCTCTGTTCAAAGCAGACAGATGGGAGATGACTGGTATCAGCCACACTGTTCCTTATGTTAGGAAAGCGAAAGCTTTCCCAGAAGCTCACTATCAGATTTTTTTTTTATGTCCTTTTGTCCAGAACTGGGTTATATGCCACCCATAGCTGTGAGAAAGTGAGTATTTGGCTTTCGATTTCTGTAGTGGGAGATGGCAAGAGTAAAGGGGTTTGGTAATTGATGTGTTAAGCAACCAACAGTGTCTGCCACAAAAATTTTTGGTAAATGTAACTATGTTTGTACTTCAGTTTTCAGTCAGATTTCCAGAGAGACAGTAACCTTTCTAGAGTTCAGATTGAGAATTTGGCATATAAACATTCTCTAAAATTTACTTGTGTGGAAATTACTCTAAAATGCAGCCATTTTTCCGGTCCTAGGAATGCTAGGTTTGTACTCTGTTCTTATAAAGGGGATAGTTTGGTACTCTGAAGTGCTAGTGATAGCGTAAGTTTGTCAAATGATCACTAAATTGGCTTTATTCTCCTTGCGGAATCCAAGTTTCGTTCTCTAACTAGTTCTCTGAGGATTATGGGTTTTAGTGTATGAAGTCAATTATGTAAGAGTTTTCATTTTTGTTTTTGTTTTTAAGTCAGAGTAGGCAATGAAACTGGTAGTCCCATGTTTTATAGTTTAGGATTCCAGTTCAACCAACCCAAATAATATTGGGTCAGCCAAAAATACCCAAATTATATAGTTTGAAGTATTCGGTATTATATTTACTTGGATTTTCTTAAATGCACATATTTTGATAGGTATTATCCCTTATTTTTTTATTCCTTGGTCACTGACTTCTTTAAAAAAACTTTTTCAGGTAGATTTGTATAGTTGTCATTGTGATGTTTATGGACTTCAGCATTAAAATGATGCTGAGTAAAATTTACAAATATCAAATTAGACTTCTGACGAAAGTTAGATCTTAATGGCTGTGTTTATCATTTAATTGGTAAATTTTTATGTTAATTTTTCTTACCAGTTAGAGATACTGTGTGTTTAGCACCAAACCACTTTTTCTTAGAGCAAAAGGGTGTTATTGACTTATACTTTTGAGGAGTGAAAAATTATTCTTGTAAAGTAAATGAGCATGTTCATATCTAGTGTTTGGACAAACTAATTTCTTTATTTACTTATAGAGAAATGAATTCTCTATATGTGCCAGAAACTGGGGAGGATACTAAGATGAAGAGGCAAGTCTCCTGCCCTCATGGACCCTAGAGTCTAGTGAGAGAAAAAAAGCCTCTTTAAGATGAGTAGAATTGGGGTAATGATATTACTTACCTACCTCATGAAGGTTATTGTAAGGATTAACTGAGTTAAATTAAAAGGCTTAGGATTTTGCCAGGTACATAATAGGTACTCCATAAAGGTTAGTTACTGTTACTATTATTATTTCTACAAAACAGAGATTTGTACAAACTGCTTTGGAAGTACAGACTAGGCAGGGATTGACTTCCTGGAAAGTTAGGGGAATGACAAAATTTTAACTTGCTCTCGATTCTGCTTCATAGTTTCCTTCTTCATCTTTGCCTCTCTAATACCTAGTGCATAGTAAGTCTTTAAAAACTATTGAATAAATGAATGAATCAAAGAATGAGAATATATGAGTGGCATTTTCAAGACTGTTTCTTAAAACATCTTAAAGTAGATGTCAGTAAAATTTAAAAATGTAATATTAAAATTTAACATTAAATCTTCCATGCCTGAGTTAATTCATGGATAGAATTTAGAATATGTTTTCAAGTAAATAAATAATAAAAGATAGTTTAAGAAATGGAAAAGCTATTACTTTCAGCCAGGCTTTTGAAACAAGCTGGGTTTTCAAACAGTTATAATGTTTTCTAGCAAGGTCTTAGGATGTAAGTATCATACAAGATGCTTGTACAGGATACAAGACACTGCAGACTACAGATATATCCATATATTTTGACAGTATTGTGGTGTTGAAGATCAGGATAGCTACATCAGTTATCTTCTGCAGCATCATGGACCACCCCAACGTTTACTGGCTTAAAATAATAATTTATTATTTCTCATGATTCTGTGGTTTGACTCCATGGTTTTTTTTGGTGATCTCACCTAGGATCACTCATATAGCTGCACTAAGAAGGTAGCTGGACTGAACTGGGAGATCCTAGTATGCCTTACTCCCATAGTTGGGTTCTTGGTGCTGAGTTCTCAGTTCTTCTCCATTTTTCCTTTCTCTAGCAGGACAGCTTGGATCACTTTAGAGCATGTGACTGGCTTCTAAGAGTAGAAGCTACCAGCCCTCCTTAAGTAGCCTTCCAGAAGTAGCACAGCATTGTTCCAATACATTTTATTGTTTTAACAAGTCACAAGATTCATTATCTCAGATCGAGAAACAGATTACATCTCTTGATAGGAAGATTGATAAAGAATTTGTGGCCTTTAATCCACCATAGTAGTGTAACACTGTATTATCTTTGATTGGATATTTGCAGTCTATCCTCCATATCTGTCATCTTTCTCCTTATAATTTTTATCTTTTTCCTTTTTCCTTCATTCTCAATGAATAATTGTGGTTTGTCTTCTGTTTCACAGGTTCAAATTTCTGTTCTTTTGATACGGACTGTTTCTACAATGTGGATTTTCATTCTGCCCTTGTATTTTTCTACATTGCCTGTATGCGTTTCTTACCTTTTCTAGCTTTCTTGTCATGTATCCTACATTTTAGATACCTTTTCTTTGTATCTTTTTTCTAATTTTATGGAATCTATTAAAACTTTTCATTCAGAACATAAATCATAGGTGTAATAGTAGCACTAAAGGTAGTGCTACTGTCAGAAACAGTAGGGTGGTGCCTACCATGTTATGTTATTGACATTAAGACCCTGAGTCTTTGGTTTAGGGATCTAGTGGGAAATGACCAGACATCCTCTTTTGACTGAGATCTCCTCAGCTTTTGATAATCACTGCTGAGTTTTTACTTGTTTTCAGTGAAACTATGTATTGCTCAAATCTTGTGATTTAAACCTTGAAAGATAAGCTGTTGGTATACTAGTTCAGAAAGATTCAATCTGATGTGAGACCTGGGGAAAAAACACCCTGAGCCATGTAAGGGTGGAATGGCCAGAAAGCTCCTTTTCCTACCAAAAATGGAATTATAAGCCAAAAGCCATCATGAACTTTTCAACTGTATGAGCAAGCCATCTTGTAAATAAATCCAACCCAAGCAGGACCTTCTGATGACTGCAGCCCTGGCTAACGTTGCCTGCAGTCTCATGAGAGACTCTGGTCCAGCTAAGCCACTCCTGCCCCAGAGAAACTGTGCAATGAAAGTTTATTGTATTTGAAGTACTAACTTTTGGGGAAATTTGTTATGTAGCAATAGATAATATAGATTTTGGTATCAGTGGTTTTGTTTTGTTGTAGAAAAATGTAGGACTGTCCTTGGGATTCAAAAGTGGGTACAAGCTGGAAGGATTGTGAGCCATTAATGAAAGCCTGAAGAACGTTGAATTGACTGTTAGTAGAAGTTTAGCCTTTGAGAAGGCTTTGGGTGATATTTTAAAGGAAAGTGAGAAAAATGTTACTGGAAACTTGAGGAAAGGGGATCCTCGTTCTGTATAGTGTTAGAAATTAAGTGACTTTGTCACCTGCGATAACACTGGAAGTAAAAAAAAATGTATGTAATAAATTAAGTGATCTAGCTAAGGAGATTTCTTAGCAAAATGGTGAAGGAGCTACCTGGTTTCTCCTTGCTATGAAATGTAAAAGGGGGGAGATAGACTACAGGAAGTGCTGTTAAACAAAAAGGAGCAAGGAAATGTTGGGCTTGAAATTTTCCTGCCAGTCCCTATGACCAATGATACTAAAATTACGAAATGGATTTTAGGAAATATCAAATCCAGGACACTCGTGGGAAAACATGGTCTACAAATCAAGCTGAAATTGTGACTTTGAAGTCTTTTAAGACGCGGGAAAGATCCAGGGTGTCATCTCAAAGAAGTGTTAGTTAAACAGTAAGGATTCTAAGAACCTTACTCAAGATACAAAGGGGCTTATCTTGAAGATTTGTGGGTATGGTCTTTGTCTAGTGGAATAAGCTATAATATTCACAGGAGACCCACAAACTTTTTTCTTTTCACTTTCTTTTTTAAAAAGAATTGAATTGGCAGAAACACTGCTAGCTGGACTGAGTGGAACAGAGGTTGTACAAATTAAAAGCAGTCTTTGGACCCCTGAATCTCTAAACATGCTGAAAAAAATGACACAGCTTCAAACATGGGCCACCCTTCGTTGAAAAGAAAGGATGACTCAGAAAGCATAATCAAGAGCTCAGAGTGCAGAACCAGGCCTTGAATTCTAATCAGGAATAGCCGGTGTCCTGCTGGATTTCAGAATTGCCGTGGACCAGTAACTGCCATGCACCTCCCGGTTTTCCCTCTATTTGAACAGGAATGCAGATGGTAGTTTTCCTGTGCCTTTTGCACCATTGGTCTTGAATTTCTGACCATCAGAAACTGTGAGATAATAAAGATTTATTGTTATTTTAAAGCACCAAGTTTTGTAGTAAACTGTTATGCAGTGATAGGTAACTAATACTTAATACTAATTAAGTTGAATTTGAAAGGCTGAGATGACAATCCTACAAAAAAGGCAGGCAGTGGGAGTGGGAAAGAACATTTAATGCAGGAGAAAAATAAGATCTGTGATTTCAAAGATCATGAACTGTTAGGATCATGGGATGACTATATGTCATTGGAAGATGATGCAGACTCAAAAATATTCATAAATATATGTTCTGTAAAACATTGGAGAAAGGAGTTATGTGACCAATAATTGTTGCTAAGAACTACAGAGTTTTATATGTAAAAAATGAGGAAGACCCTTTTCTGCTTGCTTTACATTTAGTTTCATCATTTAGCCTTATGGCTTAGTAAGTGAAGTTGTGTTTACATAATTTATATTCTCAGCAGTTTATTTTGTAAAAGTATTTAAAATAAATGTTAGATACAGTAGGGTTCTATACTTAATCTAAACTGAATCGCTTCAAGATGAGCCCTTTTATATCTTGAGTAAGTTTCTACTTATGTTTACTTATGTTTAAAGTGAATAGAAAGAAGGAGAAATTAATTATTTTCACACTTAACTTTTTATTGTGAAGACTTAAATAGATAGAAAAGCTGAAAGTATAGGGTTAATGAATACATAAACATCCTTAATGTTTTCCACATTGGATTTACATATACTTTCAAAATTTTGATTGAACCATTTGAAAGGAGGTCACAGATATTGCTCCATCTCTGAGTTCTTCTAATCTGAATTTCCAAGAATAGGGTGTTCATAACCATAGTATCATTAACACAGCTAAGGAAATTAACACATTCCATAATCATATCTAACATGTTAGTCCAAAAAAAGTTTATAAATTTTTTAAAATCCAGGATACATGCAATATATTTGCTTATGTCTCTTTAGCTCCTTTTATTCTAGAATAATAAAAATCTTGACATTATATTGTTTTCTATGAAAATTCTAATTTTTTATTTTGAGGATTTCATGTCATTTGCTTTATAGAATTCCCCACATTCTGGCATTGTCCAATTTTTTTCTCATGATTAGATTCAGGTTGAACCTTTTTTGGTGAGAATACTACATAAATGATATGTACTGGATCAAGAAGATGACTGCTGAATCTCTTCACCATAAGGATATATTTTTCCCATTTACCTGGGTGATTACTCCCAGCAGCCTTTCACCTTGGTTTTAACTGCTATTGATAATACTTGCCTGAATCAATTTTTATATTATGGATTATAGGGAAATTTCTTTTCAGTGGCCTTATGTAATCCATATTTGCAAGGAGAGATACCGTACCACTACTGTAAGAACCCACTCTTCCTTTTTCTTTTTAAAAGTCAATATATTGTTTGGATCATGGATTTAAAGATATTTGTTGTTTGAGTTCTGTGTATGCTTATTTTCATTAATGAGTAATTTTGAAAAACTTTGAATTACTTTAAAACAATAATAACAGATCTATCAGATAGTTTTAGAATTGGTAACAGTGAGGCTCATCAAACAGTCTTGTGTTGTTTTTTGAGTGTCTGCTCAAGTGCAAGAACTCACACCAGATAATACAACATGCTTAACATTAAAAGTTGCAGCCAACAAGTACTTATCCAGTTGAGAAGGTCAGATACATATATGCATGTAAATATGGAAGAGTATTTACATCAGGAAACCAAAATCTAAGTGACTAGCATAGTCAATTAGTGCTTTTAGAGTTTAGAAAGATAGTACTTTGAACTTTGACATGTGCAAAGCAGGGCAAGTATATGAAGGGTCATAATGAGGTCATTGATGTTCTGAACCTGGACCTTTCATGTATTCTTTCCAATAAATACTTATCAAGTGGCTACCACATTATAGCAACTAAAGAAACAAAAGGAATGAAACACGAACCTTGCCCCTGGGACTTAGTTACTGGGTGAGATGAAAAACACAGGAATCTATCTGTAATACATAAAATCATAAAAAAGTGCTATAGTAAAGTTATTTACTTAGTGTCATGGCTGTATGCATAGAAGAGAGAACTACAAAGTCATGTTGATTGGGGGATGGGTGTGTGACAGGAAAGGCCTCATAGAGGAAGTGGCATTTGAGACGGAAAGGAATTTTTTAGGTTGAGAATGGAAGAAGGGTATTCTAGGCAATATAAGATAGGCCAACATGCCGAGAAGTGTGATTATGCATGCCACGGTTTTAGGGAGACAAGTGGTGCTACTTTCAGAAAATTCAGGAGTGTTCCTGATTTGGGATGGAAAATGGTTATTAAGGCTTTTTTTTTTTAGACAGAGTCTATCTCTGTCACCTGGGCTAGAGAGCAGTGGAGTCATTATAGCTCACTGTAACCTCAAACTCCTGGGCTCAACAATTCTCCTGCCTCAGCCTCTCAAGTAGCTGGGACTATAGGCATATACTACTACAGTGGGCTAATTTTTCTATTTTTGTAGAGACAGGGCCTTGTTCTTACTCAGGTTGATCTTGAACTCCTGGCCTCAACCAATTCTCCCACCTTTGCCTCCCAGAAGTGTTGGGATTACAGGTGTGAGCCGCCACACCCAGCAGGTTATTAAGCTTTGTGTGTGTGTGTGTGTGTGTCTATCTGTGATTTTTCCTCATACAGGAGAACAATGCACTTGAAGTTTTAATGGTAGATAATAATTTTTCAAAAAAACTATATGGAAAGATAAGCACTGGATTGAAGAATGAACCTGATAAACACTTAATTTACTAACAGAGAATGAGAAGAAAAGGAGACCTCTTCAGAGAAATACAGAAGGAGTTATTAGGAAGGAAGAGAGCTAAAATAGTAATGTCATTAGAACCAATGAACAAGAGATTTTACAAGAGGGTAGTTAATAATGTCACATACGGCAGTGTATACAAGGAAATGAAAGCAAAAAAGGGCCACTGGATTTGAAGATAAAAGAATGTCATGAATTCAGTTTCAGTGATTTCAGTGGGGGTGGTGGAAGCCAGATTTCTGGGGAATAAAGAAAGAATGATGCTTAAATATCAAATTTAAGCCATTTGAAAAATTTGACAGTGAAAAGTACAATAGCATTAAAGTGAGGGCGGCTTGGTCAAGTGAAATTTTTTTTAGAAGTTAGAGAAAACCTAGTATACATATGTGATGGGGAACATGCTAGTGGAATAGGAAATACTATAGTTGGCAAAGAAGAATAATTGATGGAGCAAAGAATTGGGAGGAGATGAGAACATAGGTGAAGGGGTTCGTCTTTGAAAGGAGGAAAGGCAAACTTCTAGTTAGTCCAGAGGGGAGGTGAGCATGAGGGAAGAGCAGAGGGAAGGAAGAATTATTAAAGAAGAAAGAAGGAACTTATATATGATGGCTGCAATATTCTCTATGAATTAGGAGAGAGCAAAATCATTGTGGTTAGAGCTTCCTCTTCTATTTATATATCCCGGGAGCATGAATGGAGGAAGTCCCCACCCTCCAGTGTAATCTATAGTTGATGAGTGACATGGCCGAAGGCTGAAAGGGCTAGGAAGTAGAGACGTAGTATGTTCTTCCATTAGAAAAATTTTAATACAAACAAAATATCAAACACCAAAATAATATTATTTAAAAATGTGATTATTATATAGCATGATGACTATAGTTAATGATTATATATTGTATTTTTGTAAAATACAAAGGTAGTAGATGTTAGGTATTCTCACCATAAAAATGATAACTATGTGAGGTAATGCATTTATTAGTTAGCCAGATTTAACTATTCCACAATGTGTATATACTTCAGAACATCCCATTGTACATGATAAAGGCATGCAATTTTATCTTTCAGTTAAAAAAAATAAAATAAATGCATATGTTGCTAATATGTAAAGATTTAAAATAACATTATTTAGGAACACTAAATGTATTGCTGGGTTTAATTTTAAATGTTTTGTTATATAAATTAAAAAATATATAAAGGTGAAATTATTAATTAACCTAGTTTTTAAATATTTAAAATTTTGCAGTGTATTATTTTTTAACTGAGGACTCTTTCTGTGAGAATAATCAGGACTCTTAAAATTTTAAGCAACAAGAACACAACTCAACGTTAAGCAATGAAGCAAAAATTAAAAGAGAGGGTGGGTTTATTAGATTAAGTAAATGAACTCCAAGATAGCCTGATTTCAGGTGTGCCTGGATGTAGGAGCCCTAGTGATGATGTCCAGGGTTCTCTCTTCTGCTCCATTGGTTCACTCTGCTTCCATTTATAATGGCTTCATTCTGAAGCAGGCTTCTGCTCTGTGGTTACCAACAGCCTCCGGGCAACATCCTTGAGGCTCACTATCTGAAAGGAAGATAAGACTACTGCTTCCCACTAGCCATATAGTAACTATCAGAGAAGACTGTGTTCCTCTTTGTGTCATTTTTCCACCCCTCATCTGTCACTAGCCAGGAGCCTGGGGCACAGCATACTCTGATAGTCTAGAGCCTGGATTATATGCTCATTTCTTAAAGAAGGTCAACATGATTGTGAGTTGGAGGAGTGGTGGCTCTTTAAAATTTTGGCACATTTTCTTCCAGACTTATCTATGCATGTCTGTCTGTGTGTGTATATATATTGTGTGTTTGTATTAATACATATTTATAACAAACCAAGTAGTCTAATGAAAGCCTTGTGTTGAAATCAAATTCCTTAGGAAGAAATTAGCCTTTGATTGCTTATAAAAATGAGTCTTAACAGCTTTTTTAGTTTATGGTTTCATAAAGATAACTTTATAAGCCTTTTTCCCCCTGCATAAGTAAAAGTGTTTTCTGTGTACATATCACACTATTTTTAGACCCTCTCAAAAATGGAACAACTGTACAAGGATCAATTTCAGTAGTAGCTAAAACAAACAAACAAAAGGAAACAAAGTAACCATCACCACACACTCTCTCTCTCACACACACACACACATACACACTCACACACACACAGAAAAATACACACATATCCACACACACAGACATATTCTGACACATAGGTCAATTTAGCTCCTGGACCCAATGGAGTCAATAAATGTTAATTTTCTTCAGTTTTATCCTTCTGTGGTATGTATGTGGTAAGAGGGACCATTGTCGAAGGAGAGAACCCTGACCTAGAGCCAAAGCCAAGTGCAGTTCAGTTGAAGGTGTATAAAATTTTTGAAATGGAATTCCTGTGTTTTAAAATTCTGCTTTATTTGTTTGCACTGTGTGTATTCCTTGTCATTTGATATATTTGCCACTGAATGCTGATAGAAAGAGCGTAGAGAGTGGACTGAGGCGATCCAGACTGTTCTGCTACAAACTAGGTATATGATGTTGTGTGTGCTACTTTCCCACTTTGGGTCTCATTCCTGATTTGGAAAGTAAAAGTGTTTTATTACAACATGATTTCTAAAAGTTTGTTTCCATTCTAACATTATCTGATCCTGGGATCTGAAGACATCTTTTTCGTGACCTGGTTTATATGAGGTGTTGAGGCTTGTGATACATTTACTGTTATAAATTCAGCTTAATGTGTTTGGAGGACTTGAGTTGATTGGAGACTACAAGACTGATAGCTAATGTTTGGCTTTCTCATTGGAAAATAGTTTTAGCTATGAAACTTATTTTTGAGTGGAAATATACTAGGAGTGGCCATTGCTTTTCTTCCTACAGAGATAAGTGATCTCTTGGTGTTATTCACACAAAACTATCACCTTTATTTTCAAATTCATGTAGATTTCATCCTTGCTCTTATAAAGCCTTCTCCTACCCCCCACAGTTGTAAACATTCTTATTGCTAGGATGATTTGGAGTGTATATGTATGTGTGTGTGTGTGTGTGTGTGTGTGTGTGTGTGTGTGTTTTAAATCATGTTTAATGATTGTAAAGCAAATCTCAGCTCAATTGTCACTGCTAAAGGAACCCTTCTCTGACCCCCAGGCTAGATCATGTTATTTGCTTTCATGGTGTGTTTCTCTTTGCAGAGTTAGGATTATATATATGTATAGTTTCAGCTAGATTGAAAACTCTGGGAGGGCAGTGACTACATCTCTTTTGATGACTTTTATCTATAATGTCTGGCACATAATTGGCATTCAGGATATATTTTTGAATAAATTCATAAATTAATATTGTTTCCCCACAAATAATAAATGAATAGAAATACAATGATAAATTAAAGCTCAAAATGCTTAGTAGAGTTACAATTGTAGCCTTGGCTGTTACCAAACAGTGAATTTAAAAGGAAAGCATAATCAAGGTGGTTGTATAAATGACTTTTATTATTGTTTGTGCAAGAACAGTGAACAATCCTTAGTACAGGAAGCAACTTTTAAAAACTGCTGGCAGAACTAAGAAGTCAGACTGTCCTTGACCCTTAGATCAAATGTTTTAGAGCCTGAGTTTCCTTAAATCTTCTTCATTTGAGTATAAACATTTTGATACAATGGAAGATTTATTCTATTAATTTTTGGTCTACATAAACAAAGAGCCTAACAAAATTAGCTAAAAAAACAAAAACTTTCTAATTTTTAATAGCTCCATTTTTAAAAAGTTTGTTTCCTTTCAAGTACATAACACTGCAAAATGAGCTCAGCTGTATTAGCAGATAAACATGTTGATTCATTCTGCCCAAAGCTACTGAATGAAGCCTGGAGGGGCACAGTTTGTTCTTTACCCCACCCAGTGGCAAATGTTTTTCTTCCTCTTCTGCCTATTGAGGGAAGGGGACTGGAATAAGTGACTCCCTTTGTTTAGGTTTGCCTGAATTGTTTAAGGAGGGAAGGGAAAAAGATTTCTTCACCATTTACTTATCCTTTGTCTTATTTTAATTTTTGTCATTAATATAAGTCGTATGTACTCATACTGTAATACACATGTTGAGTTATTAATTTGTTATCGTATGTTCATAGTTTTTACAAAGCCATTTTGTGTAATGCTCTGTTTTGAGTAATCTATTCTTTAAAGGCATAATAAGTCAGAGGTTTCTTCAGGTATGTTGCATTTTGAGTATGCACTTAATTTTGGAAGCAATGGGAAATATGCTATATCCAGTGGAGTTGAGGTAATAGATACACAGTTGGCCCTTCATATCCATTCATGGTTTCCGCATCTATGGATTCAACCAGTGGTGGATCGAAAAAATTAAAAAATGATATAATAATAAGAAGACAAGGGTGCCTGCCCATTGTCACCACTTCTATTCAACATAGTGCTGGAAGTCCCAGGCAGAGCAATCAGGCAAGACAAAGAAATAAAGGGTATCCAAATTGGGAAAGAGGAGGTCAAACTATGCCTGCTTGCTGACAATATGATCTTATATCTAGAAAACCCTAAAAAGTTTACAAAATCAATGTACACAAATCAACAGCTTTTCTATATACTAACAGTGGCAAGCTGAGCGTCAAATCAGAAACTCAATACCATTTACAATAGCTACAAAGAAAATAAAATGCCTAGGAACATACTTAACCAAGGAGGTGAAAGATCTCACAGGAAGAACTATAAGACACTGATGGAAGAGATCACAGATGACATAAACAAATAGAAAAACATCCCATGCTCATAGATAGCTAGACTCAACATCGTTAAAATGTCCATACTGCCCAAAGTGATTTATAGATTCAATGTAATTCTCATCCAAATACCAAAGTCATATCTCAAAAGATCTAGAAAAAATAATTCTATGCTTCATATAGAACCAAAAAAGAGCCCTAATATTAATAGCTAAAGCAATCCTAAGCAAAAAGAACAAATCTAGAGATATCACATTACCTGACTTCAAATTATACCATAAGGGTATAGTAACCAAAACAGCATGGTACTGGTGTAAAAGTAGAGACATAGACCAATGGAACAGAACAGAGAACACAGAAATAAGACTATCTACCTACAACCAGCTGATCTTCAACAAAGCATATAACAACATACACTGGGAAAAGGAAGCCCTATTCAATAAATGGTGCTGGGAAAACTGAATAGCCACAAGCAGATGAATGAAACAGGACCCCTATCCCTTGATATATACAAAAATTAATTCAAGATGGCTAAAAGATTTAAATGTAAAGCATTAGGAAAAACTCTTCTAGACATTGGCCTAGGCAAAAAATTTATGACTAAGATCCCAAAGGTAAATACAGCAATAACATAAATAAATGGGAATTAATTAAATCAAAAAGCTTCTGAACAGTGAAGGAAATAATCAACAGAGTAAATAGACAACCTGTAGAATGGGAGAAAATATTTGCAAACTATACCTGATAAAGGGCTAATGTCCAGAATCTACAAAGAACTCAAATCAGCAAGAGGAGAACAAGCAACTCCATTAAAAAGTGGGTAAAAGACATGAACAAACATTTTTCAAAAGAAGATAGACAAATGGCCAAAAAACATATCAAAAAATGCTCAACATCACTAATCATCAGGGAAATGGAAATTAAAACCATAATGAGATACCACCATACCACTGTCAGAATGACCATTATTACAAAGTCAAAAAACAAAACAAAACAAAACCAATAGATGCTGGCATGGATGCAGAGACAAAGGAATGCTTATATTACTGTTGATGGAACTGCAAATTAGTACAACCTCTTTGGAAAACATGGAAATTCCTTAAAGAAATAAATGTAGACTTACCATTTGATCAGGCAGTCCCACTACTGAGTATCTACCCAAAGGAAAAGAAGTCATTTTATCAAAAAGACACCTGCCCTGGAATGTTTATTGCAGTATAATTCACAGTCACTAAGATGTGAAATCAACCTCAGTGCCCATCAATTCATGAGTGGATAAAGAAAATCTAGTGTATATATATACCATGGAGTACTACTCAGCCATAAGAAGGAATGAAATAATGTCTTTTGCAGCAACTTGAATGGAAGTGGAAGACCATTATTCTAAGTGAAGTATCTCAGGAATGGAAAGACAAATGCTGCATGTACTCAATTGGGAGTTAAAGGATGGGCGCACATGGGCACAAAGAGATGTAAAGGACACTGGAAACTAAGAAAGGGGAAGGTGCGGAGGGGGGTGAGGGGTTAAAAACTTACCTATCAGGTACAGCGAACACTATTCTGGTCATGGATACACTAAAAGCCCCACCTGAAGCACTATACAAGGTATCTATGTATTACAATAACAAAAACATTTATACCCCCTAAATATTTTGAAATAAAAAAGAAAGGTTATGTATGTACTGAAAAGTATAACAACTATTTATATACTATTGACATTGTATTAGGTATTATAAATAATCTAGAGATGATTTAAAGTACAGGCATACTTGTTTTATTGCTCATTGCTGATACTACTTTTTGTTTTTTACAAATTGAGGCTTTGTGGCAACCCTGTATCAAGCAAGCCTATCAGTGCCATTTTTCCAATTTGAGCATGTACTCACTTCATGTCTCTGTGGCATATTTTGGTAATTCTTGCAATATTTCAAACTTTTTCATTATTTTATTTGTTATGGTGATCTTTGATGTTACTATTATAATTGTTTTGGGGTGCCACAAGCTGTGTCCATATGAGATGGTGAATTTGATAAATTGCCATGTGTATTCTGATTGCTCCACCATCTGGCTTTTCCCCTCTCTCTCTCTCTCTTCTGAGACACAACAATATTGAAATTAGGCCAATTAATAACTCTACAATATCCTCTAAGTGAAAAAAGGAGTTCATGTCTCTCACTTTAAGTCAAAAGCTAGAAATGATTAAGCTTAGTGTGAGGAAGGCATGTTGAAAGCTGAGATAGGCCAAAAGCTAGGCCTCTCGTGCCAGTAAGCCAAATTGTGAATGCAAAGGAAAATTTCTTGGAGGAGATGCAAAGTGCTACTCCAGTAAACAGATGAATGATAAGAAAGCAGCCTTATTGCTGATAAGGAGACAGTTTGAATGGTCTAGATAGAATATCAAACCAGCCACAACATTCCCAAAAGCCAAAGCCTAATCCAGAGCAAGGCCTTAACCCTTCTCAACAATCTGAAGGCTGAGAGAGGTGAGGAAGCTGTAGAAGAAAAGTTTGAAGGAAGCAGAGTTTGGTTCATGAGGTTTAAAGAAAGAAGCCATTTCCATAACATAAAGAACATAAAGATACAAGGTGAAGCAGTAAGTGCTGATGTAGAAACTGCAGCAAGTGATCCAGAAGATGTAGCTAAGATACATGACGAAGGTGGCTACGTTAAAGAACAGAATTTCCATATAGATGAAACAGCCTTCTATTGGAAGAAGATGTCATATAGGACTTTCATAGCTAGAAAAGAGAAGTCAGTGTCTGGCTTCAAAACTTCAAAGGACAGCCCAACTCTCTTGTTAGGGGCTAGCGAAGCTGGTGACTTTTAAGTTGGAAGCCGGTGTTCATTTACCATTCCGGAAATCCTAGGGCCCTTAAGGATGCTGCTAAATCTACTTTGCCCGTGCTCTAGAAATGGAACAACAAAGCTTTGATGACAGCACATCTGTTCACAGCATGATTTACTAAATATTTTAAGCCCACTGTGGAGACCTACTGCTTTAGAAAAAAAGATTCCTTTAAAAATATTACTGCTCATTGACAATGCACCTGGTCACCCAAAAGCTCTGATGGAGATGTACAAGGAGATAGATGTTGTTTTCATGACTGCTAACACAACATCCATTCTGCAGCCCATGGATCACAGACTAATTTGACTTTCAGGTCTTATTATTTAAGAAATACATTTCATGAAGGTGTAGCTGCTGCCACAGGTAGTGATTCTGATGGATCTGGGCAAAGTAAAATTGAAACCTTCTCAAAAGGATTCGCCATTCTAGATGCCATTAAGAACATTCATGATTCATGGGAGGAGTTCTAAATATCAACATTAACAGGAGTTTGAAAGAAGTTGATTCCAACCTTCACAGATGACTTTGAGGAATTCAAGACGTCAGTGGAGGAAGTAACTGCAGATGGGGTGGAAATAGCAAGAGAAGTAGCATTAGAAGTGGAGTCTGAAGATGGGTTTGAATTGCTGCAATCTCATGATAAAACATTAATGGATGAGGATTTGCTCCTTAGGATGAGCAAAGACAGTGGTTTCTTGAGATGGAATCTGCTTCTTGAGAGAATGCCGTGAACGTTGTTGAAATGATGGACAAAGAATTTAGAATATTATATAAACTTAGTTGATAAAGCAGTGGCAAGGTTTGAGAGGATTGAGTCCAATTTTGAAGAAAGTTCTGTAGGTAAAATGCTGTCAAACAGCATGGCATGCTACAAAGAAATCTTTCATGAAAGGAAAAGTCAATCAGTGCAGCAAACTTCATTGTTATCTTATTTTAAGAAATTGCTACAGCCACCTCAACCTTCAGCAACCACCACCCTGATCAGCCAGCAGCCATTGGCATCAAGACAAGATTCTCTTCATGCAGTTTGAGAGGGACCAATAAAGTAAAAAAAAAAAAAGACAAGATCCTCCACCAACAAAAACATTACAACTTGCTGAAGGCTCAGATGATCCTTATCCTTTTTTGGCTAAAATAAATCTTTTTTTATATTCTTAAATTAAGGTGTGTACTTTTTTTAGACATAATGCTATTGCACACTTAATAGACTAAAGTATAGTGTAAACGTAACTTCTGTAATCTGTGCACTGGGAACCAAAAAATTCACATGGCTTTGTTTATTGTGATATTTGCTTTATTGTGGTGGTCTGGAACTGAACCAGCAATCTCTGTGAGGTGCGCATGTGTATGAAAGGATGTATATAGGTTATATGTAGATATTATACCATTTTATATAAGAAACTTGAGTATCTGTGGATTTCATATAGGAGACTTGAGTATCTGTGGGGAGTCCTGGAACAAATCCCCCATGAATACCCAGGGATGACTACATTCACATGTAATGAATTTATGTTGGAGATTTTATGAAATATATATAGAAATGTTATAATATCCCAAGGATGATCTTTGGTATTTTGGAATAGCTTTTAAAATATGGCCAACATGTGTCACATCTACTATTACGTAAACCCTGTGTTTCAGCATATGTTGTTTCCTACGTATTGTACTGTGTTAAGTGCCATGAATTTGCAAAGATTAATAAGATATCTTCCTTGCCCTCAAGTAGCTTACCATCTGTGTACCATTGCCCAAAGTGTACACCATTAATGGGTAGGTTTTTCTCAAAAATAGATTATTGTCTTTGACTAAGTTTTGGAAATACCTTGACTAAACAAAATTGAAGGCTTTTTTAGTATAGCATTCCCAAAGGTGTGTATTATGGAATTCCAAAAAATGACTATACTTGGCAAGGTTTTCCAGATTTCATTGACATAATTTTTTTTCCATGAACTTCTGGGGTGAGATCTAAGGGGAATGGAGGTTGGAAGAGATAGTGGCAGTAGCATGTTTAGGAAGAGGATGATTAGTGTGCCATGGAACACACTTTGGGAAACATTGCACTAATGTGATATTCTTATCTAGCCCATGGCTCTGAATGCTGTCTCAAAAGTCTAGCATTTGCTGCAGAATCTCTATTTATGCTTCTTAATCCTTTATAGGTGGGATGAGGGCCTTGGCTCTTTCGATTGAATTAAATTGAAAACAGAGTTTAGTAAATATGAAAAGTGGCACCTATCATGTGAAATTCAGCCTTTGTCAAAGCAGACGAGTCACTTCTTTCAAAGCAGTTACACCATTTAAGTTTTCTTTCTTTCTTTTTTTTTTTTTTTTTGAGACAGAGTCTCACTCTCTTGCCTGGGCTAGAGTGCCATGGTGTCAGCCCAGCTCACAGCAACCTCAATCAAACTCCTGGGCTCAAGCGATCCTTCTGCCTCAGCCTCCCAAGTAGCTGGGACTACAGGCATGTGCCACCACACCCGGCTAATTTTTTCTATATATTTTTAGTTGTCCAGCTAATTTCTTTCTATTTTTTTTAGTAGAGATGGAGTCTCGCTCTTGCTCAGGCTGGTCTTGAACTCCTGAGCTCAAACCATCCACCCTCCTCAGCCTCCCACAGTGCTAGGATTACAGGTGTGTGCCACCACGCCCAGCCCATTTAACTTTCCTATTTTGATTATGCTGTTTTTCCCCTTTCTGGGCACTTAGGCTTGAAAACAGTCATTGAATTTTCTTTTGTGTTACCTACCCCCGCCCTGATCTCCTATAACCCCATACTGCCTAATTTTTCCTGAAAATTCATCAATTTTTTTTTTCTTTTCCTTCTGCTGGTCATCTAGGTTAGGTTCACATGAAGTGGGTGATCAGTAAATATTTGTCAGATGATTGAATCTGGACTGCTGTGATGTGTGCTTCTAGGCTCTTCCTATGCTTTTCAGTCCTGTGCCACTTTATGATGTGCTGTGTGATTTATGTTGAATTTCTGCTCTAAGGCTTCAATAGCTCTCTGTTGCTTAGGAAAACTGTCCAGATGTCCTAACCTGGCACTATTGTCTGGCACCAATCTACCATTCTAGCCTTAGACTCCACTACTTTTTGATTTATAGCATATGCTAGCTCTAAAGGTGTTACCGTTCACCATTTCCCATGGAGTTGTTACTTTTACAGCTTATATCTGGTGGCATGTGTCTGTCATCCCTTCCACTTGTATTGCTTTTTCTTTTTTTTGCCACATAATTAATTACCTAAATCTAACCCATCAACAGAATTCACTTAAATGCTAATACCTCCATAATCTCCAGCTGAGAGTGCTATTGTTTTTCTCTGAACATAAACTTTTCTCTGTAAATATAACTTTATACTACTATTTTGGTGCTGTTCATGTATGTTATGACAGATATTCATATCCTTGGCTTTTCTTCTCTAAGCTTGTGTGTTTCTTGAGGCAATATGCTATTGAGGTTGACTGCTATAACCTCCACATCTCAGTGGATTAATATAATTTGAATTTTGTTTCTTGCTCAGTAAAGTTCAAACCAAGCACAGTATTCCTGATTGGTAGACTTATTCTATCTTGTGGCTCCACCATCTTCGTTAAATTGTTCCTGTTAACATGTGCTCATTGGCATGAAGCTGGAGAGAGAAAGAACATAGAAGAACAGGACATGTTTTTAGTGGGTTAGGACTGAAACTGATGCTTTTCATTTCTCACGTTTCATTAGCTAGAACTCAGTCAAATGGCCATATTTGACTGCAAGGGAGACTGGGAAGCATGCTCTTGGGGAGAGATTTTTGTGAGCACATTTCAGTTTGTCCAAGTGGTTAGAAACTTGCACCCTGAATTTTAATTCTGGATTAACCTGAATTTTAATTCTGGCTGTTACTACTTACCAGTGATGTGATCTTGAACAAGTTATTTATCTTCTAATCTGTGAGATTTAAGCAATGAATGCAGGTAGAGTACTTGGCATATAATAAGTATTCAGTGTTAGCTGTCATCATCATCCTCAGTGACACACCTTGTACCTTTGTTACATAGATGCATATTAAATAAATGTTAAATGAATTTAAATATAGTTGCTTGAAGGAGTTTATTGTGTCTTAATTCCTTTTCTTTAGTTAATATTATTACATGAGAACTATTAAGAGATCTATCTATACCAGAACTTATAAATTTCATTGTACTAAATTACTTTGTCTTACCAAATTCAGTATTTCATAAATATACTTTTAAAAGAAGAACAAATAGTATTTTTGGCCAGATTAGATAGAGTTGAAACTCTCCCAGGAGGTAGAGTAAAAAGAAAGAGAGAAAATAGGAGGGAAAAAAGCCAAGAACATTAGAAGATAGGTATAGAAGTTTCCAGTATCAGAATTACAGACTTTGAGAAAGAAATCAGAAGAAACAGGGGGGGCAGAAATCACTAATAAATCAAAATGTACTAGAACTGAAGGATATGATTTTCAAATTGAAAGGGCACATGAGATACCCTGCTCAATGGTTGTTGACCCACAAGAAGGCACATCGTTGTGAAATTTCAGGACTAGACCCACATAAAAAGGATCAGGAATCTGAATGCTTGTAGACTTCTCAACAATAGTAGAGGCAGGAGGACAGTAGAGCAGCAGTACCTTTAAATTTCTGAAGAAAAATTGTATCCAAACTAGTCTAACTCTATTAATGAAGTTTGAGAATAGAATAAAGATGTTTTCAGAGAGGCAAGGTCTCAAAGAATTCATCTCCCATAAACCCTTCCTCAGGAATCTAGGAAATGCAGTCCATCAAAATGAGAGGCATATCTGGGAGAGAGGAAAGAGGACTTCAGAATTAGGACAGAGGTGAGAGGAACACCCAGGACGGTAGCTGTGCACCTGGCCCAGGCTCCTTAGTCTAGAAGGTAACAAGTCTGAAGACAGGGAGAGACTTCTTCCAGAAAATGAAATTGATAGAAACCTGAGCTGAATGAATCTATTCAATGTAGCTTTGTAAGACTGGAGAGTCTGGGGTGAATTAGGGATAAATATATGGTAGATAAATATATAGGGATAAGTATGTAGAAAACTAAGTAAATGAGAAACCAATTATTAATTCCAAGGAAAACAAAATGTTATGCAGGAAAAGAAAGGTAATTATTGTTTACTACTTGGCTCAGCTCTGAATACCCGATGTAGTCATAGTGATATAAGCCTTAAATATTGATCTAACCAAAGTTAGGATAAAACTCTATTGAGATGTTAGGAATGGGAAGTGTGGAGAGAGCCAGAACTAGGAAACAGAGCTACATCTTAAACTTCCTCAACTGGCAGTAACTGGATAAAGAAAGCTTTTGGGAAAAGGAAATATTGGAGAGGGGGGCTGGAGACTAGATTTTCTTAATAAAACATGTAGATATAGTTGATTTTTAAAAACTCTGTGCATGTGTAACATTTATTTTTTACCTTTAGCAGACTTTTTTTTCCTAGATCATAATTTTTTTCAATTGTTTTAGCTCACTTAAATGTCTTACTAGGTTAAAGTTTTGATGGTGTGTAATTGGCTTTGAAACATATATATCCACCTTGTTGTTGTCTTTATTATTTAGCTACAGAGATCTTATTGATGGATGGCAGTTCTAGGACCAACGTTTCCCAGATTACTCTAATCCTACAATGCTTTTTCTTTTATTTTTTCTCTTTTCTTTCTTTCTTTCTTTTTTTTAAATTAAAGATGGGATCTTAATATTTTGCCCAGGCTGGGATTAAACTTGCAATCCTCCCACCTCAGTCTCCTGAGTAGCTGGGACTACAGGTGTTTGCCACTGCACTCAGCTACAGTTGTTTTATTTTGTGTCCTCACTCCTAAATTTAAATATTCTATCTGTATCATGCTTTTCTGTACACGTTACATTATGATGAGTTCACAAATCAATCCTTATGTGGACCTCTCTTTTTTTTTTTGCCTTAATTTCCTTTTCTTTGTTGCTTCTTTTCTTTCGCATTTCAGTAGCAGGGATAACTTTTTGTGGTGAGAAGCTGCTGTGTTTCTCTCATATCACCTCTTCTCAGGCATGGATACAGCAGAACAGGAGACCTGTGGGTGAGTTGCGAGGGCTGAGGAATGCTGTCACCCTCTAGCATTTCTGGTTCAGCAGCTTTTAATCATTTTTGCCATCTCCACCCCTAATGCTTTTAATAAATTCAGGGGTCACGATTGACTGGTTTACTATTATTTGCTTATTGCATATTTATTTGTTAGATTTCAAGTTCTTAATTGTTTGTAAAAATGAAGTTACTAGTTAAATTTTGCTAATTTAAGCAGAAAGGGAATTAATCGGAGATATTGGGGATCTCTCTGAATCTATGGAAAGGCCATGCTATCAAAATTGGGGATACACAGCTAGGAATAGTGCCTCTGTTTCTAAAATAGCCATAGAAGAACACTCAGTAACTGAGTATCCTGCTTCTTTATTACATTAATTTTGCTGTTATACTCTTTAATGATAAACTTGTAGGTTGGGAAATTATCACTTTTATTTTTAAGTAGAGGTCATAGGAGGGGATGACTGAATTTGTACATCTTTAAATCCAGAGAAAGGGAAAATGAGGAAAGTCGGATTTTCAGGAGGTGAAAATATAACTTTGTTTTGAATATTCCTTTTTGAGCAGAGTTAGAGGATAGCCTTGGGTCAGGGCATTTCTCAGTGTGTTCTTATTAAAACTTAGTTCATATTTCTTGATTAAAACCCTCCAGGGGTTTCTTGTTTTATGTAGGGGAAAAAATCCAAACTGTTCTTGATGATCTCTGAGGCTCAGAGTGATCTCGACAGAGGTAGATTTACCATGAAGCTAATAAATGTTATGGCCTCTAACTTGCACAAGACCTTTCTGAAGCTTGATCTAAATTGGTTAAGGCCACTGTAGTTTTCCACTTGGACTTCTTGCCTGCCACACATCCTGTCCTTTTAGGTTGTGTTGGATTGGACACAGACAATTTTGGAGTCCTAAGGAGAGGATGGGTGGGATACACTTATGTGACATGTAGTTACTTTCACATAAAGTTTAGTTGTTGCTGACCCAGTGTAAGAACACCTCCCAAGAATCTTCTGGCTGTCCAACCCTCAACAAACTAGGCATAGAAGGAACATGTCTCAAAATTATAAAAGCCATATAGGACAAATCCACAGTCAACATCATACTGAATGGGGAAAAGTTGAAAGCATTCACCCTAAGAACTGGAAGAAGACAAGTATATCCACTGTCACCACTACTGTTCACCACAGTGCTGAAAGTTTCAGCCAGGACAGTCAGGCAAGACAAGAATCTTAAGAGTATCCAAATCAGGAAAGAAGAGGTCAAGCTATTGCTCTTTGCTGACAGTATGATCCTATATCTAGAAAACCCCATAGATTTTATGAAGTCTCCTAGAATTGATAATAAATTGGGCAAAGTCTCAGGGCACAAAATCGATGTATATAAATCAGTAGCATTTCTGTATACTAATAACAGTTAAGCCGAGAGTCAAATAAAAGACTCAATACCATTCACAGTAGCCACAGAGAAAATAAAATACCTAGGAATCCACCTAACCAAAGAGGTAAAAGATCTCTACATGGAGAACTAAGAAACTCTGAGGAAAGAAATCACAGAGGATACAAACAAATGGAAAAAAACATCATGCTCATGGATAGGTAGAATCAACATCGTTAAAATTCCATACTACCCAAAGTGATTTACAAATTCAGTGCAATCTCCATCAAGTTACCAAAGTCATACTTCCCAGATCTAGAAGAAATAATTCTACATTTCATTTGGAACCAGAAGAGAGCCCAAATAGTCAAAGCAATCTTAAGCAAAAAGAACAAATCTGAAGGCATCACTTTACCGGACTTCAAACTATACTACAAGGCTATAGCAACCAAAATAGCATGGTATTGTTACGAAAATGGAGACAGAGACCAGTGGAACAGAATAGAGAACCCAGATATAAAACCATCTACCTACAACCAACTGGTTTTTGACAAAGCAGACAACAATGTACATTGGGGAAAAGAAACCCTATTCAGTAAATGATGTGGGGTGATTGGATAGCGACAAGCAGAAGAATGAAACAGGTCCCCTACTTCTCACTACTCACAAAAATTAATTCAAGATGAATAAAAGACTTGGATCTAAGGCATGAAACTATAAGAATTCTAGAGGAAGATGTAGAAAAAACTCTTCTAGATATTAGCGTAGGGAAAGAAGTTATGACTGAGACCTCAGTGGCTGTCATGGCAACAATAAAAATTAATAAATGAGACTTGATTAAATTAGAGAGCTTCTGTACAGCTAACAAAATAATCAACAGCAAATTGACAGCCTACAGAATGGGATAAAATATTTGCAAGCTATATATCTGATAAAGGGCTAATAACTAGAACTCAAGCAACTCAGGAAGACAAAAACAAGCAACCTTATTCAAAAGTGTGCAAAAGATGTGAACAGAAACTTCTCAAAAGAAGAAAGACAAATGGCCAATAAACATGAAAAAGTACTCAATGAGCCTAATCATCAGGGAAATGCAAATTAAAACCATAATGAGGTTAGCCCAGTTAGAATGGCTTTTATTAAAAAGTCCGAAAGCAATAGATGCTGGTGTGGATGCAAAGAGAAAGAAATGCTTATATAATGTTGGTGGTACTACAAATTAATACAACCTCTATAGAAAACAGTATGGAGAGATTCCTCAAAGAACTAAAAGTAGACCTAGTATTTGATCCAGCAATCCCACTATTTAGTATCTACTCAAAGGAAAGAAGACTTCTCATCAAAAGGACACCTACACTTGAATGTGTGTTGCAGCAAAATTCACAGTTGCAAAGTTGTGGAATCAACTCAAATGTCCATCAATTCCTGAGAGGATTAATAAAATGTAGTATGTATATACCATGGAGTACTACTCTGCTATAAAAAGATGAAGTAATACCTTTTGCAACAGTCTTGATGGAACTGGAGACCATTATCCTAAGTGAAGTAACTCAAGAATGGAAAAACAAACGCCACACGTACTCACTATTAAATTGGTACTAACTGAAGAACACACATCTGCACCGAGCGAAGTAAAAATTAGTGGAAATTAATCGGGTTGTGGGGGGATAAACCAATCAGGTGGGTAATATGAAAACTGTTTGGGTGATGGGCACACATATAGCTGGGACTCAAACATCGCAAAAACAATCCACGTAACCTCAAACATTTTTACCCCCTGAATATTTTGAATCTGAAAAAAAAGAAGACCAAAATGTATAGAAAAAAACCAAAAAAAAAAAAAAATGTGGCAACACAAAAGAATGTCTAAGGCATAATATTGAGTTTAAAAATGTAAAGTAAAACAATCAGTTTTGTAAAGTGGTGTCATGTTTGTAAAGAAAAAATATATATTTATTTGTCCATAGGAAAAAATTTTAGAAGGCACTATAGACCTATTAAGAGTAGTTACCCAAGAGTGTAGGAGTATGTCAGAGAGGAGACTTTAAGTCTGTATTATTTGAATTTTTTAAGAATCATGCTCTATTTTGCAATTTAAAAAGATATAAAACTTTTTTGGTATAGTTCCCCTTAGTATTTGTTTTTTTTCTAGGCATGCATTTATTTTTATTTTTTTAAACAGTAATAATCTCTGAAAAGGTACAGTTTTGTGTCTTAAATTTTTCACTCAATGGAAGGATTCATTCAAAGCAAAGTTTAAGAGTGGAAACTGGAGTCAGAACCTAAGTTAGAATTCCAGATCTACTGGAAGTTGTATTTTGACGTAATTTCAGACCTGCATAAAAATTATAACATTAAATGTTAATATTTTCCCACATTTGCATTATCTTGTTTTCTCTTTCCTTCCTCTGCCCTGTTCCCTCTTTGTCCCTCCCCTCCTGTATATGATATTTTAAATATATAGATTTTTAATATATTTGAAAATATTTAAGTATATTTATTTCATATATATAGATTTTTTCCTGAGCCATTTTAGAATATATTTGAGACATGATGTCCCCTTTGCTCTTACATACTCAGGTGTATGTTTCCTGAAACAAAGAAATTATCTTACATAATTATAGTTACCAAGGTTAAGTAAGAAGTTAACTGATGCAATACTATTATCCAGATATTGTCAATAATGGCCTTTTACAGCCCTCCCCCTACAAAAAGTCTTGAGTCATGATATGTTAAATTCAATTGTCCTGTCTTTCTCATCATCTTTAATCAGGAGGCACATGATAGTGATTTGTCCCAATCCTGGTATTGTTAACTAACTTTGATCACCTGGTTACTGTAGTGTCTACCAAATTTCTTCTTCATTATAAAGTTATTTTTTCTTCTTTGTAATTAATAAGAATCTTGTAGTGTGATACTTTGAGATTTATGTGAATTTATTCCTCAAACTTTGGCCCACCAATTTTGGCATCCATTTAGGGCTCTTGCTTGAATCATTTATTAATGATTCATGGTGATTATTTAATTCTGTCGTTCTCTTTCATTTTAGCTGGCTTTTTGCTATAGGGATGAAATTTTTTTCTCCTTCATGAATTCTATTTTATTCAATGGGTTATAATCTTTTCGTATTGTTATTTATTTTGAAATGCTCAAATGATCCCAGATTGGGCCCATGAAAGCCCCTTCAAGCTAGTGATTTTTTTTTTTTTTTTTTGACATATCTCCATCAATTTTTGAGCACTTTCTTGGACAAGAAGATATTCCAGGCTCATTGTATACTTTCCCTTTCCCAGAAATGGCTGTAAAAACAGCCATTTCTCCGGGCAGCTCTAGTTCCTCTTAGTAGAGAATGGTATTATCTTTCCTTTATTTTTAATTCTTTTATTCTTAATTATCTTTGTTCTTTATATTTTTTTCTTACGCTTCCTTGATCCATTATTCTACTTTTGCATGAGTACCATACTGCTTTAATGAAGTTTTGTATTTTAGTTAATTATTTAATTATCCCATTACGTCTGTGTGCTATGTATTTGACGCTGGTGAGCAGCCACGCTTGCTTGTCCTCTAGAAACCCATAATCTCCTGTTTTTTCTTGATTTCTGTGAATGTTCATCTTAATCTTCTTTTGGATTCTTCTTGATGAGTTTTTTAAAGGGTCGTGTTCCCCAGGACTCTGCCCTTGCTTTGGGGAACCACGCATTGTCACTGCTGAAACATTGTTGGAGGGGAGTCTACATTGATTTTTATTCTTCTGGGGACAATTTCACAATATATGTCAGAATTACAAATGTATCTTCTCACTTCTGGAAGTGGATCTTATAGGTATAATTATGAATATTCATGATATATATACAGGGTTATTCATACAAGCATTGGGTGGAAAAGTAAAACATCTGAAGATTATCCACAATAATCTGAAAAGTTTATTAACATTTTTCTCCCCCTTTCTTTTTTTTTTTTATTTCAGCATATTATGGGGGTACAAATGTTTAGGTTACATTGCCCTTGCCCCCCACCCCCCAGTCAGAGCTTCAAGTGTGTCCATCTCCCAGATGGTGCGCATCGCACTCATTATGTTTGTATATACCCATCCCCTCCTCCCCCCTCCCATCTGCTCAACACCCGATAAATGTTATTCCAAAATGTGCACTTAGGTGTTGATCAGTGAAACCAATTTGCTGGTGAGTACATGTGGGGCTTATTTTTCCATTCTTGGGATACTTCATTTAGTAGAATGGATTCCAGCTCTACCCAGGAAAATACAAGAGGTGCTTTATCACCATTGTTTCTTACAGCTGAATAGTACTCCATGGTATACATATACCACATTTTATTAATCCACTCACATATTGATGGGCACTGGGATTGTTTCCACATCTTTGCAATTGTGAATTGTGCCGCTATAAACATTCGAGTGCAGATGTCTTTTTTATGAATGTCTTTTGTTCTTTTGGGTAAATGCCCAGTAATGGGATTGCTGGATCAAATGGTAGATCTACTTGTATCTCTTTAAGGTATCTCCATATTGCTTTCCACAGAGGTTGCACTAGTTTGCAGTCCCTCCAGCAGTGTATGAGTGTTCCTATGACTCTGCATCCATGCCAACATTTATTGTTTTGGGCCTTTTTGATAAAGGCCATTCTCACTGGAGATAAGTGATATCTCATTGTGGTTTTGATTTGCATTTCCCTGATTATTATAGATGTGGAGCATTTTTTCATATTTTTGTTGGCCATTGTTCTGTCTTTTTTCGAAAAGTTTCTGTTCATGTCCTTTGCCCACTTCTTAATAGGGTTGTTTGATTTTTTCTTGCTGATTTTCCTGAGTTCTATATAGATTCTAGTTATCAGCCCTTTATCAGATGTGTAACATGTGAAAATTTTCTCCCATTCTGTGGGTTGTCTGTTTGCTCTTGTGACAGTTTCTTTGGCTATGCAGAAGATATTTAATTCGATCAGGTCCCATTTATTTACTTTGCCATTTCTAGCTTCATACTTTACATTCTAGTGACATTGATTTTCTTGTAGTTCTTCTCCACACATGGCACTATTTTATATTTGTGTATGTTTTACCTGTACCTTACTCATATTCATCTTTCAAGAATCAGTTTATGTCATTTTCTCTCGGAAGCTGTTTTGAACCTCTGCAAGGCTGAATTAGGTGATTCTCTCATAATACTCTGTGGATTTGTCTATTATAGCTCGTATAATATTGCTTGTAATGATTAGCTTTTTCATAGTACCTAGACATAGACACGCAAAGATTCGCTTTAATGTGTTTGCTTTGTTATCTTTGCCTGTAGGGTAGGTGTTATCCCTCAAATAGTTTATAGTCTTTAATGGAGACAGACACACAGGAATGTAACTAACAAAAGGTAGAGTGTAGTAAGTGAGGTAATAGGCAGTATACTTTCAAAGAAAGTCTTTGACATGAGTCTTCAAGATGGGCCCAAAATCCAGATGGAAACATTTTAATGGGGCCTGTTTAGGAGCAGCAATAATCTGGGGTAGCTTCAGCATAAAGGATTTGTGATTCTGGTGAATCCGGGAGAAAAGAAAAATCAGGGACAGATTGTGAGAGGTCTACATTCTAGTCTAAGGAATTTAAATATTATCGTATAGGCAGAGTAGGACTATGGAATGTTTTTGAACAGGGTATCAATATGATCAGATTTGTGCTTAAAGGTGATTACTTTTATGCTTTGCATAGGGTCCTTTGAAAAGAAGATGAGAGATGGGCATCTGTTAATATATTTTATATTATAAACTACAGTATCAAATATGGGATCAAAAAAGGAACAGCCAGCCACCTTTTCAAATTCCATGTTTTTTTTTTCCATATAGTCCCTTCAACCTAGAATTACGTCTTATTCCAAAAGTGAGATTCTGTTCATCTTTGAAGAGACAGGTTCAAAGTGATTAGTAATCCCTGATAAATTCCTTCTAAATGTAAATAACTATACCCTCTTCTGACTGCATTTCATTTATTTCTTTTATAACTTTTCTTATACTCTACCTGTCTAACAGTGGTTGCCTCAGTTGCCCCCACAGTTGTTTCCTACTGGAAACCCTTGTTTTAATTTTTTGACCCACTCATATAACATTTATAGTATTATTGTTTGATGGTTTTCTGTTTATTTCAGTAAACATTTCTTAGGTGCCAGACTGCAAGGAAGTCATTCTTTGGCAGTTCATGTGTTTGTCTATACTATATGATTAGATGTATGAATTCCTTAAGGGCACCTTATTTTTATTTCTTGCCATTAGCATAATAATTGGTGATACATTAGGCACTCAATCATGTAAGAGATATCAGTGGAGCAGTATTGGTTAAAAGTTGGGTTTAAATCTTGTCTCTATCGCTGTCTCCTGGATCCACTGCAGAGAGGTTATTTAGCCTATCTAAGCTATAATTTTCTCATCTGTAAAATGGGGAAATAATCATACCTATCCGTATTAGTCTACTCAGGCTACCATAACAAAATTTCATAGACTAGGTGGCTTAAGCAACATCAATTTGTTTTCTCACAGTTCTGGAGGCTGGATGTCCAAGATTAAGGTGCTAGCATGGTGGTATTCTGGTGAGGGCTGTCTTTCTGGCTTCTTTCTGTGTCCTCACATGGTGGAGACAGGGAACACAAGCTCTCTTGGGGCTCTTCTTACAAGGCAACTAAGCCCATCATGGGGTGAGGACCCCATCCTCATGGCTTCATCTAACCCTAATCTCCTTCCAAGACCTATCTCCAAATATCATCACACTGGGGGTCAAACTTAACATAGAATTTTGGGGGGACATAAACATTTGGTCCACAATACTATCTTATATTGCAATTATGGGAATTAAATAATTTATGGAGAACATTCAGCACTGTGCCTCTAACATACAATAAAAAGTGTTTTATTTATTTAACCTATTATCATCATCATTATATCGAATTGGCATAAATTTTGCATATGGGATATAGAGGAAAATTAGAATTAATTTGGTGATTTTGTTCTTCATTGATGGGAAGAATATGTGATAACATTAATTAGGAAGAGAAATGTAGGAAGAAGAGCAGAGTTACAGGCATGCTGTGGAGAGAAGCTTTCTTCACTCTATCAGTAGAGGAGAAGATGGATGCCAACATCAGGTTTACAGATGGAGCCTAACTATGCTGAGAGTAGAAGAAAAGAGACACTTTAATGTCTTTTATATGTATGTGTCCTTTAGAATATAGTTCTTTAATCTGTATTCAAATTTTTATTTTCTTTGATTTCATTGATAGGTTGGGTTTTTCTGTGAGCCTGGGAAAACATAAATACCATTTAGATCTTTATCTGTAAATAATAATGAATTTATTTTGCTAGATTTTGCAAAGTTCCATTTCACACATTTTAGATCTTAAACATATTTTGATATTTTAAAACTAGAGTACAAACTATTCCTACTCTCTAGCCTTTGGATTTAGACTTGCTTCTCTCTAAGTTAATCCGGGACTGATTTTACTACCCTTTCTGGAACTATTAACAATCCTCATTCTTTCATTTTTGGCAATAATTATCTCCACATTTACTTTATAGAGTCCTCTTTGGTGGATCCCACAGGCGGAAAGGAAGCACAAGATTCATAAGATGGAGGGCGGGTGAGTGACTGAGAATTTGGGCTAGAACTTGCGAGAAAAAAGTGGTAGTTGATGCTGCTTAATAATAGTAACAAAATGTAAAGTATAAGTTGGACATTACGTTGTCTTGGTGAGGTCTATAAAGACAATATAATGGTTTTGAGGTTTTTTTTATGTAAATTTTATTAATAATTTGTATGGTATAGCTGTCATGCCATCTGTACTAGGATATTATCAAAATTCACACAGTGACTCGGCATACAGTTGACAGTTTGGGGAAACATAGAGCAAATAGTATATCCCAAAGTAGATCTTTCTTTGGCAACAGTGTCTAAGATATATCATTAAATTGTGGTTTGGGGCTTTTCTTTTTTATTTTAATGACAAAAATTTCAATTCAACAATAAATACTGTTTTAATTGTGATAAACAGATACCCTTCTGGAACCACAGAAATCAAACGTGAGAGAAAGAAAATACAAACAATTATAGAGAGACAGTGTAATCATCAAATGACAAGCATTTTTATTCAGGAGAAAAATGATCTGTGCCCAAGGTCAACTTTATTATACATTTTATAAACTCAGAGTGGTGATTTTATATAACAAAGTTAGTGTTGCAGCAATGGTGAAAACAAAGGAAAAAAGGTAGTAAATCATAGCCATGAAAGGAGTGGAGCCTGTAAAAATGGAACCACGTAAAAAAAGAAAAGTCTGTGGTGGCTGTATCTGTGGCAGGTGTTTATATTTCACAATGTAAAAATAAACTTAAATTGATACATCGATTTACTAATGAATTTGTGGGTTTTCTGTGTATTTATGTCCTCTTCCTTCTTTACACCTCCGTTACTACAATTATTATAGCGTATTTGAATAATCACCTCAAGTCTGTCTGCCTTCTAAACTGCCGTCTCGTTGAGGGCAGAGACCATGTGTTTTCAGTGTTGTATTCAGTTTAGAATCTAACAGAACCCTGGCATGTGGTAAGCACTTTATATGTCTTTGTTGACTTTATGTCTTTGTTGAATGCATATTTTCAAACTGTTTGTAATACTGACTACATCTCTTCAAAAGTGTCAATAGCAAGAAATTTGTTAATTCTTGCTGTGATAATTCCCAGACATTACAGTGCACACATAACTCGCCAGTACTTTCTTATTCTAAGTATAAACTTCAGAGTTAGCTTATCTGCTAAAAAAACAAAAACAAAAAATGCACACAAAAAACTAACCCGATGTATAATATTTAGAACTGAATGTTGTAGTTAACTGTTCATCTCTGCTAAAAAGGCATTTCTATACTCCTAGCCAAAAACACAACAGAAGGTTCAAGTAAGACTAAACAATAAGCAGCATGATCCAGTGTGGTGATTCACAGAGGAACTGGAGAATCATCTCCCTAGACATGTAAAGGAACTCTTGAGGGTAGGATATGACCATGTTCATCAAGTGTGAGTAAAACAGAAGAATAAAATTACTATGAGATACTGGCTTAGTAATAAAGGCAAAGGCTTTGGAGTCTGAACATTCTGATTTAAAGATGTGCCTCCACGGTGACCTCTTTAGGAAGATTGTTTTATCTCTTTGTGCCTTTTAGTTCATCACCTGCAAAATATAACTAAGAATGGTAATCTCACAAGCTCACTGTGAGAATCAAATGATATTTTGTAGATAAAGGGCCTAGGGCATATACCTAGACACTAGCATATAACAGGTCTGTAACAATGTTAATTCCCTTCCTATCTGGCAACAGGTTGTGATTTAAGAGGCAGACTCAAAAAACTTCGCTAAAAATATCTCCCCCAACAGATATCAATGTTTGATGTTTTACCATGAGGAAATTCTGTTTGAATTTTCAAGAGCCCCAATTAAATGTAAAATAATCCATCAGTACTTTTAGTATGTCTGTTCATCTTTTTAAAGATAATTTATCAAGTCTCATGCCTGTAATCCCAGTACTTTGGGAAGCTGAGACAGGAGGATCACTTGAGGCCAGGAGTTTAAGACTAGCTTGGGCAACATGGAGAGACCCTGTTTCTACCAAAAAAAAAATAATAATAATAATAATAATAAACAAAATTAGCTGGGCGTGGTGGTACGTGCCTGTAGTTCTAGCTATTTAGGATACCAAGGTGGGAGGATCACTTGAGCCCAGGAGTTGGAGCTTACAGTGAGCTATTATTGCACCACTGCAGTCCAACCTGAGTGGCAGGGGGACAGAGAATAATGGAATGGAATTAGGACTCCAGAAATAAAACTATGCATCTATGGCCAATTGATTTTCGACAAGGGTGGCAAGGCCATTTATTGGGAAGAATGGTTTTTTCAACAAATGATGATGGGACAACTGGATTTTCACATGCAAAAAAATGAATTTGGACCTCTGCTTCATACTATATATAAAAATTAATGCAAAATGAATCAAAGACCTGAATATAAGATCTAAAACTATTAATATAAAATTTAGAAGAAAACATAGGGGTACATCTTTGTGACTTTGAATTAGACAGTGGTTTATTAGATTTGAAACTAAAGGCACTAAAAGGTAATCAATGAAAAATAGAGGAAGTGGACTTCATCAGAATTTAAAACTTTTGTGTCAAAGAACACTGTCAAGAAAGTGCAAAGAATACCCACAGAATGGGGGAAAATATTTGCAAATCATATCTGATAAGGGTCTAGTATCTAGAATATGTTGTTAATTCTTATAACTCAACAATGAAAAGACAAATAACCCAATTTAAAAACGGGCAGAAAATCTGAATAGACATTTCTGCAGAGAAGATATCCAAATAGCCAGTAATGCATCAAAAGATGTTTAACATCATAAGCCATCAGAGAAATGGAAATCAAAATCATGTGAGATACCGATTCATGCCCACTAGGATGGCTATAATCAAAAAGACAGATAATAAAAAGTTTGGATTAGGATACAGCGAAATTGGAATCCTCATATACTGCTAGTGGGATTGTAAAATGGTGCAGCTGCTTTGGAAAGCCGTTTGACAGTCTCAAAAACTTAAACATGGACTTATATGACTCATTCCACACCTAGGTATATATCCCAGAGAATCAAATCTTACATTTGTACAAAACTTGTATGTGAATATTCATAGTAACATTATTCATAATAGCTCCCCAAAACTCAAATGTCCAATCAACTGTTGAATGGACAAGCATATTATGGTATATTCATAAAATAGAAGATTATTCAGCTAGAAAAGAAATAAAATACAGACACATGCTCTAACATGTAACCTTGAAAACCTCATGCTAAGTGAAAAAGTCCACATATTATACGATTTCATTTATATGAAACATCCAAAATAGGCAAATCTGTAGGGACAGAAAGTGGTTTGGTAGTTGCCAGGGGTTGAGGGGGAGAGGGAATGGGGAGTGAGTGCTCATGAGTTCAGGGTTTCTTTTTGGGGTGATGAAAAGTTCTGAAATTAGTGGTTATGTTTGTACAGCCTTGTATACTAAAAACCATGGCTTGTACTTTAAAATGGTGGTTTTTATGATATGTGAATTGTGTCTCAGTTTAAAAAAAGACATGACACTTAACTGTTAGCAGTGGAAATGAGGAAACATAGGTGAATATATTAGTTAAAAATTAAAAGCTTAGTGAATTTTAGCTATAGCAGGTATAAGCTCCTACTTCTGTCACTATGTAAGATAGTTAAATAAGACCTTTAGCCTTAAGTAATTTAATTATCTATCCCATGGGGAACCAAAGCAATATAATAATATTTATTGTGAAAAAATATATATAACCCAGCTTCTGAGGAAAACAGAACATTTATTTTTCATTACTTGATTCTAAATGTTTTAAAATTTTAGTATGTGGTATTTTATAATTTTAAATTTCCATGAAACCAGAGCTGAATTCTAGAATTTGTTTATGCTATTTTTTTCCTCATTCTCTTTTTTATATTTTATAAACCAAGTTTCTAACCTTTCATCTTACAGAAAGTCTACCATTTTCAGTCCTTTTGATAATTAGAGGTTAATTTCAGAACCCTGTAAGCAAATGTAGTAAATATTAATAATTACTATAAGGAAAAATCCAAATATTTATTTCTGTTAGCTGTTAGGTTATAAAACATTTTATTAAGAAAAAAATTGAAAAATATACAAAAGTAGAGAGAATAGTATAATAAACACCCATGTAATTGTCACTAGTTTCAAAAATTTTCAACTCATGGCCAGTCTTATTTTATGTATGTATCCACCTACTCCTTTATGCCCTGAATTATTCTAAAGCAAACCTCAGACATTGTATCATTTCACATGTATTTTACTTCTTTCTAAATGATAATAAGTCTTTTCATTAGGTTATTAAATATGAAATGTCCAATTTCTTTAAGTACTATTTGACAATATCTGTGACATTTCATTTTGACATTTCTTGCTTTATTTTTATTGTAAATGTACATCCTCATTCTTTCAAACACATATTTTGACTTGTGATTATCTTTCAGATTTTTTTAGAACATTTTTGTACAACCATAGATAAGTCAAAAATTCGTATTATTTTCAAATATGAGTTCTGTTGTAAAACCAGTAAAACATAGACAGCTCAAAATATGAACAGTGTTTGGGAAGGATCTGGCTTATGAAGACACAGTATGTCAATGGTTTAAAAAGTTGCGTTCTGGTAATTTTGATCTTAAAAATGAGCCACGTGGATGACCTGAGACCAAGGTGGATAATAATAAACTAGAAATTGTAGTGGAAGCGAATCCATCTCAACCTACGCATAAATTAACAAGTTTTGATGTTACTATTCCAACAATATTAGACCATTTTTTTTTTTTTTTTTTTGAGACAGAGTCTCACTCTTTTGCCTGGGCTGGAGTGCCGTGACATCACCCTAGCTCACAGCAACCTCAAACTCCTGGGCTCAAGCAATCCTCCTGCCTCAGCCTCCCAAGTAGCTGGGACTACAGGCATGTGCCACCATGCCCGGCTAATTTTTTCTATATATATTTTTGGTTGTCTGATTAATTTCTTTCTAATTTTTAGTAGAGATGGGGTCTTGCTCTTGCTAAGGCTGGTCTCGAACTCCTGAGCTCAAACAATCCGCCCGCCTCGGCCTCCCAGAGTGCTAGGATTACAGGCGTGAGCCACCACGCCCGGCCTAGACCATTTAAAACAAATCAAGAAAGTAAAGAAACTGGACAGATGGGTACTACATAAATTAAACAAACGTCAAAAAAAAATCATCTCGAAGCTTGCCTTTCTTTGCTGTCATGACGTAAAGGAGAACCATTTCTACCCATATTGTTACGTGTGATAAAAAATAGAGTCTTTTTGACAATCACAAGCATTCGACACAGTCAGTGGATAAAGATAAAGTGCTGAAGCACAGTCCAGAACCAAATATTCATCAAGAAAAGTTAATGGCATCTGTTGGGTGGTCCAGTGCTGGTATTATCCACTACAGCTTCATAAAACCTAGTCAGTTGATTACAGTGGATGTCTACTGCAACCAGCTGGGCAAAATGATGAGGATGGTTGCAATTAAGCAGCTGAGATTGGTCAATAGAGACAGGCCAATTTCTTACAAGACAGTGCTCACTACATGTCACCCAAATAATGCTGCTCAAACTACAGAGACTGGACTTAGAAATTCTCTGTCATCCACCATATTCACTAGACCTTGCACCAACTGACCATCACTTCTTCCAGACTTTGGACCACTTCTTAGAAGAAAAAATATTCAGTTCTCAACAAGCTGTGGAAAACGCCTTTCACGATTTCCTCGCCACTCGCTCTCCAGGCTTCTTCCCTGCTGGCATAAACAAGCTGCCATTAAGATGGCAAAACTGTGTCAACAGTTTAGGTGTATACTTTGATTAATTGTACTGCTTCTTGTTTGAGATATAATAAACTAAACTTCTGATTCAAAATCGGACACTTCATATTTAATGACAAAAAATACTATTTGGTTTTAACTTGGAATTTTTTTTCTTATGAAAATAGGTTATTTAAAAAGTTATTAATGGAAGTAAAGTCACTCTGTTATTCATTTATATAATTTTTATTTGCTTATATATCCATTCTAATATTAGGTATGCTTATAAAATAAAATTGATACTATGAGAATATGGTTTATATATTAGTCTTTTTGTTCATCTTTGTTATTAATTAACTGGGACTTACGCATGATGAAACTCTTTTCTATAGCTAGTAATTATCTTTTTTTTACCATATTTAGTGGCCTTTACTGTTGTACATTCTGGATGTGCCTTACCATTTAATATTATTGATTACTCACTCCTTAATGAAACATACATCTCCCTTGGCTTCCCTGATGCGTGACTTTCCTAGTTCACTCCTGTATTGGAGTGCTCTTTTACTGACATATTTTCTTTTGATACCCACAAAATGTGACTATATTTTCTCCTTACTCTGTTCTTAAGCCTCTTCTGCCCTCTGCAAATTCTTACTTCTTCTGCTGTCATGGCTACAGATCTTATCTATGTATCAGTGAATTCCAAATGTTTATTAAACTAGCATATGAAAGAACTTTTCTTTAGTGTTCTAATTAAATATTTAAAACTTCCCTGTGGATAGCCTGTTGTCATCATAAATTCAGATCTTTAAAACTGAGACCATCTTCTTCTTGATTAATACCAATTCCCCTTCAGCTTTCCTCTTTTGACAAATTACTAGGCTGCTGCTTTAAATCACTAGGCTAGAAATACTCATATTTTCTACCTCCTTCAATCCCCTATGCACATGCTATTATCTTATACTGTTAAAAGATTCCTTCAAAATATATATTATTTGCATTTTCGTTATTGTCTATTCTAGCCATTTTCTTCTAGGAAACTTTTCCTCACTCCTTCTAGGTTGGCTAAGCATCCTTTTCTGTGATTCCATAAACCCCATGTGTTTTCCACAGTCAAGATACTGTGTTTACATGTCCTTCCCTCATTAGAATTGAAGCTTTTGAATGGTTGAGATTGGGTTATATTAATATTTGCACCACAGTGCATAAGACATTGTGATATTCATTAAATGTTAATTGAACTGAACTCCTAATCTCTTTACCTGTATTACTGCAATATCTACCTAAGGTCTTGCCTTTCCCTTGCAATACATCCTATATAAAGTAATCTTAATCCTTTGAGAATCTAATGAAGGAAATAGAGTCTCCATCAAAGTACCCTGTACATTTCTATCATCAAAGTAATTGCAATTTAAATTATTATTTATTTTCTTTTTTATGTTGGTTTCTTCCTCTAGAATATAACCTCTGTAATGGTAGCCTTACACACAGTAGGGCCTTAAAAAATATTTATTGAATATGAAGGGGTACTCCCTCCACCTCCCCAGGTGAGAGCAATGCATAATACATAATACAATACATAATACAAATAATTTCATAACTTTTACAAACCTTAGATTTTGAGTCTTTGCTTTATTGCTACCAGACTGATCTTTTTAAAACAGTACTTTTATTAAAGTCCACTCAAACTCCTGTGCCAGATTTATGATAGATTTGGGGAATACAAAGATAAATAAGAATATCATTCCTGCTTTTTATGGAATTTAGAAATGAAGAAGAAATTCTTAAGTTTCCTTGGACAGGCCAAGAAAAGCTTCCTGGAGACAGCTGGTATCTTTAAGATTCTTTTCAGCTATAAGATTATAATAATTCACAGGTGCCATTTCTGTGGCAGTAGGCAGAAACCTAGGTAGTTGCAAAGACAGGATTGATACCTACCAGCAGGGTATTTTTGGCTGTTTCTCAGGCTGACCTCATTCAATTAATTTGAACATTTACTTCAACCTGAGTAGTAACTTTGGAATTTAAATCTAATTCCTTACTAGATAGAGATTATTTTTAGATTATCCATTATTTTGTTAGCTGAAGATAATTGAAAAGAGAATTCAGTAGTGTTCTACGTGGCTTTACTGAAGCCAGTACAAGCTTTATGATTTGATTTTTGTTTGGTTAGCAAAGGAATCAGGAGACATTAGTACTTAGCACAACTAATATACTGTATAACTTACTTATTTATCATGTTTATTTTCTCTTTCATTACAACTAGAATATAAGCTCTATAAGAGCAGGATTTTAGTCTACATTGTTCATTGCTCTATAAATATTTATGGAATGGGTATTTAGGAAGTCATTGGTAGCCTTAATAGAGTAGTTTAAATAAAATGGTGGAGATGGAAGCTGCTTTGCTGGTTTACATGGTTGAGGACAGCCTGGGCTTGGGATTCAAAATCAATAGGAATCATTTGCTTTTTTTTCCCTTTTGAAAAGTTCGATGGTAAAGAGGATATTTATGAAAATTCTCTTAGTCACTTTTGTTTCTTTTTACTGCTGGTAGCTTATAAAGTCTTTTAAAATTAACATATACTCTTAGTTTTCTTTTAATAAATTTAAATAAGTTTTATAATCATTAAATTTATTACTGTAAGTCATACAGTCACAACTACGTATGACTTTTTGGATTTTTAGAGAAAGAATTTTAAGTATTTTCCTCTTTAATCTAAATACAGCTGTGAAATGATGTTATCAGTAAGTAGTTTTAGGCCTTTGATTAATTTTACTTTTAAAAGTTACTAAGCAAATATGCACAAAAAGTAAATATGTGTGTAAATGAGTTTACATTATTCAAAGTTCTAGAGTTAGACATCTGTCTAATGAATGCTGTTCTAAATGTTGCTAAACGATTTAATAGTGATTAAAAGGTTAAATATAAGCTGAAGAAAGCTTTGAATTTTGAAATGTTTGCAACAGCTAGTAATCTGACTGATGGAGACGTTTTTGTCAAAGTTGAAAAAGTTAGAGCTAATTAATTTCTTGGGAGACATATGATGAAATTGTAGGTGTGATAACATATTTGAGTAACATATGGTAGTTATGGGGCACCTTTCTAATGACTGAGCAGCCAGTTAAATACAGACTTTTTTAGTTTCTTTTCTTTCATTACCATTCTTTGTTACTGTGTATTTTTAAACTAATTTTGTTTTCTAGAGGTCAGTATTCAGGATTTAACAATTTATATTTAAAATGTTAATACGAATATGTAATCCTCTTCTAAATTGGCATGAATTTTAGTAAAAGTTCTTAAGAATGCAGCTATTTCCCCCAGCATACATGTGTATTACATTTATTTGATTAAATAAATCATGTGTATGGGGAATGATACTCTCAGTACACTGTTTCACTCAGATTACCCTTGAATGAAGACTTAAAAAATGTTATCTTTGTTATACAGCACAAATGTATTTTTCTTTCATAAGGATTCATTATTTGCATTTGACTAATTTTCTTCCAGTCCCTTTTCCTTTATAGAGTTACAGTCTCAGTTTCTGAAATGTTCTTTGGTAATGATAACAGATTAAAAAAGAAATTAAAATTACTTTTATGCCATTCTTTTATTAAAATAGTGTCTACCTCCTTGGTAGAGGAAATTTTGAAATAAGAATTTTGCAAATAGAGACATAAAGTACTGACTTACAGTTTATCTTTTCATGTTTTAAAGATTACATTTTTGCCAAAATTTACATGATTGTAATCTGGTGTATAAGTCTAAAATTTTCTGTTTATCATTCAAAAATATCCACAGTGAAATAAGAGAGTTCAGGGTGAAAATGTTTCTGTCGTGCTGCAGAGCCAGCCACTGGAGGGTGTTTTAACTTCTGTTGGTCTCAGTATTCTGCTGATTAGATTGATGAAATGAGTGAGTGAGTGAAGGCTGTGCGTTTATAAGTCATCTGAAATTAAATCAAAGCAAAAGTAGTATTTATGTCTAAAATTGAAATAAATGGGAAGGGAATATAATTTTAAACCTTAAAGGAAAAATATGTAAATTCTAGAATTAGTAAGCAAATAACTAATGTTCCTTTGGTTTTTACTCTATGACAGTAGGCAGAATATTACTGTATTTTTGAATATACTTAAAAATTTTGTATGCAGTTATGAGGCTCTAACAAGTCCAGAAAGATCCCAAATTAATTTACTAAACTTTTTTGATATTACTATAATTTTCATTTAAATTTGGATATCCTATGAAGAATTTTGATATGTGTATCTGTTCTGTGAATCCTTCCTTATTTTAAATCTGTTGCAAAATTTTCCTTATCAATTGATATGCTTTTAGCCAATAGTGATAAAGGCAAATATCCATGAGGGTCTGGTGGTATATTTTGTCCTGAGTGGACTTTGAATTCAAGCCTTAAGGTAAATAAGTAAGGTGAACTTTCAAGTGATTGACAGTAAAGCACTAGCTTCACAATCATTTCATAAGATTTGTAAAATTTGGACCATTACATTTATCTGTTAACTCTCAGTTTTAAAGACAGCAGGATTCTTGGAAATATAGCTCATACCAGTTTGAAAAATGACTTTGGGGTTTATTCTGAGGCTATGAAGTTTAAATAATTTTTAATTGATAAGATTTTTCTAATGATTAGAATCTTCAAAAACAAAAATCTTATTCACTTTTTAAAAACTCACAGGAGTTTCAGTAGAGTAAAATGATGATTTTGAAATTGACTGGTTTTATTTTATTAATTATCAACAGTAATAAAATAAACTTTAAATTATATCATTTTTCTTTGTTTTTTTTGTTTTTTTTTTTTTTGAGACAGAGTCTCACTCTTTTTGCCTGGGCTAGAGTGCCGTGGCGTCATCCTAGCTCACAGCAACCTCAAACTCCTGGGCTCAAGCGATCCTTCTGCCTCAGCCTCCCAAGTAGCTGGGACTACAGGCATGCGCCACCATGCCCGGCTAATTTTTTCTATATATTTTTTTAGTTGTCCGATTAATTTCTATTTTTAGTAGAGACGGGGTCTCGCTCTTGCTCAGGCTGATTTCAAACTCCTGAGCTCAAACAATCCGCCCGCCTTGGCCTCCCAGAGTGCTAGGATTACAGGCATGAGCCACCGCGCCCGGCCTGTATCATTTTTCTTTATTAGAGTAATTAGCCATACAGTTCTTTGCAGCTAGTAGGCAGTATTTAATGAAGAATGGAAAGATAATTTTTCGTTCAGTAGGAAAATTTTATATTTGATTTGATTTCATAGTTGGGTAATTATACTTAGAAATATCATTTTTTTGCTTTCATAAGTTGTTAAAATATTTTCTACTCAGATAAGTCTGTCTTTATGTCATAAAGTAAGTAAATGACAGATATCAGATCTATAAGCCAACATTAAAATTCACTATAATATGCTTGGCCCCAAGCCGGAAAGCTATGGTTCATTCTAGAAATGTTTCTGGAACAGTGAGTAAATGATTTTGGAAGATTAGAAGATTTACATTTTAAATACAGTGTCAATAATCTGTACCTTGCTATGCATAATTTGCATTGCCAGATGTGCCAAGGTCAGTGTTTTAACCATACACATCTTATTTATTTTTGAAATTACTTAGTAAGTCTTGAAGGGACTTATGCTTGAAAAGAAGGGTTTGAGAGAAAGTATGTTAATAGTCTTATTAATAGTATGGAAAACAGTCCATTTTGTGGAGCATGATGCACTCTGTCACATAGAAACAGTTTTTTGGATGCTTTCATAGCCATCTGTAGAGGGTGGATCATTGATTATACATCAGTCAGATAAAAAAGATAATTTTGACATTATCTTTCCTTCCCTAAATAATACCTTGCTTCCATAAAATGTTGTGTTAGCTTGATCAAATCATTATGAAGGAGTTTCAAAGGGGGCAGTTAATAAATGTATTACATAGTAAATTTATTGTCTCTGATTTTATTTTAGTATTTTCTGTTGACAGAAAAAATTTTAAGAACAAATGATCAGCAGTCTAGCCTGAGAATAAATGATTATTTTTCCCCTCTAGTAATGAAAAATTAATTTTAATAAACATTTTAAATCTATCCATTTCACATGATTTAGTCACTAAATAACATGTCCAAATTTCTCACTCATAATGACTATGAAGATATTAAACTTATTCTTCAGAAATTTGAGGGTAACTTTTATACATTTGCTTTTGTACATTTACAGTTGCCAGGTATCCCAACCAAAATCTGTCATTTTGACTTTTAGAAATTTTCCTAGCATCATAATTTCTTATGAGATAGTGGATTTAGATTAGTGATAGTAGTTGAGACAACAAGAGAGATTCCAGGATAAAGGAACCAAAATTCTGTGCATTTTTGCTTCAACAACAAAATACTTATTGTATTTTTTAAAATGCATGCATATTGTATTTTTTAAGTACATTCATATTTTCCTTAAAATTAATGTCTTTAAGTTAAGTGGTATTTCTTCCCAGCTAACACTTATTCCTTACTATATATCAGACATAGTGCTATGTGCTTTGCATATAGTTGTCATTTAATGTGTTTAAATGGTTGAGGGTATGGTACCTCATATAAGTGGAATTATACAGTATTTGCTGTTTTGTGACTGGCCTTTTTCACTTGGCATAATGTTTTCAAGGCTCACCCGTGTTGTAGCATGTGTCAGAATTTTATTTTTAAGGCTGTGTAATGTGTCGTATGCACATACCACATTTTGTTTTTCCATTCATCTGTTGATGTCTTTTAGTTTTTATTTGTCTGAAAATGTATTTATTTTGCCTACATTTTTAAAGGATATTTTTATTGAGCAGGAAAGTTTTAGTTTGGGGTTTATTTTCTTTTACTCACTGAAGATGCCATTCTTCTTTGAGCTTCCACTGTAACTACTGAAATGTTAGCTGTTAGTATAACTATTAATATTACATCTTGGAATGCAATCTCTTTTTTTCCTCTGGATACTTATAAGATTTTGTATTTGTTTTTTGCATAGGTGAAGGTTTCTTTTTATTTATCCTTACTCACTATTCATTAGCTATCTTGAATATATAGATTAATGTCTTTCATCAGTTCAGGAAAGTTGTTAGCCATTAACCCTTTCAGTAATGCCTCTGACCTTTGTTCTCTCCTGTCTTCTAGGATGCCAATTACAAACTTGAAAAATTTTCTATATGTGTATTCTGTGTATCTTACCCCTTTCTGTATTCTTCATCCTTTTGTCTTTTTTTTTTTTTTTTTTTTTGGTGCTTTGTTCTAGGTAGTTTCTTTTGACAGTCTCCTAGTTCACTTTTTCTCACTTTTTCTTGGTGTCCAATATGGTATTAAACTTGTCCATTGAGTTCTTGTTTTTGGTCATCATATTTGTCAGTTCTCAAATTTCTATTTGTTTCTCTTTCATAGTTTTATATTTCACTGATGAAAATTTCAGGTTTAACTTCTATTTTCTTGAACATAGAGTGAACATAGTTTGATTTACGCTTTATGTCTGATACTTTTAGGTATCTGAAATCCCTGTGTGTCTGTTTCTATAACTTGTTGTTTCTGTCAGTTCTTGCTTCTGGTGTCTTGGCTTATCAGGTGCTGGTTATAAATACTTCTGATTCTTGTTATTCATGGTAGCTACGTCACGTAAAGTGGCCACAAATACTGAACCATTGCTTCTAGGAGAAATATAGGGTTAGGTACATGCAAGACTATGGTCACAACATTTTCATCAACTAATCAATACATAATCTGGTCTTAAGTGTGTTTTTGTTTAAAGACACCTTATTTAATAAATATTATTATTATTATTATTATTTTTAGAGATAGAGTCTCGTTCTGTCACCCAGGCTGGAGTGCAGTGGCGTAGTCATAGCTCACTGCAGCCTTGAACTCCTGGGCTCAAGTGATATTCCCACCTTAACCTCCTGATTAGCTGGGACTACGGGTACACACCGCCACGACCAGGTAATTTTTTTTCTTGTTGTAGAAACAGGGTCTCGCTGTGTTGCTCTTGGCCTTAAGCAGTCCTCCTGCCTTGGCCTCCCAAAGTGCTGGGATTACAGGTGTGAGCCACCACAGCAGGCCTTAGTAAATATTGTTTATTCATAAACACTGAACTCCTGGCAAACAACACTATAACTCAAGCCTGAATGAATCGTATTTAAAAACACATATATTCCCTGTAAGGCACATTATAGCCTTCTTGTGCTGAGGAACACTAGACAGCACTACACTTAGGGACCATTTTAAACAGTGAAATCACCAACAGAAAGCACAAAAATGTGAAAAACAACATGGCGCTAAATACACCGGAGAAAAGGCCATGTTTATAGCAGATAAGCTGAAGGAAGAAGGCTGAACAAAACCTTGTTCGGCCTCGTCTGAGAACATTAGGTGTCAGGTGTAAGTTTTTTGCCATTCTGCCCAGGTCTGTAAATGATCACAAAAGCACCCACGGTACTGATTTTTGGTTACAAATAATTTTTAGTGAATAGGTGAATTTGCAAATACAGAATCTCTGAAAAATGAGAATTGAATATGTATGCTGGACATGGTATTTGAAAATGATTTGTAGAAATATGAAGCCTTGAATAGTGTTATCTTCCCCTGAAGGGATTTTATTTTGTATCTGCCAGATGCCTTGGAGGCATTAGCAATCCCAGAGTACCCTAATCCAAGTTTAAGCCTGAGGTTTCCTGGTCCCCTGCCATGAATCTAGGCTGTGGATCTATGCAAGATTTAGTTATTTTTTGGTTCCTAATTAACATTAGAGAATAGCTCTTTGTGATTCCAGCTTAACGTCGGAGTTGGTTTATCAAAGTCCTCATTTCGTCCAACATTTTAAATTGTTCTCAGTGGAGTAGCCGTCTGAATTACCTAATCTGACATTTCTTACAGAAGTAGAACCATCCTTTCTTTTTCTCTTCTTAATTTTCGTTCTTCCTGCCTTCTCATGATTTTCACATTACTATCTCCTCTCTTTCCTTCCTTTTTTTCTTTGGTTTTTGAAGCATTTACTGTAATTGTTATAAGATAAAATAATTGTTCTCAGTAAAGTACATTTCTTAGACTTATACTAAGATGTAGCCTTCAGATAACTTTGGTAATATTACTAATATTATTTAGTAAAATTCATGGATTTTTTTTTAAAAAAAGGAAACCTGGAAGTTGGAAGAAGACCTTGAACTTTTTATTTTGTTTTTTCTTTTCAATTTATAAAGTTATTCATTAGCCTTCATATTATTTTGGAAAAGTATAGGATAAAACATGATTTCTTAATTTAGCTTTCACTTAAGTTTTTATTGTATTTTATAATATGGGATTGGCTATCATGGAGAAGTTAAATTTGATGGATATTATCCTCTTTTTTTATCAAATCTGCCCTTGTCCCCTTTATTCTATTTTCTAGATGGCAGCTTCAGCGATCCTATTAAAACTTAAGTCAGATGATTTGGCTTCTTTGCTCAGAAACCTCCTATAACTTCCCATTTCATTCAATAAAAGCCAAAGTCCTTTTTGGGATCTTTAGGGTCTAGGTGATCTGGCTTCTTATGACCTCTCTGACCCAATTTTCTACTAGTCACTCCCTGTCCTTCATGCTCTAATCATTTCAGCTTTTTTGTCTTCCTGGAACATGTCATGCATTTTCCCATCTTAAAACCTTGATGTTCTCTATGTCAAGAAAGCTCTTCCCCCCAGATATCTGCATCTGGCTTCCTTACGTCATTTTAATTTTCCTTATAAGTTGCCTTCTTAATGAGACTTCCCTTGATTATCTTATCTAAAACTTTAGTCCTTCTCCCAAAGCGTTGTATTTCCTCCTTTCCTGTTTTTTTCTCCTTAGCAGTTATCATACTATATACTCTACTTTTTTTCTCCCCCATCAAAATATAAACTCCATGGAAGCAGAGATTTTTATCTTCTTTTCCCGACTGTGCTCCCAATGCTTGTCAAGGAAAAGGACATAATTATTGACTGAATAACGAATGAACAAAATTTGTCACCCAAAGCTATTTAATTAAGAGCCTTAATTGTTAATTAGATAAATCTTTATCAAAGTGCTAATAGAGAACATAAGTGTAAAAACTTTCACTTTGTATTTATTTTCAATTTTTATTTTGAAATAATTCAAATTTACAGAAAAATTGTAAGAGTCATGATTTTTTTCATGATTCATTTGAGAGTTAGATGTTCCATTACCCCCAAATACTTTGGCACATTTTTCTGATGAACCAAGGACATTCTCTTCCTAAGAAGAGTGTTAACTGTTACATCAAGAAATTAATATTGATACATCAATTACTACTATCTAATCTTCAGACTCCATTTAGATTTTGCCGGTTCTTCCAATAATGTCTTTTATTGCAAAGTTCTAATCTGGGATCTTGCATTGCATTTGGTTGTCAGGGCTCTTTTATCTCCTTTTGTCTGGAATGACTTCATAGTCTTTACTTTTATAACCTTGATGCTTTTGAAGATTACATGCCAGTTATTTTGTAGAATGTACCATAATTTGGATTTTTCTGATGTTTCTTCATGATTATTTTCAACATATAGATGCAAAAATTAATATAAGTATAAATGTGTACATACATACATATACTTCCCAATTCTTTTTACTGAAAGGGCCTGAGAACAGTGACACTCAATCCAAGGAACACAATTAGTATCCAGATTTTGGGTTCTAAATATCATTCTCCACACAAAATGGAATCATGATTTCCTGGAAAATAAATGATTCCAGGGGTAGGGCAGGGATATTGCAAGATAAACCTGAACATCTTATTGTGCCAGAGACAGAAGGTGCTCAAGAATGATAAGAGACATGTTACAGTACACAGAAATTTGAAAAGAATCCCAGTTGCCAAATCTGAGACAATCTGCATACCAAAATACTTAACGGTAAAGAACTATGACTCACTGAGTAAAACAAGAATTCACAAGCCCATACTGATGTAAATATTAATAAATAAATGAATCTATAAATGGGTAGATTTCTTACAAAGAATGTAGAAAAAATAACAAATTAGAAAATCATCACTTGACTCCCATCTTAGTCACAATTGAATCAGGCAAGACAAATCAATAAATGCTAAAAATAATGGGTAAAAGTTTGAGGGGACATAATAGTTACATAGTTTCAAATTATCTCCTTAGAAAATAGTAACAAAGGGGAAGAGTACCTTTACAGTAGAGAAAACTAGCAGTCACTGCCTTCATCAAGTGATCAAAGTTAACATCAGTAGTAATGGTATTAACCAAAAGTGAGTATCAACTTACAGAATAAGAACAAAGCATCATTTCTGTGATATTACTGCCAAAAATGTACAACCTACATCTGAAAACTGAGTTTGTACTGATATCTCCACTCCTAACACCAGATGGTTCATTTTAGCTTCACCTTTTCTATGTTTATAACTTCCAGTGAGAAAATGGGGTCCCATTATCTACAATATATTACATATATGATCAGTCTCCTATATGTAACCAGTCTTTCAGTCATGCTGGCCACTACTCCTTGTGGTCACGTCCTTGATTAGATTCAACTCTTTCACCTAGCTGCTCCCTGAAGGGCCTGCAGATTCATAACCCTTTGGCCATGCCTGATGACTTAAGGAAGGAAAGAAGGGCCTTCATATTTTAATGCATATTTTAGGATTCTTTAGCCTCATGCTTTGAGCTTTTAGGTGAAAATGCCTTATACTAAGGGGTTCTTTTCATGTTTTAATAACTGTCCATTTTTGATGATGTGGGTAAGTCTTAGACTTTTATTCTCATCTTTATGAATATGGTTTGCTGTGTTCTGAGCTTATCTAATAGCTAACTTAAAGCAAAACTTGTTATAATAAAATTGTGTTATATAAGAAAATAGTTTGGAGAATCCTAAGAGTTTTCTTTGTAATTTAATTTAAAACTCTGTTAACATAGAGAACATGATTAACATGAAGCTCACTTAGCTAATAGTTTTACTCTCTGTCCAGCTAATTTATCAATGTACTAGTAATTGGAACATTTCGAAGATATACTTTTAACTCTTAATTTCTGATATATTAGGTGGGTTTGCAAATGGGACAAAAGGCAGGCAAGGAGCAAGAAGGCGCCATATGAGAAGAATTAAAGGATCTTGAGTGATGTATTTATTTGTTATTTTAGCAATATTTATTGATTATTTCAGACATATTAAGCTGTTTTGCTAGGAAGATTGTGAGTCAAAATAGATAGTGTTCTTGCCCTCATGGAATAGAGTTACTTAACCTCAGCATTTCGAACCAGATAATTCTTTGCCATAGGAGGCTGTCCTGTGCATTTTAAGATTTTTAGCAGCATCCCTAACTTCCACTTACTAGAGGACAGCAGCACCCACTCCCCCACCCTCCATTTGTAGTAACCAAAAATGTCTCCATATATTGTCAAATGTCCACTGGGAGTCAGGAGCAAAATCAGCACTCCTGATTGAGTACCACTGCACACAGTAAAATCAAATGCAGTTATAGACATTCAACATTTAATCATTCAGTATAATTATCAGCTGTGATAAATGCTAATTATGAAAAGTATAGAGAGCCATGAGACTGTAACCAAGAAAATAATGACTCCATAATGAATTTGGAGTTCAGTTAAACGCATCAAAGTTCTTGTTGAGTACATAGTAGGTACTTGATGTGAGCAAAGAAACTTAAGACATGGTCTTATACTTTAAGGATAGACTGACTGTATAATATAGCATCTAAACCAGTACCCTTTTGATAATGAATGACTGCACTGTTAATAACTAAGCTGGGATACTAGGCAGAAATGAGGCAAATCCTACCTCTAAGGACTTCCATAATCTACTTCTGTACTTCCATTGTCTACTCAGGGAACAAGACCAATATATGAAACATACAGAGAATAATTCAAGAAAGCATGTAAATTAAGTGCTAAACTATGTCACGTTATTAGTACGAGAGAGGGTTTATTGTTATTTATTCATCTTGACTTTATAGAGGGCTTCATGGAGAAAGATGGCCTTCTAACTCTTCAACTTAGTTCTGGAGGTTTGCCATAAACTGTCTCAATGTTCCCATTCAGTTATTACACTGTACTGCTTAACCACCTAGCCCATTGAAGAGTTTAAACTTGATGTAACAGACAATAGAGAACCAACCACTGGAGAATCTTGATGAGGAATATATCATATTGAAATGGTTACATCTTCTGGAAGAAACCATTTATTTCTACCCCAAATGTGATGCTACCAACATTAGGTTACAAAAGAACAGTATTATGCAGCTATCAAGTATATATACTAAAAGAAAATTTCTTTCTTAAATTAAACCAAAGCTACATAAGTCTCTTATCCAAAACTGATTTCCTAGGATCATTCATATACCTAAGTGGATATTGTTGCAAATTTTTCTTGCAATTTTTAGGGTCAATTATGAACTTACCAGGAGATTTTAAGAATCCGTATGTTTAGGAAGAAAGAAGGGAAGAAACTGTAGGAAAGCAAAAAAGCTCACTGCTTTCAGGTCAGTGCTAGTCTGCTTATGTGGTGCCTTATGCGTCCAAATGCTTTTCTTATATTCCCTGCCTTTTAAAAATGTTGCTTTTATTTTAATTTTGTATACTACTTAAGCTCCTGTAAATTATACATTTATTTGTTAGTAGTCATTCTATTTAAAGATTTTAATTACTTTTAAAATGGTTTAGAAATCTTCTTTTACTTAGCTCTTTGACACAGGTTACATTCTTCTTGTTGCCTGCTGAGATCAGATGGTGGTGGAGGGAAGATCTTAAATTTTGAAATATGGGACATTTGGGGAAGTTAAGGCAGATCACAATGGTATGATGCAATGGAAGAAGCAAGAAGACCTTAAAACTGGTAGAAATAACAAAAGGAGTATATATTGGGAAAGGAGGTAGGAATTATGCCAAAGATCCATTTCCCCATTTTGGATATCTGCTTAGGGCCAATTCTGTGCCTGGGAAGAGAGATGAGAATTTTAACTTCCTTTTCAAGGGCATAAAGTTACAGCTGGTTTAGCTGGTACTAACTAGTACTGTTTACCTGAGGTAATAGACCTTTGTGATGACATCCTCAAATTTAGCTATTTATAGCATTATTCTCTGAAACAAAGCATTCAGAGTACCCAGACGTTACTAGTGAGCTTAAAGAGTACAGACCACTTATAAACCAAGAGACTACCTGAAAAGTGTTTGTTATTTAGAAATTTAAAGTCTGTTTGAGTTTGAAAGACTAAAATGAAAAGTTGAAAATACCAAATCTAAGACTTGTGTAAAATGGAATTTGGCAAGTGATTAATCCTTAAAAAGGAGTAATTGTTTTATCTATTTTAGGGAAAAATTAATTTAACAAACCTATTATTATGTGAAATTTAGGTAATGAACATGGGCAGTACATAATTTCCGTAACATTTATAGCATCAACCACAAAAAAGGCTGAATTAGTGTCATCAAATACAAAGAATGTTCATTTCAGAATTAGAGCTGCTCGGAAAGCACTGCTCATGGTTACTATAATTCAACATTTCAAGACTATTTAAAATTGCTATGTCATATCAGTTTAATAGACATACCTTCCAGATACCTATATGCTTGATTTTGGATAGGTATCATACTTTTTGTATTTTTCAATATTGAGATTTTTTTTTTTTTCAGTTAAAAATGTTCTTTCATCCAGTGACTTTTGGTTTTGTATCAAAAGTAAAGAAACTTTCAGTTATATTAAATAATAAAACAGAGGTCTCCCAACCTGCACTGTTTTGGACTGTGTAGACAGCATTAACCCAGCTCAGTGATTGGCCAGACCTCTGTAGTTGCCCCCACATTTCCCTGGAGCTAGTAGACTTTTGGTTGGATGGGGTATCAGTGTGAATAGCAAATTGGCTAACTAAAGTGGTTTTAGACAGTCGGAGGCTCCAGAGCTGAAGCTCCTGGAGGCTATCCAATCTCCCAACACCCCTGATACCTAAAAACTCAGCCTTGAATAGCTATGTCATGCTTTTCTGTCTCTCTCCCCCAGCGCCCTGTTCCCCTGTGGACTGGGTCCTGTTTTAGCTCTTCCATGCATGTCTCAGGCCTATTCCTGTAGACAAAGGTCCATTTTGCATTTCTGAATGAGAGTCTCCGTGTACCTCCTAGATCAAGTGCCTCTTCCCCACAACGGTGGATAAGATTTGCCGGAGCCTTATAGCAGAATATCCTGACCCTCTCTTTACTAGACTAAGGAGGAAAAAGAAAACAACAAAATAAGAACAAAGAACTTACCATTTTAAAAGAAGAAGATAGCATTCCTCCCTGGCCCTCCAAAAGAAATGAGAGACTATATCATACATAAAATTTAGATACAGTTGCATTTCTTACAGGATTACTCATTAAAGCTTTCTGAATACTTAAATCCAAATCAAAGCATTTGGCAAGAACGTCCACTTCATTTATCATTGCCTTGGATGTGCTTTAAAGAGTCTATTACAGCTGGTCTACGAATGGATTTTTGCACCCACTAAAACTTGTATTGTGGCAAATGTCTTCATATTATAAGACTTCTATAGATGCTTAAAATGTTCTTCATGATTTTGTGCTGATAACTTTCTAGAAGTGCTTCCCTTTTATAGTCTTCTTTTTTTAAAAAAGCATTTTGAAAAGTTGGCATAAATTATAGAGCAATTTTCTTAAGTAAAATTAGGCCAGGTAGCTCAGAATTAGAAAATTAATCTTTTTCCAAAGCATTATCTCACTTCCTGTATGTGTTTATAGCCCAATAGTGTCAGTACCAACAGCTAAAATCAGCTTTCTTTTTAAAAAATATGATTTTATCGTTTCTTTTTAATGAATTGACAGTTACTCATGTATTAGGTAGCCTTAGTCAAGAAACATTTACTAAGAACCTACTGTGTAAGAGTACTATGTTCAGATTCAAAGCATTTTGAAGAAATACCCAGAATTGGAGGACAAAGGTATTGAGCTTGCTATCCTTGTAAAATACAGTGTGTGTGTTTGTGAGTGAGAAAGAAGGAGAAGGAGAAGGAAGAGGAAACAATATAAAATTTGATTCATTACAGACAGTGAATTATGACTGGAAATAATCAGGGTAAGTTTAAACAAAGTAGGTTTAAAGCATTATTTTGAAGGAAGGGGGAGGGTGGATTAGTAGAATGTAAATTTGGGGTAAATTCACAGGCAGATCAGTTTCCACTTACTAACTGAACCACTTTCTTCCATAGAAACAGAAGTTCTGCCTTTTTATTTTACTGAAGTATATATGAGGCCATATTGCATTTAGGCTGTATGAGAAAGAGAAATAGTCGGAGAAGGAGTTATGAAGGAGATAGGAAGAGAATAAAACGATCACTGCACTATAGAAGCCAAGTGAGAGCAATTGTCACAATATCATAGAAGGATTTAAGGAGAATGAAGCTGGTAAAGAGGCTACTGATAGCCTCATTGGTGACTTTCTAGGGATCAGTTCCAATAGAGTAGTGATGATAAAAAGCAAAGCACAAAGAGTTGAAGAGTGAATGGATATTGAAGAAATGGAGAAAGTCATTATAGTTTTTCTTTTGAGTTATTTTTTAATAAATGGAAAGAAAACAGATTGTAGCAGGCCAAAGAAAGATGATTTTTTAGATGGGGTGTGTTGAGCATGTTCATAGGTTGAAGGCAAGGAGTCAAAATGCAGAGGGAGATTCAAGAGAGGTATAATCATTGAATTAACCAAATCATAGAGATAACAATAAAAAGAGGATATAAGAAAAGGGGCTCTTGAAAAGGAGGATGTATATGTCTTCCTTTGATATAAGGAAAAGGGGTATTCCAAATCAAGAGATTTTCAGATGGAGAGCTGGGAAGGGAAGGTTATTCACATTTAGTGGTTTCCATGTTTTCTAGGAAGTAAAGTTATTATAAAATGAGAGATGGGGTTTGGGGAA